>NC_084464.1:53875427-54175594 GCF_027409185.1 Cynocephalus volans
ATCTCTTAACCAGTGGTTCTCAACTTGGGGCCATGTTGCTTTTTTTCCTAATAAATACACTTTTAATCCTAAAGTAATTTAGTAGAATTGATAGGTCAATTTTGTGGCCTCCAGTTAGAGGAATGAATCTTAGAAAAGATAATTCATGTGTACATCTAAAATGGTATTTTATAGAGAAAACCCTTGATATTCATGAAAGAATGAGTACAGTAGGTCCAGTTCTCTGAGTTCTGGCATTGGTTTTGCATATTGGATTGCTGTGAGGATTAAAGGAGATGGTTTTGACACATATGAAAGACTTTTGGTGATTCACGTCATCAAAATCACGTGTTAAAATACAACACATCTGGAGTCTGCTGTTTTGTGATAATGGAAAAATTTCTTAGACTTACTAATTATATTTATAACCTTTTTATTGCAGCCTTGTGGTTTCAGATATGACACTTACAGCATTGGGCCCAGCACAAACTCAGGTCCCTGAACAAAGACAATTTGTTACCTGTATATTGTGTCAAGAGGAGCAAGAAGTTAAAGTGGAAAGCAAGGCAATGGTCTTGGCAGCATTTGTTCAAAGATCAACTGTATTATCAAAAAATAGAAGTAAATTCATTGATGATCCAGGTAAGTTATAGCTAGATCCTCATCCTCCCTACTAATAATGATTGCCAGTTAGGATGGTTGGTATATATGGAGATTTTATTAATCTAATAATAACTCCTTAGGCTTGGTGGTATCTTTGGCAGATTCTTTAGGCAGAATCCCCACTTGACAAATATGGAACTGTTCTAGAAGGTTAAGTACCATGCCTGAATCACACAGTTGATAAATAGCAGGGAATCAAAGAAAAGCTTTACTCTGTGATGTGACATTAACATACTTTGGTACTTAACAGTTTTTCCCACCCTTCAACAGACTTGTAAACTCCTAATAATTTGCTGACACACTGAAATAACAATCAATAATTATTTTGTCTCAATGATAGAGCCAGAGTGGAATCTCTTGAACAACACCACGAGTTACCTATGTGAGAAGCAATCTTTGAGCCAGATTCTGACTTAGAATAGTGATACTACCACAGGTTCCCCAGAAAGCAGATTTTGAGATAGAGATTACTGTGCAGGATGTTTATTTGGGAGAGCCTTGAGACAGACATCTGTGGAAATGTAATTGTGAAAAGAGAGAACTTGAGCTATAATGAAGTTTCCAAAAGGCCTTAGCCAACCCCATGGGAGATCTGGGAGCTGGTTGGCTATTCAGAATTGTGCTGAGTTGGGGTGAGGGGTCTGGATCTTATACCCTGACACTGATCACTGACTGCTTGTGGGCCACCCTGGAGAGAGGTATGACCTTCAGTGAGGCAGTTTTCCCTAAAAGAGGGATGACAGTTAAGTTCTCTCTTTTAACAGCTGAGGAAGTAAGTCCCTCCTTCCTGTAGAGGGATCTGGACTGCACATTATTGTTTCTACCACAGACACCTTTATGTTTCTACTTTTAGGATCATTTTCTATGTGCATAAGCCTCAGTAAACCCAGTAAACTTCTTGAGAGTAGGAACTGCATCTTAGAAATTTCCAAAGCACTTCTTTAAACAGTGCCTTTCACATTGCAGGATTGAAAGGAGGTTTGAGAGCCCCAGTAGGTCACCTACTCTCTATAAGAAAAGTCTTCACAGTGTGGCTTTCAAGCACCTTATTTATAAAAGATTGGTCTGCTTTATTTTAAAAATCGGTCATTCGAACTAGGTGTTTTATAAATTTCATTCCAGGCCAAAGACAAAGTTGCTAATTTTATTTAATTTGTTACTTACTGAAGAAAGACGCTTTGGCTGTAAGTGGATTTTCCAAATGCTTTCACAATTTTTATCATGAAAGATTTTCATTATGCTGTGACATTTGCACTGTTCTAGTATATGAAACATATTAAAATATTAAAACTTAAGTAATTCTTTCTAGAGTGTTAATGGAATTTCTAAGATTATACTAATTTATATAGGGAATTCAAAAAATTTCAGAAGAAGCCAGGCTTGTCTTCGTTTTTTACCTCCTCTGAATATAAAAATTAATACCAAAAGAGAAGACTGTGAATTACTTTTTTTGCCCGTCTGGTGTGGTATGGGCTTAGACATTTTGTTGTCATATTGGCAACATTCTCTGCATGAATGTCTTTAAGCAGACTGTCCTCTAGGGAGCTCCCCATTACTGCTAAAACATCTTTTTTAGTAGAGACCATTGTGACCCACTGCCCTGAACATAGCAGCCAAATATCCTTTCTTTTTTTTTTTTTTTTTTTTTTTTGTCCTTTTTGTGACCGGTAAGGGATCCGAACCCGCGGCGGGAGCGCCACTGCGCTCCCAAGCGCCGCTGCGTTCCCGAGTGTGCCACGGGGCCGGCCCCAAGTATCCTTTTTACCTTGAGCTCAGGGCATGATGGAGGGAACTTGAATCTTTCAGTACTCTGAAAGTATGAAATGTTCAAAAAATTGTTCTTAAATACAGTTTCTATTTCAGTTTACAGTTCAGTGATATTTAATTAATTTGCTCAGGGTGATGAAAATTAGAGTTTCGCTTTCTAAATAATCCAGAGTCTTGCATAAATTATTATTCAAATGAAAGGAATAAGTTAGCATTTCATTTCAAGTTTACATATCTTTATCAAGGTTTTCACAATTTAAAGTTGCACATTTCTTATAGGAAAATTAAATGCTTGGGTTTTGTTTTGTTTTGTTTTGTTTGTTTTCTAATGCAGAAAAATATGATCCGTTATTCATGCACCCTGATCTGTCTTGCGGAACATACACTGGTAGCTGTGGGCACATTATGCATGCCCATTGTTGGCAAAGGTAATTTTTATTCTCAATATTAGTCAAGAGAAACTTATCTGAAGGTTCAAAATTGAATTTTTAAATAAAGGAAATTCCATTTTAGAAAAAGGGAAAACTAAAGATATTGAAGGAAAAACTCCATGTTATTGCCTAGTAAATAACAAAAATGATTTTCTTTGTCATAGATGTAAAGGAGTGACTTAGAAACTTCATAGTATATCAAGTATATTTATTAATATAGCTTTGTATTGAAGTCTCCTCTTTATCCCTCCAAAGTAGGAAGTAGATCTGTATTAGCTAACAAACTGGATGAAGAAAAGGGTTTTTACAGTGGGATAAAAACCTAGAAGGGTAATGCTGTCTTTTTTCGGGTCCAGGGTAAATAGCTCTTGGTGTCAAAGGTGCTAGTACTTGCTTTGTTACTTCCCAAGGTTGTAATAGTTCCCTGTGCAAAGATGGGATAACCCTGAATTTGTTTTATCTTGGTGCCTTCTATGCTTCTGCAAAACCAGCAAATCGATACTATTATATACTAGCACTGTGCTCACTGAGTTACTGTGAACTGCCCCTGACAAGTAGCCACCAGCCCTGGGGAATTGACCAGACAGCACTGTCACCAAGAATTTTCTGTTGCTACTTCGTGAATGCTTTTTTGCAAGGCATTTTTTTTCTCCTGTTTTATAATTCTTAATTCATTTTGGTATATTAAAACAACTCAAAAATCATAATGCCAGTGTTAAAAAATATTGAAGCTTGTGACTCTCATTGAAATTAATTGCCATTGTTTTTGATATATCATGTTCTCTAATTGGAAAGGTATTTTGATTCCGTTCAAGCTAAAGAACAGCGAAGGCAACAGAGATTACGCTTACATACAAGCTATGATGTAGAAAATGGAGAATTCCTTTGCCCTCTTTGTGAATGCTTGAGTAATACTGTTATTCCTCTGCTGCTTCCTCCAAGAAATATTTTTAAGAGGTAAGTTTTGGCTTATAACACCTTATAACAAAACAATAGTTTGCTTTGAAGATAATGGAAAACTCACTCTAGGTAATTGCATAATATTTCCCAGATACTTTCCAAACTCTTTATTTAGTCATTTTTTTCTAGCAGACCTGTGGAATATGATTTTGGTTTTTAGAGAGGAACAAGGCCAATATTTAACAGTTTCTTAGTCATCCATAAATACTGTAGAAGATATAAAATTCTTGTGTATTCATGAAAACTAAGTATCTTCTATATTTCTAGGGACTCTGCTCTTAATATCTTCATGCTTTTCAAGAGATGCTCAGTAAACTGATAGCAGTTTACTGGCCAACAATAGCTTTAGGAATCAGGCCAAAAAATGAAAATCTGTTGGTGTGTTTAAAATGGAAAATTTCTGTCATTTCATAGTTTTTAGGATAGTCTCAGTTAATAGGAGTATTGGACATATTTCAAGTATCAATTTGATACTGTCTGCTATTCAAATCTAAACTTCATTTTTCAGTATAGAACTATGCTGTCTACCTTACATGCACAAATAAGTACTAATTTAAGTTTCATGAATATAAATCTTCTGTTTCTGTGCCTATGAGATGGATCCAATTTAAAGCAAAGTCAGTTTTTTCTCTTTAATTTTAGTTCAAACTTTAGTGTCTTAGTCTATAATGCCACAAAATGTTCTTAAAATACTCGTAGATTTGAATGTAAGCTCATGCTTTTTAATCTTAAAAGAGTATCTGTATAATGGTGCTGACTTACTTCTGCATTTGAACTGATAAAGAATTTAATTATTGTTAGCTCAAGGCTTAACTTCGTATGAGGATCAATCACCTTTGTTGGATTTTACCTGTCACTTTGGTGGTTCAGTTTTTGGTTTTTTCCCATGAAGGTTAATTATGGTTTAGTCATAGTTGAATACAGTCATCAAAAGAGCACAGACTTTATAGTCTAACAGAGCTGAGTTTAAATGCCAGCTCTGTTTCTTAAGGCCTTCCTTAGTCAGGTTTCATAGCTCTAAACCTCGGTTTCCTCATCTGTAAAATGGGGATAGCAATACAACCTATTTCATAGGAACATTTTGAGGGTTAAATCTAATACTATAAGATGCGGACAATAAAATGCCTTACTAATTGCTTGTCACATAATAAGCCCTAGATAAATATTAGTGGCAGTGATGATCGTGGTATTTAAAAAATTATAGCAGCCGAGCCCGTGGCGCACTCGGTAGAGTGCTGCGCTGGGAGCGCAGCAACGCTCCCGCCGCGGGTTCGGATCCTATATAGGAATGACCGGTGCACTCATGAAAAAAAAAAAATAATTAAAAAAAATTTTTAAAAAATAATAATAAAAAAATAAAAAATTATAGCAAATTCCAGTACTGAAAAGAAAGTGAAATTTTTAACAATGTTATTAACATCATATTGACAATATATTTTCATTTCCATTGGCCAGTATCTATTCTGATTTTTTTTAATGCAATATATTTTCTCCTAGCTGTTTTTTTTTAATTTTTGAAGTATGTCTACAATATTATGTGATCACTTAAGGAGTCTTTTGTAACTTAAATTAAGCAACAACAATAAAATACTAAACATTGTCTATAATCTTTCCTAGCAGGTTAAATTTTTCAGACCAACCAAATCTGACTCAGTGGATTAGAACAATATCTCAGCAGATAAAAGCTTTGCAGGTTCTTAGAAAAGAAGGAAGTACTCCTAGTAAGTTCTGGTAATCTGTTTTCATTTTTCTCTAAAAGTCTGAAATCACTAGAAGATGTATTTACAGAAGACATTGTTTAAAAGTGAAACCTCCTCTTTAAAAATTTGACTTATCTTAATTTTCTTTGTCTTAATAAACTAAATTTGACTTTACTGCATTACTTCCTGTGCCTTGAAAACACACATACTCATGTGAAGTTCATAAATCCTTCTCACTTATTCTCCCATTTTATTGAATAGCTGCTGGGATTGGGGGAGATGTAACTGAGAGTGGAAGAGCTAGCTTAATCCTTGGTAGGCTAACTCACTTTATTGTTGGCATAACCAAGGGCTTCCCAAGTTTCATAGACCACGCAGTGCACTTACAACCTTGTGGGAATGTAACATGAGCAGGATTTATATCATTGGTTTTCATAGAAACGAAGTAGAGTGCTTTTCTTTTTGTTCTAGTGGCTATACTATGAGGAAAAGCATAGGTAACTGAAGAATGTGTCTTGGTCAACCAGAGTAATAGTATTCGTGCTTTGTATTATGTTATGCCAGTCCTTGATAATGGGAATTTTATTTTCTGCTGTTTTTTAATTTCTTTGACATATGTGACTGAAAGTTATAGAAATATTGTGATCTGTTAAATAATGGTATAAAATGCCTGTTTCTGTAGATACTGCCTCTTCAGATAATTTAGAAAATATGGGTGAATTTCACTTCCCTGAAGGGTTCAGGCCTGATTTTCATCCTAAGTGAGTATATTATTTTATTCCTTTTAAATTTGGCCCATTTGAAATGAAAAATTAAGTCAGCAGTTAGTAGGAATATTAATTGGCAGCTTAGGGAGCAAAATGTTAATAGGATGCTAATCTTAAGTTCTTAAGTTTAAGCTTTACAGGTTGATGTTTATTGAGATATACTGAAAAAACTCTAAGAACCATGTGGCATGTTTAACTCTCACCAACTTCTCTCAGCCTGCGTTGCTGACACCCAGCCATATCCCTTTATCTTGCTCTCTTGACACCATTTTATCAGTGCATCTAAATTGAAACTGCTCAGCTTCCCCACCAAATCCTATGCTTCCTTCTGACTTCCATATTTCTATTTATGGACCACCAAACTCTTAGTAACCCAGGATCAAAACCAGAGTATTTTCAGTCCTGTTTTACCCCATAGCCAATTACTTACAAAGCATAATATAGATTCCGAAGCTAGACTGCTTGGTTCATTTTCCAGCACCACTGCTCATTCGCTGGGCTACTTTGAGCAAATTGCTTGACCTCTCTGTACCTCAGTTCCCTCACCTGTAAAGTAAGGATAACTCATAGGTGTTATTAGGATAAAGTGACATAATGGATGTAAAGCCACCGGAAGTTGTGCCTGGTATGTACTAAATAAGTCAATAAATATAGAACTGGAAGACTTAAATAGAAATCAGTCCTGTGCCTCCCACACTCCCCCTCCCAACCCCCAGTCCTGTCATTTTGTCTCTTCTAATATTTATTTTCATATTTCTAACTAACAGTATCTTCTTATTGACTGGTAAATTATTTAATAATTTTGGTTAAATCAGTTGTCAGTTTTTACAATAAGTGTGTTTTTACTAATATGAGTTGTGTATTATTTCCTTTCTTGTACAGTTTTATCTTTCCGGTGGTTAACCTTGCGTTTTTTGTGTACGTGGTTTTCTATGTATGTATTTCTAATTTCTTTTTTAAATGGTGCAGTACTGTCAGATACCTAATAATAGCTTTTCCAAGTGCTCAGCGCTATCAGATGATCTTCTGTCCTGGGTCCTTCCCTCTCCCCATCACAGCTTCTGTCCTACACCAATCAGGACAGGGCACAGCTGTCAACCTGAGACTTCCCTTGGCCATGCTCCTCTTGTTTTCTGGATTACATATCTTCTTCTTTCTTAATTTTCTCCCTTTTTTGCATAGGTGCATCCTCCAGCAAATTCCTAAGAAAAGTTACCTGGATATTAAATTTTCGTGGCTGAAAATGTATTTATTGTATCCATACGCTTGATTGATAGCTGGGTATAGAATTCTAGATTAGAAGTAACTTTTCATCTAGATTTTGAGAGCATTCTTTTACTAACTTCTGGCATCCATTGAGAAATTAATGCCAATCTGATTCCTGTTCCTTTGTAACTTTATTACTCCTGGAAACTGTTGGGATCGTCTCTTTATCCCAAGTGTTCTGAAATTTCTCTATGATATTCCTTGGGGTGTGAATCTTTTTTCATTCATTTAGCTAAGTTTTTAGTAAACTCTTTGAACCTGAAGATTAATGTCCTTCACTTCTAAGAATCTTTTATGTTGTTTCTTAGATAATTTTCTGTTCTTTGAGACGCTCCTACTGTTAGCTCACTGTTCATCCTCGTGGACTGATCCTCTATTTTCTGCTTTCTACATTGTCTCTGTTTTCTCTGAGTTCTTTTTTTTCTGCTTGTTTGTTTTGGTTTATCTATTTGATGCTTTCTTTAAATGTTTATTGGTCCTTGAGTAACTATTTAAGAATAAGGTACTAAGAAGCTCATTTCTAACCTGATGGGCAGCTTGGAGCTTGCTGACTTGTGAGTCTCATAGTAAGGGGATCCGGCCACCACCAGTCTTTTACTTGAAAACACCCAATTGTCAATGTGTAGAACGACTTTCCGCTGCAGATTCTGCACTGCAAAGACTAATCTCTGTGGCAGTTGGTGTAGATTGCTGATGTTCTCAGGACAGGGAGGAGGGTCAAGAGTCTCATACTTCGCTGTGTAGACTTTCACCTAATACCCCAAATACCCCTAATACCTCAAAGAGCATAACTCCTCAGGCGGAAACCTTTACATATCTCTAATTATCCCTTTGCATACACCTATCTCTAGATACATGTTAAGTGGTTCAATTCCATTATAGCAAAGAGCTGTTAAGAAACTGAAGCGTTTGATTGATGTAAGCACATTGTTTTGAGCTAATTCTGTACATGTTCACTTCAGGAACCCTTATTCTGAGAGCATAAAAGAAATGTTAACAACATTTGGAACGGCTACTTATAAGGTGGGACTAAAGGTTCATCCCAATGAAGAGGATCCCCGTGTGCCCATAATGTGTTGGGGTAGTTGTGCATACACCATCCAAAGCATAGGTAAGAGATTTACAGTTGTGTTCCTCTTTAAGTCACAAGCATACATTGATATAAATTATGCGCAGAATCCTGTTTTTAAGTGAAATGTTTAAAGTGGGCAACAATATGAAGAAATATTAAAAATGCTTAGAAGCAGGAAATGTATTCTACTGGCAAGTACTAGATTCACAGTTTATAAATTAACCACAGCAACAGAGTTCATTTTGGTGGTGGTTATAGCCTCTTGTCCATCAAAGGAATGTGTGTTCATTTTTACATTTCATCCAAAGTTAATTCTTGTGAAATGACTAAAAGATTTTGAAACTTGACAGTATTGTGCTTTCTGCAGAAAGAATTGGATTTTTTACTTTATAAAACTTACCATCTTAATCCTTTTTAATCTGCAGAAAGAATTTTGAGTGCTGAAGATAGACCATTGTTTGGTCCTTTGTCTTGCAGACTGGTAAGTTCTCAGTTTGCAAAATTTATGAAAGGGTGGAAGAGAAATTAGTTGGTTCTGTTTCTTTTAGTCTTACAAACCTGAAATCGTTATTTAACCCTGTGTTCACTCCTTTCATAGTAAAACCCATTTTCTGTAAGGATGTTGAAGAAGTTTGTAGTTTAATTTTTCTTTAAAAGTTAAGGTAGTAACTCTACCTCTCTTTTTATCCAGAGCTCTTGATTAAGCACTTGAAAAGATGGGAAAAAAGCAAAACAGAGTGCTGCTTCTTGAATTTTTAATGCTGTAATTGAAAACATAAAACAGAACACACCCTACCACATTTGTCCATCTTTTATAAGCAACATATATAAATAAGTGCAAATTAAGGCCAAACTGAGTACCTTTAATGCCTAGGAAAGTGAGGAAGGAGTATATAGTCAAGGCTTGCCAGTTTTAACTGTGTAGCTCTTGTCTAACAATGTCATATACTACTTGCTGTTCAAGCTTATAATCATGAAAGTGCCTTTGAAAGCAAAATTACCTAATTTCATTCATGTAGAATCACCTGGTGGGGGGGGGGTAAAAACATCCAGGCCTACCTCAGGTCAGTTAAATCAGAGTCTCTGGAGATGGGCCCCAGGCCTTCATATTTTTTTAAAAGCTTCCCAGGAGCCAGGATTGAGAACCACTGATGTCAGTCAGGACCTAGCCAAGAAATAAAAACCAGTACTGAAAATACAGTTAAGTGTGATCCCTCATCAACAAGTTAGTTTGCTGGTTTTTGTTTTCACTGCAAACACCTAGAGTCTCAGGACCCTTTCTTATGGTTTCAGTAATATAGATTCTGTATCAGAGGTTCTCCACTGTGATTATTCATTAAAATTCTCATTGGAGCTTTTTTAAAAATATAGGTACCTGGATCCCTTTGGATTTAATGAATTGAAATAGGTAGGAGTAGGGCCTGACATTAAAACTGGTCCAAATTGTACAAGTTATCTTTATGGTAAATCAGCAGGATGGCAACTCACATCAGTCTTGACTGTGATATATGATATAAGACTGTCACGTCAGTGTTGACTATGGTGTTTTTTGCTACAGCAAATAAGAGTTGATCAGTACATTGATTTTTGAAAAAGCAATCACAAATATATAGAGTTTATTTTGTCTACTTTTAAAGGCAGTTTTTATACATTTTCTTGATTCTCTGTATTTCAGACTATTTCTTCAGGATTGATTCTTCTGCATTTATTTTTTCTAATATGGTTTTGCACTGATACATAATCATTTTACCTTGATTAACTTACACATGTGAAGCCAACGTTGCATTCCTGAAATCCCAACTTGGTCATATATATTATCCTTTTTATATATCACAGTATTTGATTTGTTTATATTTTATCTAAGATTTTTACATCTGTGTTCATAAGCAAGATTGGCCTATTACTTTCCATTCTTGTAAGGTTTTGGTATCAAAATTATGCTGCCCTTAGAAAATGCAATCTATTCTTTAAAAAAAAATTGTAGCTATTCAGGGTGAGCTACTTCTATTTTCCTGACTCCTCAAACTTATGTACATCTTCATTCACTTTTCTCTCCTGTATCAGAGGATAAGGGACACCAGGATAAGATGGTGTATCCTCTTCCCTGTTATCTGCAGTCCATCCTCACTCCATCAGTTATCCCTTCTTTTACCTCTTTCTCTCCTGGCACTTCCTTTGTGGACAAGTGTACTCAATTGTCCCTCCTCTTACTCTTGCCTTCAATGTTCTTTCTTCTGTCTAGCACCCTCTTTCCTGCCTTTTCTTGACCAAGCAATTTTAAAGCATACTGTATTTCATTTTATTTTACAGATAATCCATGTGAAAAATGTTCAAGTACAGATTAAAAAAAGAAATAGCATCTGTAGTTTTAAATTTCATTTCATATCCTTCGCGTGTGTGTGTGTGTGTGTGTGTGTGTGTGTGTGTGTGTGTGTGTGTGTGTGTGTGTGTGTGTGTGTGTGTGTGTGTGTGTGTGTCTGTGTGTGTGTGTGTGTGTGTGTCTGTGTGGTTTTATACAAGCAAAACTTCTTTAAAGAGTAATTTATGCTCTGGCTCTATTTTCTCGCTAACCATTTCAGCTCCCTGCAATTTGGCTTCCACCCCTAACACTTTTTTGCTTTTTGGAAACAGCTCTTGCCAAGTTTGCTAAATGATCTCCTGATTATCATTTGGGGGTGGGCATTTTTCAGTCCTTATCTTATTTGATATCTCTAGTAATTCTGTGAACTGCTACCTTCTGAAATTCATTTTCTCTGTTGATTTCTACTTGATTTCTGTGACACTACTGGCTTTCTTCCTACTTGCTCTGGCTGCTCCCTCCTCCATCCTGTAATTATTTTAAACCCCCAGAGTTCTGCCCATGACTCTCAATTACCTGATACTCTTCCCTGTTAAGCCCCATCTGTGCCTCTGATTTCAGTTAAATCCAAATGAGTTCCACCTGTTTATCTCTAACCCAGACCTTGATCTTAGGCCCAGGTCTTGTTATCTCATCACCTGCTTCATTTTTTTCACCTGGGTCTCACCTCAAATTCTACAATCCACATTAGTTTTGCTTCCTATATTCCCTTAGTTAATGTCACCACTGTCCGTCTAGGCAACCAGACCAGAAAATTGAAGTCCTTTTGGGTGCATCATTGGCCTGGACATTCACATCCAGTTGGTCAGCAGAGTCTGTTGAATTCCCCTTCAGCATATTCATTCCATTCTTTCCATTCCTACTTCTACTTGTTTGGTTCAGCCACCTATCATTTCTTGCCTAGATTATTATAGCAGGTCTCTACCCTAAATCTTACCTTTCTCTAATGCTTATCAAAGGGGTTCCTTTAAAAGGCAACTCTGACCATATTCTTCATGCTTTTACAAACTTTTAAAACTATTTCTCCATTATTGCTTCCTGCCAATCCCCATACCCATGGTCCAGACTTGTAGAATCCTGCCAGTTCCTAAATGCTTGTTCCCAGGCCTTTGTATAGTTCATTTCCTCTGCCTGGAGTGCCCTAGGCAGACTCCAACTCTTTAAGATGCTCTTCAGGGGGCTGGCTGTCCAATTAGCCCAGTTGGTTAAAGCATGGTGTTGTAACACCAAGGTCAAGGACTATGATCCCCATACTGGCCAACCACCCAAAAAAAAAGATGGTCTTCAAGCTTTACCTTCCCTGGGCAATCTCTCTGAGCCATGTACTATTGGGTTAGATATCTCTCATGTGTGTTACCTGCCTTCTTCAACTGTCTCCTTCCCCTTTTCTTCCTCTTCCCACCCCCAGGGCTTTAAGCTCCTTGAGAGCAGGACACAGGAGAGGATGAGTTTTCATTTGAAGGTCTTCAAAACCAAGGCCTACTGTATAGCAAGTCCTCAGTATTTACTCAACCAAACGTTACAGAAAATTTGGAAAATAGAGAATAAGCAGGAGGAAAAAATTCATCAACGTATCACCTATCCATCTTTTTTTGTTAGCATATTTATACTTGATTATAACTGGTATTCACATGTAGTTTTATTCCTGCTGTATTCTTCACTTTAAATTGAGAGTTATCTCATTATTACTACTTAGTTTTCATAACAGTTTTAATGGCTGCAAACACTCTGGTTTCTGTAACCATCTTCTGCACATAGTTTCCCCAATATTTGGAGTATTTCCTACATCTTAGAGTATCTTTAGAACAAATATAAGGAAATACTGCATCAGCTTCTTGGGAATGTCTGTTGCTTGCTGCCTGTTTTGATGATGTATTCTTTTCCATAGAGAACAAGCAGCATGGTGGCAAAGAGATAGCTTTTGTTTTTTCAGCATACAATTAGATATTTCCCATCCCATTCATTCTGTTAAGAGACGTCATTAAAGATGTTATGGGTTCAGTTCCATACCATCCAGAGAGATTTTATTGTGCTTCCAGCTGTTCTTTGTGCTTTGAGAATGCTAGTTCTCAGTAGTGCTACTACTTCATATGTTGGCTTCTTTGTTAATTATGTCAACTTTATTTTAGGATGACTGTCTTAGGTCACTAACGAGATTTGCAGCAGCACATTGGACAGTGGCATCACTTTCAGTGGTACAAGGACACTTTTGTAAACTTTTTGCATGTGAGTATTAATACAGTTACAAATATATGTTATGGTAATTTCTCATCTGCTGAAATTTTGTTTTTAGTGGTGCAGTTTCTCAATGATGCGTGAAATATTTGGTGCTACTGTTTTTCTTATACACAAGCTCTAGCTTATAAATTCATATATATCTTACAAAAAGATAAATTTAAACTAGATTACGTGCATTTTAACTTATGTTGGCATATGAAATGTGCTAATGCATTTTTTTTTTAATCTTTAGCATTGGTGCCTAATGGCAGCCATGGAGACATTCCATGCATACTAGATATCGACATGTTTCATTTATTGGTGGGTATTTTGCAGTTTTTTGGGGTTCTCTTTATTGTACTACTTAACTTTACCTTAGGTTTGGTGACTAGTATAGAGGAGGAGTTATCACATGACACTATTCTTAACTCTTCTAACTATAAGTCCTTTATGAGGAGCCTCAAAAAGAAAATAAAGGAACCTGGTTGAGAGACTTGACCAGAGTGTCTAGACATCCTCTCTCTCTTATTTTGCTTTGCAGCTGAGGTCAGTAATTTAACTTCTCTGTGCTTTTAACATACAAAGAGGTCAAAATAACACCAGCAGTGTAAGGGCTGCTGCTGACCCACACAGGGCAACAGTCTTAGCAGTAATACTACTTAGTGGTAGACAACCCTTTTTATGGTTCAGGGAAATGTACATCTTCTGAACAAGTGCCACTAGTGCTAGGACACACGGGTGGCTGAATTTCACCCTACTTCAACTGGGTCCACCAACAGCAGCCCCAAGTGTTGTCCCCTTAATCTCTGGACCTCAGATTCTGTACCTTCAATTTGGTTAGTACCTACCTCAGAACTCAATGGATTAATCCATGTGAAGAGCTTAGAGCAACATATCCCTAATAAATGCTGGCTGTTGTTATTGTTCCCATTGCTGCTACTAAAACTACCACCACTAGCACACCGTGCAGACAGCAGGAGGCTGACAGAGCTAGCGTGTATGGTGTACCTGCCTGCTTTCACATATATTCATATTTAGTCCCATATCCCTACTATTGAGGTATTCCAAACACATATATGTTATCTCTAGTTTACCAATAGGGAAACTGACTTATCTAAAAAAGCTTGTAAGAAGAGGAGCTGGGATTTATGTCTAGGTCTTTGTGGTCCAAAACCCATGCTTTTCCTACTGCTCACTCACTGAAAAGATTTCAAGTGTTACTTGTATTATTATTAACAATAAGCTGGGCTGGCCAGATAACTCAGTTGGTTAGAGCACAGCCTTGTAATGCCAAAGTCGCAGGTTCGGATCCCCATACTGGCCAGCGCCAAAAAAAAAAAAAAACTATGTTCAGGGTACCCATAAGACCCCTTTAACTCTTCAGTCATTTTACTTAACCAATCCTAATGGATTTTCTAACGTGTATGCCCCTTAAGAAAAAAGATTTCTTCAGAGGGATGGGCTAAGCAGAGAAAGGATCACAGTAAGCAAATGGAAATGTGTTTAGTTGTGAAAGGAAAGGCACGTTATGTGATGATCTGTATTTGGTGTCTAGGTGGGCTTGGTGCTCGCTTTCCCTGCGTTGCAGTGTCAGGATTTTTCAGGGATCAGCCTTGACACTGGCGACCTTCACATTTTCCATCTGGTTACTATGGCACATATCGTACAGATCTTACTTACCTCATGTACAGGTAACTCTTGACTTTTTGTCAGCTTCTTGAAGAAAGTACTTGAGTTTTCTCAATTTAAAAAAAAGAAAGTATGAGAGTATTTCAAAACTTCGTGGAAAAATAGAATTAAAAGATAATATGAATCTTTGCATGAACTTTTTGAAGTATCCTCGTATTACAGAAAAGAGTGTTTGGATGAGAATAATATATAGTTAGGCTACTTGCTTTTTCTATTTAATCTCATTTGAAAAGTTTTGAAACAAATTTCTCTCTCCTATTAAAATCTAAAGTCCCTTAGCAAAAAATAAAATCCCCTAGCAATGTGAATGTTTTTACTTTTTTTTTATTTTGTAAATTCAGTAATATCTGAATAACTAGTAGTTAAGCCCTTTAGAATTTTGTTGTAGAATACCAGTTTGGTTTTAACTTACATGTTTGTTTATGCCACATGAGTTCATCATTAAATTGTGTTTTGCATTAAAACTTCCTGTTTTTCAAGCATTCTAAGAATATATTTAGCTGATTTTACCCACAGCATGCCAACTGGCTCCTTGGTCTGTTGGAAACTGATACCATGCTCACACTTGAAGGATTAAAATTCTATATGTTTTGTGGGAATATTTCATGTTATATGTGAGTGTGTGAATATATTTGAGGGCACAAATGATATATATGGCCATCAATTCTTTTGATAACACTTAGGAAAATACAGAGTACTAGCATTTCCTTATCTTTCAGAAGAAAATGGCATGGATCAAGAAAATCCCACTGAAGAAGAATTAGCAGTTCTTGCTTTGTATAAAACACTTCACCGGTATACAGGAAGGTGAGATCATAACTTTACACCGTAGGCATGTTCCTAAATATTAGTAGGTAATAGCATGAGAAAGGCATTCATTTGTTAATTAGGGTAAGTAGCTGTCTGTTGACATGTTTAAAAAAAGAAGATATGGGAGTGATCAGCAGGACTTCTCTGAACTATATACATACTGACATAATTGGAAATCTCTGAAAGAAGGGCAATAATATGCAGAGTTTCCATGTTTATTTGGCTATGGAACCCTTCATTTGCTCAGAGAATCTGGCATGGACTAGTGGATAGATGGAATGTACTTTGGAAAGTTGCTATTCTAAAATATATGTTGTCTCATTAGGAATTTTAAAATGCAAATTAAATTGGCATAATATATTTTTAAAGTAATATTCAGTAGAGATAGTGAAGTAAAATTCTTAGAACTTTACACATTGTGGGAGTCATTGTGATTTGGTACATGGTTTCACTTAGCTTTTTAACAGTTTTTGTCAAGAACCTATAAAAATGTTTGTTCTTTGATATATTATCTCATTTCTGAGAATCTACACTGACAAAATAATCCAACATATGGAAAAGCCACATATAAAGATATACAGTCTGATATTTACATTAAAAATTATGGCTTATAATGTTCAAGAAAACATGTTAATTTTAAAGTTTATACATTACAGTCATGACTATGTAAGACAAATTAGTATGAAAATAGTTTGCCAGAATAATACCTACTGGAATAAGGTGCTAGAATAGTGGATGATTTTTTATTTTCCAGATTTTCTCTTTATATGGCTATATGTCATAAATTTTAATAACAGCATTGAAGGCTATATCACCATTTATACCTGATATCCATAATAGGGCTATGGCTAACCCACTCCTTTTAAGCATATGTGTCATTAATTCCAAATGGTGGTCATCTTACCTGTAGCATGGTGTGAAAACAGAGATGGTTCAATAATTGATTAGATTTCTCAATAATTGTTTTCTTTTCTTCAGTGCCTTGAAAGAAATTCCCTGTGGCTGGCATCTGTGGAGGAGTGTCAGAGCTGGAATCATGCCTTTCCTGAAGTGTTCTGCTTTGTTTTTTCATTACTTAAATGGAGTTCCTTCTCCACCCGACATTCAAGGTAATTTCTAATTTCTTTCAAAATGTAGGAAATGTTTGTAGTCTTTTATTCCAGTTGTTTAGAATAAAGGTGACTTGCAAAAATGAAAACTGATTAAATCTGGAGCATAGCAAATTGACTGTGGTGATATACATATTTATAGAATAAAATACAGGGGACTGGGCAAAAAAAAAGAATAAAATGCGTATTTATGCGTACACTTGTTTTTATTTAGATCTCAGTAAATATACAATTAAATTTCTGTGCAAATGTTTTTACATTTACAACACATTTCTGCCATAAATGTTGTAGTTTTGCTTTGAGGTATTAAAATGTTTGATAATATATTATTAATAAACTGGGTTTCTCAGATTTTAAAAAGTGAAAACTAACAATTTTAAGTAATTTTTAACTTAAAACACATATGGCATTAAAATTCACAATACGCTTAATTGCACATAAATCTGGTTTTAATGTGCAAATTAATTTGCTATTTCACAGTTGTTTTCCATGTTCTGTTTTGATTTATTTCGTAAAGATAGTCCTGATTGTATCTTGGTATTATCACAGTGCCTGGCACTGGTCATAGGGTGCCTTCATGTAATGCTGCTCTCTGAAAGTTTGTTGACTGGCATCTCCATTCAGTTAGTCGCCCAAATGCCACATAGAATAGACTTCCAAATTATTTGCAGTGATGATTAGAGTTAGTGTTTAAATCCATCTCTCACAATAAAACCATCTTATATTTCTGTACTGCTTTGTACTTTCTCGGAACACCCATACATTATTTTTGTCATTTAATGTTCACAAATGACAAATAACCCCATGAAGTATTTTATGCAGGTATACCATTTTGCAAATGATAAAGCTGAGACAACAGGATATTGTGACCAGTTTGCTGTAAGAGTCACCTGACTCCACTCTATCTATTGTGTCATTTTCCATGGTTCCCTCCACGAATCATTCTGTTAACTTCCTACAAGTTTGTACCTAGCAAATTTGAGTTCTTACATCATACTCTTTTTTAAAGCTCTGCTGTTGATTACTCCCATGCAGGATGTTTCCTTATCTTAGTTGTTACATGCATCACTCTTTTCTTCTTCTCCATTTGCAGTTTCTGGAACAAGCCATTTTGAACACTTATGTAACTATCTTTCCCTACCAAACAACCTAATTGGCCTTTTTCAAGAAAATAGTGAGATAACGAATTCACTGATTGAAAGGTAATGCTTATACACTTTTCTTCAATATATTGAATGAACCAACCTTTAGTTTTTCACATACATGGCAAAATTCTCAAATAGTGAGCTTGTAGAATTCAACACATGTAATTCAGAACACAGCGATTAGGCCTTTTTAGCTAAGGATTTGGCTTTTGAGTAAGATTTTCACCAAGTTAGTGAATAGCATAAGCAGACTTTCATGGAAGGGAAGTAGGGGTCGAAATGTTTATTTTATGTGAAGTTATTGTTACAGACTCCGTTCCAGAGATTTTTAAAGCTGAAAGAAACCTTCAGATTATCTATAGTTCAGTACCCTCACTTTAAATTTGAGAAAATTGAAGTCTAGAGAAATTGACTTGTCAGTCATGTCAAGTTAGTGACTGACTTAAGATGTACAACTATAGTACCCACAAAATGGGAGAAACTATTTGCAAATCATGTGTCTGATAAGAGATTAATATCCAGAATATATGAGAGTACTTCAAAAAGTTTGAGGAAAGACTTATATTATCTTTGAATTACATTTTTCCACAAATGTTTTGAGATACTTTCATATACGTCCAGAACCCCTACCATTCAACAACAACAAAAAAAACAATTCAATTAAAAGCTGAGCAAAGGGCTTGAATAGGCATTTCTCCAAAAAAGATATACAAATGGCCAATACACACTTGAAAAATGCTCAACATCACTAATCGTTAGGGAAATACAAATCAAAACCACAGTAAGAAAGATATCACTTTATACACTCATTAGGATGGCTATTATTTCTTTTACAAAAAAGGAAAATGACAGATGTTGGCAAGGATGTGGACAGATTGATATCCTTGTACATTGCTGGTGGGAATGGAAAATGATAAAGCTGCTGTGGAAAACAGTATAGTGGTTCCTCGAAAAGTTAAGCATGTTATTATGTTATGATCTAGCAATTCCACTTCTAAGTATATTTTGCAAAAGAATTGATAGCAGGGATTCAAATCAGTACATATACAACCATGTTCATAGCTGAATTATTTACAGTAGCCAAAAGGTGGAAACAACCCAAATGTCCATCAACAGATGAATGGAAAAGCAAAATGCGTGTATACACATACACACACAAGGACAAATACTGTACGATTCCACTTACTGAGGTACCTAGAGTAGTCAAATTCAGAGAGACAGAAAGTAGAGTGGTGGTTGCCAGGGATTTAGGGGAGGGGAGTTAGTGTTTAATGGGTGCGAGAGTTTCATTTGGAAAAATGAAAAAATTCTGGAGATGGATGGCACTGGTAGTAGTGCCACAGAACTGTATGCTTAAAAATGGTTAGAATGGTAAACTTTATGTTATGTATATTGTACCACAATAACTTTTTTGTGTGTGTGGCTGGCTGATACAGGGATTGAACCCTGGACCTTTGTGTTATCAGCACCACGCTCTAACCAACTGAGCCAACTGGCCAGCCCCCACAAAAAATTTAATATTGGTGTTCTAGCTCCAGATAATACAAACTTGTCACTAATTTAGACTGCTTTTTCCATAGTGTCCAAATTAGTGGGGTAATGTATATAGCTGCAGATTTTAATGTATGAAGCATTCTTGCATTTAGAAGATATTCTTCTGATTTTAAAAGTTTCAGGCAAAATATGGTATTCCTCCAGGCTTCTTTCAATTGGGTAAATATATTTTGTCACAAAGATTATTTTTCTCTTACTGGGTATAGAGGGAAAAAATTCTAGTTCTAGCCCTTTAAAAGTAAAATGTTTTGTTTTGTTTTTTTCCCGTTTACATTAAAGTTGGTGTCATAACAGTGAAGTTAAAAGATATCTAGAAGGTAAAAGAGATGCTATAAGGTAAGTTAAAGATTTTCAAAGACTTGATTGGGTGTGGGAAGTAGGGAGGAAGCAGGGTATAAGTGCTGTATTCATTCAAAACTGACTTCTCAAGCCTTCAGTGATTCCAGGAGTTAGGACATCTTGCCTTCATCCTTGCTTCTTAGTCTAATGATGAGAATTTATAAAAGTTGGAATTATGAACATAAATATACTGTATTGTTCTTGGCAGAAGAAACAAATAGCAAAATTATTATATTTTGGAATATTTGCTTTAAAAAATGTAGGTGTTCTTGTAGGGGTTTTTTGGCTCTATTTTTTTTCTCTTTCATTATGGAAATTTTTAAACTGCCCAAAAGTGTAAAGAATAGTATAAAGAAGCTCCACGTACTTGCCTCTCACCTCCAGTAACTATCAAATCACAGCCATTCATTCTTATTTTTCTTCATTCCTTTTCACATTAGTTCTATTCTGATTCTGTAGTAAAGTGAGTTCTGTCTGGTGATCACATGTATTTTACCTGTTTCTCCTTGGTTCTGCTAAATACATCATCCATAAAAATCAGAAGACTAGAGTAGATTATCTGTTCTATTTGTTTGCTTTTACACATCCAGAAAGAACTACTCAATTTTATTAGGTTGAACCATATGAAATTCCAGTTTAAAAGTAAAAAATGGTTGAATATCACCACTTTCTTACGGTTCAATCCTGCAGTCAGAAAATTGTTAATATATGAAACAGTAGTTCTCAACTTGAGGTATACATCAGAATAAGCTTGGAAACTTTTTAAAAATACTCAAGTTGGGGCTGGCCCCAGTTCAGTTGGTTAGAGCATAGTGACACCAAGATCAAGAGTTCAGATCCCATGCCAGCCAGCCACCCCAATCAATCAATCAGTCAATCATTAAAACATGCTTGTGTGTGTACATGCATGCATACTCAAGCCACTGTCTGCAAAATCTGATTTCTCTAAAGTTGGAGTCATGGGATGTATCTTCCCAAAACTCCCCCAAGTGATTCTGGTATGATTAAGAACCGCCATCTAAAGTAATTCCGCCCTCAATTTAAGTCCATTCCTTATCTTTGCAGTAAGTAATGTATTGAAAGGCCACACCACATCACCTGTACTGGACAGGTGTGTGCACATGGAAGTGCCTCACACTGACAGTGAGTCCTCAAATCTTGGTTTAATTTGGATCTAAATTTTGTCTGAATTAACTTGAGTCACAGGATCAGCATGGCCTGGTATCTCTAATTTAAAGAAAATATATCTATTGTTCTATTGCCCTCTTTTTTTCCAACTCATTCTGCCTTAAGATCACCCCTAAGAGGTGTATCCATTTCTGTCTTCTGTATCCTAAGTTCTGTGTATGGCTGTCTGTTGCTGTGTTGTTTAGGTAGAAGCCAAAAATAAACGTCCACTTCTGCCCTGTCACTTCTTCCCCCAGCTTCCAAATTTTCCGTTACTTGAGGCAGATACTAAGTACCATTACTAGTGTCCTGATGATTTATTCGGAGCTCTTCAAGTAAAAATGAGAACCTTAAGGCACTGTCATTTATGAGTGCATCTTTCATCTCTTACTTTGGTTTCTTGTACTGCTGTGGTAGCACACAGTCACTTAGGTTCAGTCTTCCTTTATTTGTTTTGACTAAGCTGAGAGTTTCTCTGTCGTTGTTATAATACGACCTCATATTAACTGAGTTTTTTGAATTTTTACTTTTTCTTTTTTTAGGTATCCAAGAGAATCTAACAAATTAATAGACCTTCCAGAGGATTACAGCAGCCTCATTAATCAAGCATCTAATTTCTCGTAAGTTTTGATGACATACAAGCAGCATACTATTGTAAGAAATTAAACGTTACCCAGACAGTTGAAGCTTTTTGAGTATCTCTTCTCTGTTGCCCCCTTCTTCACCTTCAGATATCCATTGTTCTCTCCTTTTTTGTGTGTGTGTGGCTGGACGATAAGGGAATCTGAACCCATGACCATGCTGTTACAAGGCTGCATTCTAACCAGCTGAGCTATCCAGTCCGCCCCATTGTTCTAAATGGAGTACTAAGCATTCCTATGCATTTAGACATTAACTACATAGGTTTATATTCCTAAACAGCATATTTTATTATTTTGTATATTTGAAGCTTTATTTAAATGCCATCGTACTGTACATATTCTACAGCTTTTTTTCCTTTTTTTTTTTTGGTGTCTTAACTGGTAGAGAGATCCAAACCCTTGACCTTGGTCTTATAACACTGTGCTCTAACAAATGGAGCTACCTGGCCAGCCCTCTACTGCTTGTTTTTCACTCAGCATTGTTTCTAAGCTTTAACCATGTTGACATATATAACTTTAATTCCTTGATTTTTTTTCATTGTTGCATGGTATTGTGTTTCCAGTACAGTACATGGTTTTTGTGTATATGCATGAGATGTTCCCTGTTCTCTACTCCAGGAACAAATTTGCCTTCACCATAGGATATATGCATCTTTGTCTGTACTTGAGATTGCAAAATTCTTTTCCAGGATAGTTTTTCTACTGTCAGTTCTTCAGCCACTCTTGTTTAGAGCAATGATTTGTATGGGTTTGTTTTTTTGTTTTTTTTGTTTTTTTTTGTCTTATGGAGGTGCCCCAAATTGGGTGGTGATAAGAGCAGAGCCCCAACTCTGTGCCTTGTGTGTGGAACTCTATTGTGCTCCCAGAGCTACTGCTGCCAGACTGAGCTGGAAGGGGAGGATGTAGGAGCCTGCACAGCTCACACCTACTCCTGCGGCTCTGGGGTGGGCATCTTCCTGAGGTAAGGATCTGCAGGGGGCTTTTTAGCTTTGGATCTGCCTAAGAATATGTTTGTTGTGGGGTGGCACAGGAAGCTACTACACTGCAGAGAACTTTGAGACCATTCTCCTCCTGTGTTTTATTCATTTGAGGAACACGGAGATCCTTGTCTCTTCACATCTCCTATTTGGTTCATGCCAACTCTGTGTTGGTTCTTTCACTATCATCACCACCAGGTGACAATTATATTCTATTTTCTTCAAGTCCTCTAATGTGAAACTTCCAGCTGTCCCTGATTTTCTAACCAGTTCCAGTCAGAATTATTCCTTCTGTTTTACCTCTACTTGTACATATCACAAGCTGGCATATATAATTGTGTTTATTCACAACGTACAACAAATACTTAGTGACTACTACGCATTGATAGTGCAGTGTCAACAAAGCAGACAAAAATTTCTGCCCTTGTGGAGCTCATTTTCTAATGAAAGAGGGAGAGAAAATAAACAAGACTGATAAGAATTTAGATAGTGTCCCATGCTAAGGAGAAAAACAAAGGAGGGAGGGGAATGTGAAGTGGCAGCTGGGGAGTTGAATTCTAGATAGTGGACAAGGGAAGGCTCCCTGAGAAACATGACTTTTGAGTAAAGACCTAAAAAAGCGGGGAGAACATTCTAGGCAGGGAGCAGCTAGTGCAGAATCGCTGGAGTGGGAATGTGCCTGCTGTGTTCAAGAAGGAGGCTGGTGTCACTGGACTGGTGTGCACAGGAGGAGAGTCATGGGTCCTGCTGTGTCCTACATCTCTAAATGAGGTGGAAGCCATTATGGGGTTTCAAACAGAGAAGCGATAAGAGTTTGAGCTCCTCAGAGGCATAGATTATATCCATATCTCAGTCATCTTAGTACATCCCTGATGCCTGGACGATTTTTTGTGTATAACAAGTTCTCATTAAATTTGAATTTATTTATTTGTTTGTTGAATTGAGCTGAATTGTTAATACCAAAAAAAATGTCAGACAAATCAAAGGAATCAGGACATTTTAAAATAACTACTGGGAGAAATGTAAAAGTAGCATTTTCCCTTGTCCATCATATTTCAGAATTCTTTTGGCCATGGACAAAGCATGTTGCCTTGTGTCTCAAGTCAACCTAATTTATGATGCTTGGGCATAATATTTTTAATGAATAACTTTCCTCTTACTAGTGGTGAAAATATCAGTACTTATGTTTAGTAGTTAACTATCTCACACAAATTTAACAATTTTTTAAATGCTACTATTATTTGAGCCATGGATTCCTAATTCTATATGTCCCTCCCCCTCACTGCATTGATTTGCAATGCAGTCATTATTGGTTACAACACAGTCATTTTAGTTATTTTGATAACTTGGGCAGGTGTATCTCTTTGCTATAAATGCTGTTTCTTCTCTTCAGATACAGAGTTTATTTATAAGACTTCATTTTATTTGGAACTGAATCCAAGCCTGGTTACTCATGTATAAATGTATAATATAATGTATGAATGATTTCTCTACAGAGTACGGGAATGTCAGGTGCTATTTTTAGCCGGCAAAACCAAAGGCTGTTTTTATTCTCCTCCTTATCTTGATGACTATGGGGAGACTGACCAGGGACTCAGGTAAGGGCCTGGGGGGCTGGGTTGGCTGATTCTGGGCCTCTAGAGCCCTAGTACCTGGTGAATACCATGAGCCATGTAGTCCTGAGGTTGGCCCCACCTACACCCCAGGAGCTAAGGTGGTTCTGGCAGAGGTGGCTGTGTTATCTGTGGAACCTTTTCCACAGAGGGCACCATGGCTGCCTGGTTTGGTCTTCTTTTTCCAGCCTTCAGAATGCCATGAGGAATATCAGGATAAATAAGGGGAAAGAGTAAAGCAGAGAGCATGCAACTTTTTTCCATTTATCACTCCAACGAGCTGTTTGAATTGCTATATAGCAGCCACAGCATCAGAGCACTACAGGACGGCCCATTCTGATTTGTGTGGCTTTGTATAGGGAGACCCAGTGTTCTCCAGGTGATACAAAAAAGCAAATCTTAATTGCTAAGAGATGTGATTATCTTATTACATGAGAATCTGGGGGACAAAGATTTAGAACATACACAACAATATCACAGTACTTGAGGCTTAGTCACTTCTACTGTGATAGCTTCTGCTATATCATAAGTGAAATGCTAACAACAGTGTGCTCAAGTACTATTAAAGAGCAACTTTTAGACTATCTCTTTTGCCCAAAGGAGGTAAAAGTTTTAACCTAGATATGACTATCCAACCTTGAGTAGCAGAAGTTGAAGACCTGGAAACCCAGGCAAGATAAGTAGATAAGCTGACCCAGGCACTTGACTACAAGGTTACGCCCATATGCCCCCTGGTGGTGGGATATGCCACTGCTCTGAGTATGGGCTCAGGAGGAAGAGCCCTGGTTCGACAGGGAGAGGATTGGTGCACTCTGAATCACGAGCAGAGGTGCCTGGCTCAGGCCACTGGACCTGTGCGGGAACCCACCAAAGCCTGTACCTGTGGCTAAATTAGACCTGGAAGTTATTCACATTTGGCTTCACTGAGACCTTGTGGCTGAAAGATAGCACTCTGAGGAACATTTTCACTCCTGAAATTCTTTCACCCTCTCCTCTGCCCCCCACCTTCCTTTTTACATGTTACCAACAAAATGGACAATGAATGGGTAATTTTAGCCTCTCAACCCAGGCCCTCCTGCTTCCCCCTAATCTCCTATTCCTTCACCTCACTCTGGGTAAGTGTAGCTTGTATAGTTTTTCCTCCTCTTTTCAGCAGACGCTTATTCCCCATCAGCTGCTCTTAGCAAACCTTCAGAGCTAATGTGTTTGTTAATAGCCACAGTCACCTGCCGGACAGAAATTTTGCAGAGGGTCTAAAACCAATAACTTGTAACCTTTTTTAAATCAGGAAGGGCTGGAGTATAATACATGAATAAACAGAATGTATCCTGAGTGACATGTGTCTTCTTTCTAGACGGGGAAATCCTTTACATTTGTGCAAAGAGCGATTTAAGAAGATTCAGATGCTCTGGCACCAACACAGTATCACAGAGGAAATTGGACATGCCCAGGAAGCAAATCAGACACTGGTTGGCATTGACTGGCAACATTTATGATTACTTCACTACCAAAAATATGAACTTGGACTTTTGTAACCCTGTCAGCTTTTCAAGAAAGAGTAGGAAATAAGTTCTGCTGAATTTTGAAATAAATTCTTTATTTAAGCTTTCCTTTCCAGTTTTATTTTTATAGTTTCTGGCTTCAGGGACTGACGAAAATCATCTTCCATTGGTAGATTTTCTTGCACTGTTTGCTGTGTCCATCAAATATAACATCTTGGGTTTTAGGATCCAGCGAGAAGCTTCTCTTCCTGAATTGGAACACAGCCCCTTTGTGGGAATCTGACTGCGTTTGACTGTTCTCAGTAGTCTGAGCCATTTTACATTACTGATTTTAGTGAACTCCGGGTCTGAGGCTGATTCAACAGAGACAGGAAACAAAGTCTGTGTGGTCTGTTGAGGTCATACTTCCTGTTTCCTCTCAGTGACTTAACAGTGGGACTGGGTTAGTGTTCCTCTCTGCTGGCAGGACCTTCCCTCCAAGAACAAAGCCGTTGATTTTGTTTTTGTTTAAAAAGACAACCGGTAAGGGGATCTTAACCCTGGGCTTGGTGGTGTTGTCAGCACCACCCTCAGCCAGTGAGTGAACCGGCCATCCCTATGTAGGATCTGAATCCATGGCCTTGGTGTTATCAGCACCGCACTCTCCCGAGTGAGCCACGGGCCAGCCCTGAAGCCATTGATTTTGAAAACAGTATATATTCCCTTCTCTCCATCGACTGTGAGAGGGTTGGGGGACATTTATGCAGAAGGAGACCATGGGGAGGAAGTGGTTTCTTAATATGCTAGCTGGTTTTTTAGGGCAGTAGAGGGTTGAATTTTTTTTCATTTTTTGGCAAGACTTTTGATTTTGAGAGAGAAAAACTCATATAAAGGGCTTTTTGAAAACTTAAAGAATAACCTAATTTTTCTAGACAGTAATATTCTGTTATTTATAAAGCTGCATTGAGAGAGTGTATGAATCTAGACTCAAACACTAGAAAAAGTGAGAACTCAGTGTTTTAAGGTTCCCTCACCCCCACCCTGCCAGCATTTCCTGGAATAACTGAATTGCTGCTTACCTGCTGGTTCACTTAGTACATTCCTAGGACTGTCTGTGTACCCAGGCTTTTTATTCTTTTTAAATATTATTCTTACTAAGAGGTGCCTTCCTAGAATGATAGCCACTTAGTAAAATAGCTTATAATTATAACATACCACACAACTACTCTTGTTTGATATACGTGTGCTGAGAGCTTTAATACACGCAGAGTGATGGCAGACATAGTGGAGGAATAAATTCTGAGCCTCTGTAAGGTAGGGCTGAGGAACAAATGAATGATAAGAGGCTCTTGGGCTTTTTACCAATGCAAGTGACCCTTTCACTGACTTTTCTTTGAATTGCATCTACAAGTTCCGTTCCACTCAGCTATGCGCACTTCACAGTGTACCCAGGAGGGCGGTCAGAAATCCAGATCTGGTAATAAAATAAATGGGGATGCAGAAGCTACATTCCTCTCTAAGGCAGTGTGTGAAAGAAACTCCTCTTGAAAGGATGACCTTAACCCTTCTTACTTGGGACTGGCTTACCCAGCTAAGAGGAGGACCAACAGGAAGAAAATTCAAATTAGAATCCACCTCTCTCCCCCTTTTTCTGGCCTTTCTTGCATTCATAAGATCTGGTTGTTTGGGCTGTGGGTAGCATAATTAATGTTTGTTTTGGCCTTTGTCACATTCGATCCCTTTAGATTTTAAGCCCGGCTTCTTTAGTCTTTTCTCTATATGCTCACCAAGCTTAAATTTAAAACTAAAAGACCAGGTTTCTCCCTCTGTAAGTGGATTATAAACATTTTCATCAGATCATATAATACTGGAAGTAGCAATACTCCCAGCTTTCAGGCCTGACTTCATGGAAGCCTGGAGTTAGCAGGGGTGTCCCTGGATTCTATTCTCTGAGACTGTCAGAGCATTTAGGAGAAGAGGAATGGGTATGAAACAGAAACATAAGAACCCTTTTATTTTCTGATGTTAAACTAATTATCTTCCCTACCAAACAAATCATCTTAGTTTTCATCATTTGTTCTGCATGTTTTTATGTTTATTGTAGAAATGTTTATATAACATATGCTTTCTGTATCAGGGAAAATCATATCTGTTTAATAAATTGGCTATAATTTTAATATCTGTGGACAACTTGTAAAATTTGAAATGTATCATATGTAAAAAGTTTAAAGATGTCAAAATAAATGCTTTAGGTGTTGACATTACTTTGGGTTGGCATACTTCTTTCTGTTCTGTTTCACACACTTAAATGCCATAGCAGTGTTCCCCATGTCACCTTGCTACAAATAAAGTGGGACATCTGTATTAGCTTGAAATTTAAGAGGCTTATATTATTAGTGTCAATTATGGCCATTAGCCAGACCATCTTGACCTTCCCAGAGAAAGCTCCATCATCATTTCAGCTGATTAAGTTTCATATTTATTGGCTATGACAGTGTGTGACCTTTCTGGACCCTTTCAGACTTCAAATCAGTGGGAAGTGGGGCACTCCACGACCTCCAGAGTTTAAATTCTTGCTCATCCTTACCAGGTGATCCCCAGGTCCTTGCCCTTACACCCGCCCCCCCAACACTTTGTTTTTTGTTTTTTTTGTTTGTTTGTTTGTTTGTTTTAAAAAAAAGATGACCGGTAAGGGGATCTTAACCCTCGACTTGGTGTTGTCAGCACCACGCTCAGCCAGTGAGCGAACCGGCCATCCGTATATGGGATCCGAACCCGGGGCCTTGGTGTTATCAGCACCGCACTCTACCGAGTGAGCCACGGGCCGGCCCCCCCCCAACACTTTGTGCTTTTGAGATACATGTAGGAAGGAAGGGAGACTATTCATAGGAGAGTCTACTGACTATGCAAGTTCTGTGCTTTCAAAACCTTCTTAAAAGGAAAGTATCAAACTTAAACAGTAAAGTGTCTGTTGCTCTTTCCCTCTCTCCTGCTGATGCTGCCCCCATCCTACGCCCTTCCCCGGTCTTGCCTTCAGTTCCAGGAGTCATGAAGCCCCCTTTGATGTGTTCCTTGCTCCGTCCCTCTTCTTGTCTTTCTAAGTCAGGTTTATTGAGGTATATTTTACAAACAGATCAACCCTTTTTGGTGTACAGTTTTATACATTTTGACAAATGTACATAGTTGTTTAACAACCACCACAGCCAGGAAATAGAACACTTCCATCACCCCAAAAAGTTCCACTCATGCCCGTTTATGGTCAGCTTCTGCCCCCACCCCGACCCCTGGCTACCACCACTCTTTTTCTGTCCCTTTGTTTTGCTTCTTCCAGCATGTTGTATAAGTGGAATCATATTGTGTGCAGTGTTTGGAGTCTGGCTTCTCTCACTAAGAAGAATGCATTCGAGAGTCTCCTGTGTTCCTTTTGGTTGCTGAGTATTTTAGCACAAATGTTTATACAGTCACCCGGTGAAAGGCATTTGGGTGGCTTGGGGTGATTATTTTGGTGATTGCTGCTACAAACATTCATGTATAGGTTTTTGTGCGAACCTAATTTTTATTTCCCTTGCTTAGATAGCTAGGAGTTGTCCGTTCTATCCTCCACTCTACACCACCCTTGGAGCTCAGCATTCTCAAATGTAACTGCTGTCTACACTCATCCTCCGTTTTGGAGGACAAGATAAAATGCCATCAGGAGTTAAGGACTGATGTTTCCCCCTTCCAGCCAATCTCACGTCCATTGAGAAAAGGGAAGGCATCCCCTCACTTCCCTGGATTTGCATAGTATTCCACACACACATTCCTGTTCCTAACACACGGTGCTGCTGGCTGCCTGCACTATCATCGGGGGCTGTCTTTTTACTCAGTAGTGAGTGAGAGGCCCTAATTGTCTTGGTCCACCACTGCCCCTGGCTAAGCTACAAACCTGCTGGCCTAGCAGGACAGGCACCTGGATGAGGAGGGGCAGGGGAGTGTGCCAAGCAAGCACCTAATCTTATTAACCTATATTGAGGTTACCCAGGGTTTATTTGCTGGTGGTTCGGTGCTGGGCTTGAAGCATGTTGCAAGAGGCTGTGGGTTCTTGAACTGAGGCCACAAATTTTAGGACACCCAGCTTCTTAAATGTTAGGAATAAGTAGCCATCACCCACTTATTCACTATGGAGTGAGGGTTTTAGAAATATAAGTCCTAAGGCTGTCTCTTACCTCTTTCTCCACCCCAGGGCTAGGCTGGCAGAACTTTAAAAATTTGCTGAGTCCCTCAGGAGAAATGAATTTACACTAGTTCTAGCAAAGACTGAAGTTAGACCTAGGGAAAAACCTGGTACCGCAGTCTTACTGGGCACCGGTAGGTGAGGGCGAGGTTTTTCTCCCAACTACCTGGCTACCTGAGGCCTGTCAAGATGCAGTTAACCCCGCATCTGCTCTGAACCACCTCGTGATATGTGTCATATGATCAATTCAACATTGATCCTCCCAACAGCGTTCAAATGTTCAGGTTGCTGACATCGGCCCCATGGAGACTCATGTTCCAGTTCGGGATAAATATGTTTTGGCCAGAGCAGAAGAAAAAAGTGGTTTGGCATTTTTGCTTAAATCACTAAATTAAAATTCCATACATTGCATTGAGTTCTGATTCAAACTCTAGCAAATGTTGAGATTAATAGTTACTGTTCTTGCAGATAAGAGATGGCAGGACGGAGAGAAGTGATCCCCATGCCTTGTTGATAACAATGATTGTTAGCTGTGTTTCCCTTTATGGCTGGTTTCTCATTTTATTTATTTATTTATTTTTTTTTTCCTGGGTGGCTGGCTGGTAGGGGGATCTGAACCCTTGACCTTGGTGTTACAAGGCAGCACTCTAACCAACTGAGCTAACCAACCAGCCCAGTTTCTCCTTTTTAAAATAAATACTAGCTAGATTAAGGGATCCTGTGATATGTGCTGTTGAGTGGGCTAAGAATCATTTAACAAAAATGATCTTCATACAATATAATTTTTAATGCCTATTGTACAGCTGTTAACAGCATAGTTACACGTGAGGGCCTAGAACAGCACTTCCCCTATGGTTCTCAGCACTTCTGGATACAGGAGAGCCCAGGGGCCCTCCACCGGAGATAGCCAACTCAGCATCTTCAGTGCAACTCACTCCTTGTCTCAAGGAGACTCAGAAGACTAAACCTGGGACCAAAGTCTGACAGGGTGTCCAAGCATCTCTGCTCTGGTCTCTGCTTAGGAGAGTTAGAGCCCAGAACATATCCTAGGTAGTCCCAGAAGTCTTATCTCCTCCACACTGAGATTCTTAGGACAGCAGTGAACCCAAACTCAGTCCAACATAACCTGTTCCCAAACACCATTGCTTGGTCAGAAGCAGAGGGAAGTTATGGGCTGCTCCCTTTCTGCTTCTGCCTTCTGGCTTTGGTCTCCAGCCAGGTAGGAGTGAGCTCTCTTGAATGTTGATCCAACTGGCAGAATTATCCTAGACCCTGCCTTGGTCTGGACATCGGGGGCCTGGGATGCCAGTGGAATCATGCTCTCCTCCTGAAAGCTTTCCTTCTCTCTTTCCTAAAGGAAGTGAAAACTTCTCTTGCTGTTGCTAGCTCAGGAAGATGGGCTGTCTTAAAGAATCTTCTCCAATGCAGAAGCATTCCAGAAATAGTGCTTTGCAGGACGGGTATCTGGGGAAAGAAGCAGGAAGAAGCTCCCAGAGGACACCTTGCCATCCGCTGTGGACAATTAGTGTTTTCCATGGGTGCTGTCACAGCCACCTGTGTGGGTCTCACTGGGCCCACCAAGAGAGGTGAGGCCTGGTCTCCGATGGGCAGACTCTTGTGTAGTTGGTGTTCCTCTTCCACAGCAGGGCAGCAGTTTAACCCAGAGCCACAGACCAGCCACAGGAGATCACCGGCACTTTCAGGGTGGGGAGTTGCTGGAAACTGTCAGCACCTGACTTCCTCTGCCCATGGTTCACTCGGCTATGTGACTGAGGGCATGTGAATGTGACACAAAAGCAGGCCTTTCACTGTGTTTTTGGTGTGTTGGGAGGGTGAGGAGGATAATCCCCTGCCTTAAAATTCTCTTGCCCCGTGATTTAAGAATTCCTGTTTAGAGCCCTCAATGCTTTGGAGAATTCATTGCTCCTAGAAAAGTATAACTGTCCCCCACCCTCTGCCATTAAGCAAACAAAGTGGCTGACCTGTCAATCTTGGCATTAAAACAAAACAAACAAACAACAAAAAAAAACACAGCCATTACCTTTTTTGGACCCCTACGCTTATGCACCAAGTGATGCTTTGGATACAGAATGAAGCGACTTGGAGCTCATAACAGGCAAACTCTAAAAGGGGAGCAGCCCTCAGGTGTGACCTGTAGCCTAAGGATGGAACCGAATTCATATGGTATTAGGAAGAAGAGTTCAGGGCATGGCATCGGCTGAGAGGCCTCCAAGTCCACCATGAGGGCATGACCTAGAGCAGTGGGCCTGAGGGGGACTCATTCATTCACATTTTGAGTCAGTCATTCAACAAGTATTTGCCAGATGCTTTTAGGGACCCTAAACTTTAAATCCTGCCATCCAGAAGAGTGTCTGTAAGATGGCCACCCTCCTCGGGAGATTCAGACTTTGAAAGTTGGATGGGGGGGTATCCGCATTTCTTGGAGTCCACTACTTCTCAGTGTTCAAGAGGAAAGGGGGCCCTGGGGCCATCAGCCAGCCTCTGGGGCCTGGCCTGCCTCTGCGCCCTGGGCTTCCACCTGGTTGCCCTTGCCCAGCTTTTTCACACTCTCCAGAAAGGCCTTCCAGGTCTCTGGCACACTCTTCTCCAGCAGCCAGCCCTCACTCTCACACTCAGGGTCCTCGGGGTTGGTTACGCCTTCCAGCGCCGTGTGCAGGTAACGCAGCCCAATCGTGATGGTCACCTGGTGGGGCAAAGGAGATTTAGAGAAGATCCGAGAAAAGTAGCTGGAGTTGGGCTATTAGGAAACCATTGGAGCCACTGGCCTGGTCCTACCTGGGACCCTTACAATGAGGTGGGCACTGTTGAGCCTGGATTGGTGAAGGCCTCCACCCACTGCCATCCCCATACCCTGTAATAAAAATCTAAAACTTGGCGCTCAGGATACCTACTTCTTCTCCAGCCTCGTCTCGGGACCCTCTCTCCTCCCTTTCCAGCCACACTGGGCTTCTTTGGATTCGCCCACACCCCATCCTTTCTCCTCTTTGGCCTTTACCTTTTGCTGTTCTTTCTACCAAAAACAGTGTTAATTCAGCTTCAACCCTTGGTGAGCTCCCCTGCTACTCACTCTCCCTCCCCTTCCTCTCGGGTCCCCCCATCCTGGCACATTAGTCCTGGCACATTCACCATGAGGCCCCGGCCCCCGCCTTGTTCCTAGTACACTGCCCGGCATATATTGGGTGTTCAGTAATTTTGTTGGATGGAATTGAAAAGTCACCTCCTTTTCTGCAAACAATGTGATGTGTGGTTTCCCTTTTTCTTCGGTTACTGGTTAGTGGTGAGTAGAAGCTGTACTGGATTATTTGGATTTGTTCACTAGCATTCACTGTGCAGACTTGGTGCCAAAATGCCTGGGTTCAAGCCCCAGCACCAGCCCTTAACCAGCCGTATGACTGGGAAACCTTGTGTGTTCATCTGGTTTGCAGAGTTTCAAATGAAATGGTGCCTGCTTCACGTGAATGCTGTGAGACTTCAGTATGTGTAGAGCATGCAGTACCTGGCACACAGTGAGGACAAACGGAAGTGTCAGCTGTAATGGGTTATTAGTCAGCTTGGTAGGTATGGTTTGCACTTTTCTAATAACATACATGTATTCCACTAGCCATTTGTTTCTACACAGATTCCCAGCTCGCTCTCTTCTACTTGTCCTTGCATGGCACAGCAAACTCTATGAGAGGACTAGGCTGCAGGAGTGGCCCTTATCCATCTGGTTCACCCCGTGTCCAAGCACCTAGAACAGTACCAGGTGAGGGAAGGCCTCAGTAAATGTCTGTTGAATGAATGCTCTGGGGACATTTTATAATTACAGTAGTAGATGTTAACAGCAACTGATGCGATTTTAGGTTTTAGTTAGTTACTGTCAATTGAAAGTTTAATAAAATATTTTTAAGTGAAAAGTCACCTCCTCCAGGAAGTCCTCTTGGTATGAGTACATCCACTCTGCTCCCCTCCTACTTTCCTGAAGGAGGCCCACTGCACTATGAGTTTTGTACTTGATAATGGTCCTCCTTTTCAGTTCAGAAGTTAGATGTCACCTCCTAACTGGATTGTGAAGCCCAGGAGGGTAAGACTACAGTCAGGATTCTATCAGTAGCTCAGCCACCCTCATACCCATCAGGGCTCTACCCACTAAAAGCCTCAAGAAAAAGTCAGGGGTATTCAAACTCCCCATTCCCAGTGAGCTGGTCCTCATCTTATGCAGTCACTAGAGTCCTGTAGAGGTGGGTAAACTGAGGCAGCCAGTGGAACCCCATTTTCCCACTGACTCCTGTTATCCTTTCAGTCTTTTTTTTCGCGGCTTTTCAGAGGATGCAAATTTCTAAACCAGCAGTAAGCTTCTCTCCCTATTCTATGCACTCATTCCCAAGACTCTGCCTCAAGGAGTCAGCGACCAGTACATGGTCACGGATATACTGTGTTTGCCTCAATTAAAAGAAGCCTTCCCAGGTGGCACAGTCACCCTTCAGTTTCATGTGATGAGTTAAAGGAGATGCGCACTGGCCACGGGCATGATACACCATGTGCGTTACCATAGCACTAGGAGGACTTCCTTAAAGGAACCCTTCAGGTAATCTTCTCTAATGGAACAAGCGTTTGCCCACCTAATGTTTCTGGCTTTGTACATTTGGATTTTGGAGGCTGGATTTTCTGTTATCAGAGTAGCTCAAAGCAGGCACCCTGTCACCCTCTGTGCCACCCTGGACTTCCACTCACTAACATGCCCTTGTTCAACACCTAGAACAGTGCCTGGCACGTGGCAGGCGTTTGAGAAATATCTCTTCCATCGATGAATGAATCCAACACGTTCACTGACGACTTGCTTACATTTCAAGCCCTACAGCTACAGAGAGCAAGTAAGTCTTACAGATGAGAGGAGATGAACCACAAATAATTAGACTGACAGGTAAATGGTGACCAGCATCTCGAGAAGCACAAATCCATCCAAAATAGCGCTCCCTTACTGAACACCCCCCAAGTACATATTGTACATGTTACCTCCCAATAGTCCCCAAAGATAAGTGCTGTTATCCTCATGTGACTGACTGAGAGGTTAAATGACTTTCCAAGACCTCAGAATCAAAAAGTGGAGGCACAAGATGAACCTCTAAAACGTGCTAAGTGAAAGAAGCCAGACACAAAAGGTTACATATTGTATGAGTCCATTTATACGAAATTTCCAGAATAGATAAATCCACAGTTGCTAGGGGTTGGGGGGAGGGGAAGTAGGGGTGGGGTGGGGGCGTGACTGCTTAATGGGTATGAGGTTTTCTTCGGGGGTGATGGAAATGTTTTGGAACTAGATAGAGCTGGTTGCACAACATTGTCAATGAACTAAACGCCACTGAAGTGATCATCTTAAAATGTTCTGTGAATTTCATGTCAATAAATTATTTTTTAACAAGTGATGGGAAAGAAACAAAGAAAAGTGGAGGCACTGGGTTGATATCACCCACAGCTGGACCGAATGAGGGAGGCACACTGTCCAGGCCTGGCTCCACCCCATGAAACCCAAATGGGGCTACTGGCTCCCTCCTCCCCTGCTCCCTCTGCTCACCGCTGGCCGAGGCCTACCTCAAAGAGCCAGACGAGGAGGGTGACAGCACCCATGGAGTTCATGAGGCCGCTGTAATAGCTCAGCAGGGCCTCCCTGCAGCCACGCACCCACAGGTTGAGCTCCTCCGTCTGGTGGTCGTAGCTGTAGTGCGCCGAGTTGTTGGTGAGCTGGTACTGGATGCAGGGCCGTGGTGAGTTGGGGTTGCAGCAGCTGAAGGGGACACCATCCAACAGGTACCGCCCGTCCACATTGCTTTTGATACGACTGTAGGAGAGACAGACAGCTGGAGGTGGCTTTCTGGACTGCTTACCAGGCGCCCCTCCCTCCCCTGCCTCTGAAAACCTGGACTATTCATTCATTCATTTACTGGCTCACTCCATAAGTATTTGCTGTGTGCCCACTCTCTGCCAGCCACTGTTCTAGGCACTGCAGACAGAGCAGTGAACACAGCCGATGCCCCTGCCTTCCTGGAGCTCGTGTTCTAGGGGGTTGAGGCAGGTGAAGAACTAAGAGGCAAGTAAATAAGGAATATAGAAACTCATCCAACCCCTTTGTGTGCTGCCAGGCCTGCAATGATTTCTTAGAACCGTGCCAGGCTGATAGGAAGAGCAGCAGGACAGGCGGTGACCACGGACGAGGCTCTGGCTGGCACCCTGTGACCATCATCAGGCTTTAATCCCCAACTCCCTCACCAACCTCATCTCCCCCTCACAGGTCACTGGTGACTCGGGCCCCCTCTGGCCAGATGCTTTCAGAAGGCCTGCTCTGGCCCAGGGCCTGTGCAGAAGCAGGGGACGGAGACACAGTCCTCGCCCTAGACAATTTCTGCCCCCAGCTGAGTGGGAGTGCCTTACTTACCTGAGGGATGCGGCTGACAGGCAGGGCTCCCCACATAACTTGCATTTCTTTGTGTATGTATGCATTTGGCTCAGAAATCAAAAGGGATCTTTACAGAGAAATGCCTCCCCTTCCCCTCAGGCAGGCCGGGTGTGTTCTACCTGACCTGGGCATGGTTACCAGGTATCTTCATGTGTCACAACTCATCAGTCTGCACACTTAAGACTTGCACACTTGACTGCATGTGTGTTATCTTGAGTAAAAACGATACACCTGAACAATGCATTACGTAATAGCAGCACTTTACCGCACAAGAAGAGAAAGCATGTAATTGTTCAAATAGAAATGATCTTAAATGATGTTCACTGAAATGGTAATTATACTCTAAAAACAAAGATGTCCATATTTAAAATCTCAATACAAAATCTCCCACTCCTTCTGGTCTCTTGGTCTGCACGTCCCCACCCCCACTCCCCACCCCCCGTGGCCAGCTCTGCCCGTCCTTCCAGAGAGGCTTCACGCATGGACAAGCAAACACAGATTCTGCCAATGTTCTGATTTTTCCCGTATTTTTAACCCAAATGGTAACATCGTATACATACTGTTTTGAACCTTTCTTTCTTCACTTAACAATATCTTATTGCTTAGAGAACTGTTCGTATCTGTTGATAGAGAGTATCCTGGTTTGGTTTTTTTTATGAACTATACGGTAGTTCCCATTATGTGGATGGCCCATGGGGTACTATGCAGTTCCCTACTTACTGATGGACATTTGGGTTTTTCCCAGTCTTCTGTTAATACAAACACGGACATCAGTCATTTTGCATATGGTGAATATATGTAGAAGGTAGATTCCTAGAAGAGGCATCCCTGCATCACAGGTGAACTTGACAGGTCCCTGCCACATTTCTCCCCTGGGGGCTGCACAGTCACACCCTGAGCGGCCAAGCACATGGGAACCTGCAACCACACCTGCACAAGTCCCACTTTTGTTTTTTGCCAGCTTGAGAGATGAAAAATAGTACCTTGGGGTTGTTTTAGTTTCCATTTCTCTCATTAAGAGTGAAGTCGAGCATCTTTTGATATGTTTAGGAGCCATTTGTGCTTCCTTTCCTATGAGCTCTGTTGATTTCCATCCATTATGATTAAGACTTCAGGACTGCTGCACATGGTGGCCTGGGTTACAGCAACCACATTGCCACACACCCTGCAGCCCTGACCTCTACTTCATGGGCGGGACCCACTGGGTGGCAGGGGCTCCCACATACCAGCTCCATCACTCTGGACAAGTTCCTTCTCTCTGCCTCAGCCTCCTTATCTTTAAAATGGCATTGACATGAGGATGGTATGAAACGATACAAGATGTGAACATGCTTGAAGAGTGCCTAGTGTCTAGTAGGTGCACAGTTCACATGAGCTCGTGGGCAAAGCCTGCCTTGCTGGGTGGGCTGGCGAGCCAGAGCCATCCCTGCAGCACTCTGTGTCACTTGGGAGCTTACACCGGGTATGAAAACAGAACAGACCACACTTTATCACTGTCACGGGGGAGCAGTCACTTGAGCATTGGTGGCACAGGTTCTATCAACTGTGGTGAAGAAGCTGGCAACAAAGGGCCCACCTGGGGTCCTGAGGTATGGAGTCGGGGACTGGCCCCTCCTCCTGCATCCAGGCAAGGAGCACACGAAAAACAGCACTTCCATGTGGGTGGCCCACCACAGCCACCACAGTAGCCACGGCTGCAGCAAAAGTGGCTAGATGCCACAACCACCCTGCAGATGGCCCATCAGCCACTCAAGTGCATTGATACAAGAAGAGTCACCAGTGGAGACCAAAGAAAAGAAGAGGATGTCTCTCTCCACAAAGCCCATTCCAGAGTGACAGAAGAAGCATCTATGCTACAATAATATTGGGGGACCTGATCACACCTCTCAGCATTGGACAGATCATCTAGGAAACAAATCAACAGAGTAACCATTACTCTTGCAGAGGAAGAGAAGAAATCTAGGGTAATTAGAGGGGGATGGGGAGAGATTGGACAAGAGGCATAAAGAATAAGTACAATTTGTAACAATATATGTGCTAATAATATTGATCAACATACATCAACATTGAACCCCCAAAATATGTATAATCAATTATGATTCAATAAAAAAACAAAACAAAATAAAAATAATAATAAAAAAAGAAGCTGGCAGCTCCTCGAAGACAGCGACCGTGTGGGACACTCTCTGTGGTACACCCCGTGCAGAGCTGGCTGCCCCACATGAGGCAGGTGCTGTGAGACATTTGTTGGCTGAGAGAAGAGGCCACTACCCAAGTTCTCACTTGAGCCTGTCACCCTGACTGCACCATGTGTGCAGTGACATCAGAAACTGTGTCTTGCTCAACTCTGCCCGCTCAGCCCCTAGCAGGACACCTGGCCTGTGCAGGACCCTGGGCCAGTGCGGGACCCTGGGCCAGTGTTGCCTAGGGCTGTCCTGGGCTGGGCAGGGGTGGGACAGGCTGGAGGGGTGTTGGGGGGGCCTTCAGCTGGGGGCTCCTGCTCCCCTCCTGAGGGTCCAGCAGCCCTGGGCAGAAGAAGACCTGCCTCTGAAATGCTCCCTCCCTCCCAGCTCCAGACCAGCCCAACATGCCCTCCTCCTCAGGGCTGGGGTCTCCCCACTCAAATTCTGTCTGTCCCTCTTCCTGGCCTGTCCCTCTTCCTGGCTTTCCCTTGAGCCCCTTCTCCCAGCACAGTGTCCCATCTGAGCCATTCCCAGTGTCCCATGGACAGGTGTGGGTATGGTAGAGAGCCAACCATTGAGTCCCAGATCTGCATTTGTGAGCGTGGAGCTTAACCTCTGTGGGCCTGTGAGAGGTGGAGAGGATCACATCTGCCTCTCAGGGGCTGTGGGAAGGTGCAAATGAGAGGATGCGAGTAAGACACTAACACAGGCTTGACACACTGCAGGCCCTCAGAAAACACGGGCCCCTCTCCACTTACAGCCATCTGGACAGGACTCTGAAAACCAGCAGACTGTTCTACAGAGGAGGCAGTGGGGCCCACAGCAGGGCAGGGCCCCACCCAAAGCCACAGGAAGTCAAAGACCAGCCCATAGCAGTTGTCCTTTCCTCCCCTCAGTTTTCCCACCTCTCGGGTCTCTCTTGCCTGTTGGCTTTTCCAGTTAAACTTCCTGGGGAAGTGAGTTCCCTCCCCTGTTCCCTGTCCTAGCAGTCCTTTTCTAGCCACCATCACCTATACTTATGCACCCCTCAGGTGTCCCTAAGATGGGGTAAAACTCCTGCCTCATACACATCAAGGTGCTCGCAGTCAGTGGGCGGAGGCCAGCAGAGGCTGTGAGCTGCCCTCAGTTTGCAGGCTGGCCTTCCAGATGGCCCATCTCCCCACTGCACCTCCCAGACCCCCAGTGGACATGTCGCCCTGCTGGTTTCCACAGACAGGGCTGTGTCCCCCTCAGACTGGGGCTCCCTGAGGACAGGGCTGTGTCCCCCTCAGACTGGGGCTCCCTGAGGACGGGGCTGTGTCTCCCCTCAGACTGGGGCTCCCTGAGGACAGGGCTGTGTCCCCCTCAGACTGGGGCTCCCTGAGGACAGGGCTGTGTCCCCCTCAGACTGGGGCTCCCTGAGGACAGGGCTGTGTCCCCCCTTCTTATGTCCTTCCTCACCACCTGCAATACCTTATGTCTGGTGGCTACTTGTCTTAGTCCGTTCTGTGCTGCTATAACAGAATGCCCGAGACTGCATAATTTATAAAGAATGGAGATCTGGGGAGGGTCCAGGAATGGACTGATCGTCCACCCCTGCCAAAAAAAGAATAAAAAGAACAGAGATCTAGTGTTTACAGTTCTGAAGGACAGTGAGTTCAAGGTGGATGGGCCTGCATCTCGTGACGACTGTCTTGCTGTGTCCTCCCATGGCAGAAGGCAAGAGAGCAGCAGGGAGAGAGAGGGAAGGGGGCACTGAGTCATTCTCTTCTCGGGAGCCCATTCCCATGATAACTAACCCGCTTCTGTGATAACAGCAGTAATCCACTCACAAGCACAGCCCTTGTGACCTAAGGTCCCACCTCTCAACCCTGCTGCATTGGGGGTTAGGTTTCCAACACATGAACTCTGGGGACACATTCATACCACACAGCATGACTCAAACAAGATACCTTAAAAGAAATACTAAGCTCTTGCTGTATACCAAATTCCCTGTGTGTATTATCCCATGTAATCTCCACCACATCCTTGTCGGTACGTAAATTGTCATTTCTCAGATGAGTAAATGGAAGCTCAGAGAGGTCCATCCACTTGCCAAGGTCCCACGGGTGTCACTCAACCAGCAGTCTGGGTGGGGCAGACGCTGATCAGTTATATTCCTGCCCCCAAGCCCTTTATTTCCATGTGGCTTTCCTTATTGATTTTCCTTATTTGTTCACCTACTAAATTATGCTGGTTTTTCGAGACAAAATCTGACATGTTAATTTGCCCAGGCTATATATGTGGCTTGCCTACAGGAGAGTGGCCTAGAACATAGGCCTTGTCCTAATAAAAACCCTTTCAAGCTCTGGTGATCCCCGAGCAGAGCAAAAAATTTGTAGCCTGGGAAATACTCTCTGATATAAATAGACAGCTCACCACCTAAGGAGCTCTCCTCTGCCTGGCTTTGTCTTAAGAGGGTGAGAGGGGCCTTAATCTGTGGTTGGAACCAGGGCAAGCACTGAGTAAACAAGATGATGTTCAGGGTGTGGGGGGGGATAGTTCCAGAGGTGTGAGACCCCAAGAGCCAGGCAAGTCCCAACTTCCACCAAGCTTGGCCTGTCTTCCCCATGCTGATCTGGATCCTGCCCTGAGGAAAGAAATTCCCAGTCTAAGGAGGACACAGCCCCCTCCTCCGGGAGCCCCGGTCTGAGGGGGAGACAGCCCCATCCTCAGGGACGCCCCCAAGCCCGCATCACCTCTGCCCACCCCTCTCACTGCCTCTCTGGGGGAGGAAGAAGAGGACAGAAAGACAAGCCCCACAAACAGCCTAGATAATTTGAGGTTTCTGTCAGTAAGTGAACAAACAGTTGTTTAATGCCAAATCTATACAAGATGTACTTTGACGTAAAAAAAAGCAGCATAGTAGAGTGGAAAGAGCAGAATTAACATCTGGCACTCCATACAGTGGAATATTATTTAACCATAAAAAGAAATGAAATTCTGATGCATACTATAACATGGATAAACTTCGAAGACACTATGCTAAGTGAAAGAAGCCAGACACAAAAGGACAATTATTATATAATTCCATTTATATTAAATATCCAGACAGGGAAATCTATAGAGAGAGAAAGTAGATTAGTGGTTACTTAGGGCTGGAGGAATAAGAGGCTGGGAGTGGAAGCTGAAGGATACAGGGGGTTTTTTTTGAGGTGATAAAATGTTCTAAAATTGTGACGTTGGTTGTACAATTCTGTGAATGTACTAAACACCATTGAATTGTACACTTTAAATGGGTAATTTGTATGATATGTGAGGTGAGAAGGCCTTTTCTCCCCTCCCAACTGATGTGGCAGCATGGTGATCGGGGCAGGCCAGGAGTGGGGTGCAGTCACTGGGCTACTTGCATGAAACAGGGTGGTCAAAAATCTTGTAAATTCTTTTAACATATTGAATTGTTCCCACTCAATCTCATTCAGGTCCCCTTCTGATGGGAAGGAGCTTTTCGTTAGGAACCTTCAGGAACCAGCCCTTGATCTTAAAGATTCCCTTGAGAAATCTCCAAAAACTGCCCACCCATCATCGGTGCTTACTGTGGCCACAAGTTCCAGCCTCAATGTCCTTGGGGCCCCAAGGTGGGGCTGTACCTGGGGAGCCCAGAGCACAGGAACCCAGCTCCTCCTCTCAGGAGCTGGGCTGGAGAGGCTGGAGGGTGAGGACGCAACTTTCTCTAGCCTAGGTCAGTGAGGGAGGGGGACGTTGCACAGAATGGAAGAGAAGCTCCAGGGACAGCGTGCAGAAGGGATCGGAAATCTCAGGCACTGACTCTGCCCACGTGCAGGGTCAGTGTCAGCTGAGGATCCTGTGCATTTACTCCAGCCCACCCACCCGCTGACCAGCTCCCTGCTCCTGGGACTGCCTCCCCAAAGTCCTCAGGGGCAAGGAAGAGACTGAGGCTCACCCCAGCCTTTTTCCTGGCTCATCCAAATTTGATAGGGATAGGAAAGAGGAAAAAAGGAGAAGAATTCCTTTTTAAAATATCTTGGTGGCTGATAACCCTGCTCCCTCTCCCTGCCCTCCTGCTGGGCCCCACCTCTTTGCCATCAGAATCCTAGCCCTAAAAAAAGAGAACAGAACTGTGGTTACTAGAGGTGGGAAAGGGGGAAGGGGAGGGGATTAGCAAGAAATTGGTTAAGGGTCACAAAGATTGATTGTGTTTGGTAAACATGAGTGTACTGACTGTCCTGATTTGATCACCATGTGCTGTGCCCCTGTGTTGACATTCAATACTGTACCCCACAAATATATAGGATCAATTATCTTTTGATTAAAAAAAAAAAATTCCTAGCCCTGAGGATGCTGCCAAGAAAATCCAGAATAGGGGAAATGCTGACCACTTCCCAAGGCTTGTGATCTCAAAATAATAAGCATACTTTACATTTTTCAAGGAAGGATTTTGGGGAGCCAGCTTTGTCATATAAACTTATTAATCCTCCTAAATGAAGCAGTCACAATATGAACAGAAAAAAAATTTTTAGTGTCCCTCCAGGCGGGGAGTATCACAGCGCATTCTCTCACCTATTCCTTCCTTCATTCTTTCCACCAACAGATAAGGGCTGCTCAGCACAGGTCCCAGGCACTGATGCTCAGGCAAATCCAACTCTGATAAGCTTTCTGGACATAATCTCAGGAGCCCTCATGGGCATTATCCACTGCTCATTAATTTAAAATTATGTGGGAAATGACCCTATCAGGAGGAACCCTTGGAAACACAGGCGGGACCACCACGATATGAGGTCACCAAAGGCTTTGAAAAGGAGAAAAGCATTTCAGTTCAACAACTGCGTCCTAAGACCAGTTTTGTGGAAACTTAATGCCAACAGATACGCTTTCTTCCTGGAAATTTAGCCCAAGGGAAATAAGAGACAGAGACAGACAGAAGCAAAGGGCTCAGAGTATTATTTATGATAGAAGCAAAGAACAACCTGAATGCCTACCTGAGTGTGTACATTCACCCAATGGAATGTGATGCAACCATTAAATGTGATTGTTTAAACATTATGTAACTGTTATACTACCAGATTACAAAATGGAACATTCAATTTTGTATTTATACTATGATTACACTATATTATGTACATGTTAAGACCAGACTGAAGTGTAGAAAAATGAACACCATTGATAAGTTGTGGGTGAGAATTTGGCTTGAAATTCTTTTCCTGTTTTTGTTTCTCTTAGTATTATTGCCATATTTTTGTATGTAAAATAGAGAAACTTTTTTTGCAAGTCAGTGGAGTTAGGATAATTTCACACCAACAAGCTGGAATGGGGCATTGGGGTAGGTTTGATGAAGCTAAATGTTTGCCTGAAAATTTGGATCCACTGACCATTGGGAGTGGAGTGACCTGGATAATTTCTCCACTCTGGGACAAAAGGGGATTATGGGTTACAGAGATTTTTATAACCTCTTTCCAAGGTCTGATTCTATGCAGAAGACAAACAAGGAAAATGACAGAGGAAAAGGTAAAAAACCCCTTCTCACTTGCTCACAAAAGCTGGTTCTACCATTGGCCTCTCCCACCCCCAGGAATTCTGCTTGTCTCTCTGGCTTCACACCCTCCCGAGGCGACTTATGTAAATCATGCCACCTTGTGCTGTCCCTGCAGACCTGTCATCTAGGAAGGGCAGAGCCATTTGCAATCCTCTCCTTGACTGGGGATTTGTAGCAGTAATCTCCATCCACTGAGAAAATAAAATCCCAGGCAGTGACCTTCACTCTGACTCCCCTTGCACCTGTGGAGCAGCTAAGCTAGCCATCTGGGTCTCCTTAGTGTTGGCTGGGCTTCAAGCATGTCCCACTGCTGGTGTGCCCAACACCCTGAGCTCAAGTCCCCCTTGGACTTACTAGCCTTACTCAGAAGAAAAACTTCCTGGATGAATTACTAAACCCCTAACCTCAGCCAGGGCAAGGCAGCATCAAACAGAAAGAAGAGATGAGGGAGAGCCACTGGCTCAGGGCAGGCTGCCCTTTCCCTGGAAAATAACTCAAGACCATGATGGTGGGTCTGTTGGGAAGTGCAACCTGCTGGAATCAGTGCACAGGCTATTATCTCTAACTCAAACGGTGAGATTCCCTTCCTCACCAACACCTCCCTACAGACCATCGCAGGATTTTATTTTTACATATGCCAGGTTTACTTCAGAAATACCTTATCCTGTTGCGCTATTATGATTTAAGAAGTCAACACCAGCAGGCATTTAATGAGTACCTGCTCTATGCCAGGCCATAGACAGAACTAGGAGGTGACCTCCAAAATTACCTATTCCAGTGTCTTCATGTAAAAGATGGGCAAAGGGCCAGAGTGGCAAGTCACACACCCAAAGTCACAAGTCAATTAACAATAGTCAAAACTACAGCCTAGATCTCCTGACTGCCTCCATCCTCTGCTCTTTCCACCATATCCAAAGACAAACACCTTGGGAGTGGATGCTCAGGGTCGAAAGATTGGAAAACCAGGGAAGTACCTGGGAAATTGTAACTTCTGGAACTGAATCCATCTACTTCGAGTGAATAAGACAAGTAACCAAATAATGTCTCAGTACATGCGATCTGTGAGTGGCCCCACACACTCTATGAAGCCAACACACATTCCTGCCTAGGTCTTCCTTCCTAGAGACTCTCATCCAAGCAGCTTGTATAACTTGACACCTTCCTCCCACCTTAGCCAAATGTTAGATTGAGCTGTATGACGCTGCCATTTTTATAGATCAGAGATGTTAAAATATTGGCAATTTCATATGGTTCAACCAAATACAACCTCACATACGCAGTAATAAGCCGTGCACCTAATGAGGAAGAAAAGGCACTGGACAGGGGATTGTCAGAGGCCTGAGCCTCAGCGTCCCCATATAGCTCTGCCTCTGGGACAAGGGGCCACTCACTCTTTGACTTCTTTCGAGGAAAAATCCAGGTAGCGGTTGCTGATCCACTGAATCTCAAACCAGTCCCGAAAGCCGTTGTTGCCGCAGCATTTGAACTCGATCTGCAGCATGTCGATGGTCTTCTTCATGAAACACCTGCCGGGCGTGTCGGTGTCCCGGTAGTACTTCATGCCACTCTTCAGCCCCTGGGCCAGGGTGCTCTCCAGAGAGCCCCGCAACAGAAAGCAGCTGAGAGCCACGAGGAAGAGGGCGATGTTGAAGAGGACACAGATGACCAGGTATGGCTTCAGCCAGGGCTTCCACTTGGCATACTTGGCAGGGTCCAGGGCGTCATAGCAGATCTTGCCCGCCAGAGAGTTGAAAACACAGGACAGCACCCCCATGCCGATCAAGGAGTTGGGCACAAAATGGCTCTCTGAATTATTCATCACTTCGCTCCTCTTCCGGAGTTCGATCTTCAGGAACAGCCCGAGACTGAAGATGATGATGCCCGCCAACACAGAGAGCCAGTTCATGAGCCAGAGCCCTTGGGCCAACTTGACCCGCTTCTTCTGGTCAAATTTGACTTTCAGCAGCGCCATGCTTGCCTGCTGCAGTCCGGGCAGCCTCCCACGGCAGAGCTCCCACTCCTAACCTTAATGAGCTCAGGGGCTGACGACTCAGGGCCTCGGGAAGGGTGCAGATGGCCCAAGCTGCAGGGAGCTGCTGTGGGGGCTGCCCATGTCGAGCCCCCCCTAGCCTGGGACCCCCGTTTACTCAGTAGTGGTAGCAGGGGCCTCAGAGTCACAGCACACACAAGGGCTGGTCCCGGGCGTCGTTTCTGCTGCTCCCTTCCCAGCCAAGAAGGGACAGCCTGGACGCTGCAGATTAAAAGTGGGATCCACAAGACGTTTTGCTAATCTCTTTAGTCAGGCTCATCTCATTAGATAAAGCCATACCAGATTCAGAACATGGCCAAAAGGAGCCTCCATGTACACAGTTGGCTAGAGACCTTGGTGTTCAGCTCGGAGAATCAGGAGCAAAGTGGGCAAGACTAGCCAGAAGAATGGGCTTTATCTGGAAGTCTGGCTTAGATCACATGTCTTCCCAGAAGCACATTTCTGGGCCAATCTCTTTCAAAATTTAAAACTATCTGTGGGACGAAAGGCATCATTATATTATCCAAGTTGAAAAAGGAATCAAAAAATTGTACATTGTCAATTAAAGTGATTTTGTGTAAAGGAAAAAAGAAAAGAAATGAAGATTGTGAGAAAATATTTGCAACACGTAAAACAAGGAATTAATATGCAAAAAAATACTTAAACTCTCACAAATCCACAATCAAAAGGTTAAAAATCAACTTGGAAAATAAGCAAAGGACAGGAACAGGCAATGCATAATAAGGAAACTTGGAAAGTCCAACAATCTGGAAAAGATCTTTAACCTGAGTAGTATGCAGGGAAATGCAAATTAAAACAACAAAAGACCAAACTTGATCCATCAGATTAGACATCTATGAAAATTCTGTCACCACAGAGTATAAACAAAGATAGTAGAAATGGAGATATACTATCTATCTATCTATATATATGGTGAGTCTATAAATTTTTTATTATTTTTTAAACTTAGTAGACTATTTCTTAGAGCAGTTTTTGGTTTATAAAAAAATTGAACAGAAAGTACAGAGTTCCCATATACTTCCCCTCCCCCCACCCAGCTTCCCCTATAATTAATATTTTGAATTGGGGTGGTACATTTGAAACAACTGATGAACTAGTATTGATGTTATTATTAACTCAAGTTTATAGTTTACATTAGGGTTCATTCTTTGTGTTGTACAGTTCTATGCGTTTTGCCAAATACATAATGTCACGTGTCCACTTTTTTCATATTATATTAAATAGTTTTACTGCTGTAATAATCTTCTGTGTTCTACCTATTCATTCCTCCTTTCCTCCTTCCCCATCTCCAGGGTAACCATGGTCTCTATGGTATTGCCTTTTCTGGAATGTCATATAGTTGGGATCATACAATATGTAGCCTTCAGACTGGCTTCTTTCCCTTAGCAATATATGCACTTAATGTTCCTCTACATCTTTTCATTTTTCATGGCTTAACAGCTCATTTCTATTTATCACTGAATCCATTATATGGATGTAACACAGTTTATCCTTTCACCTATTAAAGAATAGACGGGTTGCTTCCAATTTTTTGGCAACTACGTATAAAACTGCTATACATCCATATGGAGGCTTTTTTTAAAGATGACCGGTAAGGGGATCTTAACCCTGGACTTGGTGTTGTCAGCACCATGCTCACCCAGTGAGCTAACTGGCCATCCCTATATAGGGATCTGAACCCATGGCTTTGGTGTTATCAGCACCACACTCTCCCAAGTGAGCCATGGACCAGCTCCATATGGGGGTTTTTATGCAGACATAATTTTCAACTTATTTGGATAAACAGCTAGGAGCAAAATGGCTGGAACATGTAGTAAGACCATGTTTAGTTTTGTGACTGCCAAACTCTTCCAAAATAGCTACAGTTTTGCCCTCCCACCAGCAGTGAATGAGGGTTCCTATTGCTCCACATCCTTGACAGCATTTGATAGTGTCAGTGTTTTGGATTTTAGCCATTCTAACACAGGTGTGTGGTGGTGTCTCATTGTTGTTTTAATTTGCAATTCCCTAATGACATTTGATATTTAACATCTTTTCATATGCTTATTTGCCATCTGTACATCTTCTTTGGCGAAGTGTCTGTTCAGCACTTTTGCCCACTTTTGTGTGTGTGTGTGTGTGTGTGTGTACAACTTCTTTTATTCAACATAATTATTTTGAGATTCACTCATTTTTATTGCTAAGGAGTATTCCACTGTATGGCTTTACTACAATTTGTTTATTGATTAACACACTGATGGACATTTATTTTTTTTATTTTTTTATTTTTTTACTTCTTTTTTTTTTTTTCTTAATTTTATTTTGTCAATATACAATGTGGTTGATTATTGTGGCCCATTACCGAAACCTCCCTCCCAACAATGTCCTTTCTGTTTGCTTGTGACCGGCACTCAGCCAGTGAGTGCACCGGTCATTCCTATATAGGATCCGAACCCGCGGCAGGAGCGTTGCCGCGCTCCCAGCGCCGCACTCTCCCGAGTGCGCCACGGGCTCGGCCCCCTCCATACCATTTTCCATAGAGGCTGCACCATTTTGCAGTCCCACCAACAATGTATGAGAGTTCCTTTTTCTCCGCAACCTCGCCAGCATTTATCGTTCAGAGTCTTTTGGATTTTAGCCATCCTAACTGGGGTGAGATGGTATCTCAGTGTAGTTTTGATTTGCATTTCCCGGATGCTGAGTGATGTTGAGCATTTTTTCATATGTCTGTTGACCATTTGTTTTTTTTTTTTTTTTTCTCGATATACATTGTGGCTGATTATTGCTCCCCATCACCAAAACCTCCTTCCCTTCTCCCTCCCTTCTCCCTCCCCCCTCCCCCCCAACAATGTCCTTTCTGTTTGCTTGTCGTATCAACTTCAAGTAATTGTGGTTGTTATATCTTCTTCCCCACTCCCGGTTTTGTGTGTGTGTGTGTGTGTGTGTGTGTGTGTGTGTGTGTGTGTGAATTTATATATTAATTTTTAGCTCCCACCAATAAGTGAGAACATGTGGTATTTCTCTTTCTGTGCCTGACTTGTTTCACTTAATATAATTCTCTCAAGGTCCATCCATGTTGTTGCAAATGGCAGTATTTCATTCATTTTTATAGCTGAGTAGTATTCCATTGTGTAGATGTACCACGTTTTCCATATCCACTCATATGATGATGGACATTTGGGCTGGTTCCAACTCTTGGCTATTGTAAAGAGTGCTGCGATGAACATTGGGGAACAGGTATACCTTCGACTTGATGATTTCCATTCCTCTGGGTATATTCCCAACAGTGGGATAGCTGGGTCGTATGGTAGATCTATCTTCAATTGTTTGAGGAACCTCCATACCATTTTCCATAGAGGCTGCACCATTTTGCAGTCCCACCAACAATGTATGAGAGTTCCTTTTTCTCCGCAACCTCGCCAGCATTTATCGTTCAGAGTCTTTTGGATTTTAGCCATCCTAACTGGGGTTAGGTGGTATCTCAATGTGGTTTTGATTTGCATTTCCCGGATGCTGAGTGATGTTGAGCATTTTTTCATATGTCTGTTGGCCATTTGTATATCTTCCTTAGAGAAATGCCTACTTAGCTCTTTTGCCCATTTTTTAATTGGGTTGCTTGTTTTTTTCTTGTAAAGTTGTTTGAGTTCCTTATATATTCTGGATATTAATCCTTTGTCAGATGTATATTTTGCAAATATTTTCTTCCACTCTGTTGTTTGTCTTTTAACTCTGTTAATTGTTTCTTTTGCTGTGCAGAAGCTTTTTAGTTTGATATAATCCCATTTGTTTATTTTTCCTTTGGTTGCCCGTGCTTTTGGGGTCATATTCATGAAGTCTGTGCCCAGTCCTATTTCCTGAAGTGTTTCTCCTATGTTTTCTTTAAGAAGTTTTATTGTTTCAGGGTGTATATTTAAATCCTTAATCCATTTTGAGTTGATTTTAGTATACGGTGAGAGGTATGGATCTAGTTTCATTCTCCTGCATATGGATATCCAGTTATCCCAGCACCATTTGCTGAAGAGGCAGTCCCTTCCCCAGTGAATAGGCTTGGTGCCTTTGTCAAAGATCAGATGGCAGTAAGTGTGTGGGTTGATTTCTGGATTCTCTATTCTATTCCATTGGTCAGTGTGTCTGTTTTTATGCCAGTACCATACTGTTTTGGTTATTATAGCTTTGTAGTATAGCTTAAAGTCAGGTATTCCTTGTATTTCAGATGAATCAGTTGTAATATCACCTTTTTCATTTCTAATTTTTGTTATTTGAGTCTTCTCTCTTCTTTTTTTTGTTAGCCATGCTAATGGTTTGTCAATTTTATTTATCTTTTCAAAAAACCAACTTTTTGATTCGTTGATCTTTTGAATTGTTTTTTGGGTTTCAATTTCATTCAGTTCTGCTCTGATCTTAATGATTTCTTTCCGTCTGCTAACTTTAGGTTTGGATTGTTCTTGTTTTTCTAGATCTTTAAGGTGAAGTGTTAGGTTGTTCACTTGCCATCTTTCCATTCTTCTGAGGTGAGCATTTAATGCAATAAATTTCCCCCTTAATACTGCTTTTGCAGTATCCCACAGGTTTTGGTATGATGTATCATTATTTTCATTAGTTTCAATAATTTTTTTGATTTCCTGCTTGATTTCTTCTTGGACCCATATGTCATTAAGTAGAATGCTGTTTAATTTCCATGTGTTTGTATAGTTTCCAGAATTTTGTTTGTTATTTATTTCAAATTTTAATCCATTATGGTCTGACAAAATACATGGGATAATTCCATTTTTTTTTAAATTTGTTGAGACTTGATTTGTGACTTAACATGTTATCTATCCTGGAGAATGATCCATGTGTTCATGAGAAGAATGAATATTTTTATGTTGTTGGATGGAATGTTCTTTAGCTATCTGCCAAGTCCAATTGGTCTAGAGTATTGTTTAGATCTTGTGTTTCTCTACTGATTCTTTGCCTAGATGATCTGTCTAATATTGACAGTGGGGTGTTCAGGTCCCCTGCTAGTATGGTATTAGTGTCTATTTCCTTCTTTAGGTCTAATAGAGTTTGTTTTATAAATCTGGCTGCTCCAACATTGGGTGCATACATATTTATGATTGTTATGTCTTCTTGATGGATCAGTCCTTTTATCATTATGTAGTGTCCCTCGTTGTCTCTTTTTATGGTTTTTAGTTTAAAGTCTACTTTGTCAGATATAAGAATAGCTACTCCAGCTCGTTTTTCTTTTCTGTTTCCATGGTAAATCTTTTTCCATCCTTTCGCTCTTAGTCTATATGAGTCTTTGTGGGTGAGATGGGTCTCTTGAAGGCAGCATATAGTTGGGTCCTCCTTTTTAATCCAGTCAGCCAGTCTGTGTCTTTTGATTGGGGAATTTTAGCCTTTTACATTAAGAGTTGTTATTGAATAGTGATGATTTATTCCTAGCATTTTTTTGATTGTTGTTTGGTTGTCTTAGGTGTCTTTTGTTCCTTGCTTTCTGATTTACTGTTTGTTTTCTGTGTTTGTTGGTTCCTTAGGTTGTAGATAGCCTTTTTGTTTGTTTTCTCTTCATGAATGCCATTTTTATTATACTAGTGGGTTTTGATTTTTCTTGGGTTTTTATGGCAGTGGTAGTTATTTTTCAGGAACCAAACCCAGTACTCCCTTGAGTATTTCTTGTAAGGGTGGTCGTGTGGTGGTGAACTCCCGCAGTTTTTGTTTATCTGAGAAATATACTATTTGCCCTTCATTTCAGAAGGATAGCCTTGCAGGGTAGAGTATTCTTGGCTGACAATCTCTGTCTTTTAGTATTTTGAATATATCATCCCATTCCTTTCTGGCTTTTAGGGTTTGTGTTGAAAAGTCTGATGTAAGCCTGATTGGGGCTCCCTTATAGGTGATTTGATGCTTCTCTCTTGCAGCTTTTAAGATTCTCTCTTTGTCTTTGAGTTTTGCCAATTTGACTATAATATGTCTTGGAGAAGACCTTTTTGGGTTGAATACATTTGGAGATCGTTGAGCTTCCTGGATCTGAAGATCTGTGATTTTTCCTATTCCTGGGAAGTTTTCTGCCACTATTTTTGTTGAATATGTTTTCAATGCAATCTCCTTTTTCCTCCCCTTCTGGAATACCCATGACTCAGATATTTGAGCGCTTAAGGTTATCTGATATCTCTCTCAGATTTTCTTCAATGCCTTTTATTCTTTTTCTTTTTCTTTTTCTTTTTCTTTTTTTTTTTTTTTTTTTTTTGTCTGCTTGTGTTATTTCAAACAGCCCATCTTCAAGTTCAGAGGTTCTCTCTTCAACTTCCACAAGCCTGTTGGTTAAGCTCTCCGTTGTGTTTTTTATTTCACTGAAAAACTTCTTCAGTTCAGCAAGTTCTGCTACATTTTTTTTCAGGGCGTTGATTTCCTTGTACATTTCCTCTTTCAGATCCTGTATACTTTTCCTCATTTCCTCATGATGTCTAGCTGAGTTTTCTTGTATCTCATTCAGTTTCCTTAGAATTATCACTTGAAATTCCTTGTCAGTCATTTCAAGGTCTTCTTGTTCTATAGGATCTAGAGCTTGAGATTTATTATCTTTTGGTGCTGTACTTTCTTGATTTTTCGTATTTCTATCTTTTCTTTGTTGTTTATTCATTGTGGCAGGGGGTTTCACAGTCCTCAGGTTTGACACTCTTGACTGACTAAGATGTTGCTGTGGTTGCCAATTTGGTATCGCTACCTCAGTGACTCCCTGTTCCTGTGCGCTCTGGTCCGGGCTGCTGGGATGCCCCGAGGCACCGCAGAGCGTGTGCTCTCTGCAGAGCTTCCCCTTCCCCTGCAGGATGTCTCCCTGCTCTGTGCGCGCTAGGCTGGGCTTGGGATGGAGCCCATTGTCGGTGGTGAAGCCTACCTGCTGCTGGATTGCGCTGCTGCAGCGTGGACTCTGTGGAGTTCCCGCCTCCCCTGCCGGAAGTTTCCCCGCTCTGTGTGCACTGGGCCGGGCTGGGAATGAAGCCGGGTGGCGGCAGTGAAGCCTACCTGTTGGATCACACAGTGGCGGCCCCGCAGGGCGTGTGGTCTCCGTGGAACTTCTGCCTCTCCCGCTGGACGTCTCCCTGTCTCGGCCACGGGTTGATTCGCTTCCAGCTCCAGGGACGGGTGGGTGGGGGTGGGGCGTCAGAAGCCGTGGTCACCGCTGCAGCCAGGGGTGACACACACCGGCTCAGGCCTCCATGTTTCCACCTCTGCGGCTGTGGCTGCGACGCAGGCTGCGGCGCAAGTTGGGGGAAGATTCCCGGTTCTCGGCAGGGTAAAGACACCCTTTCAAAGCTGTTCCTTTGCGCCGATTCTGCTACAGCTGCATCTGGCGCGGGCCTCAGGCTGCTTCTACTCATGGCGGAAAAGCGGCAGGCAGCTCTCCTCTTCCGCCATCTTGACCATCATTGCCCACTTTTTAATAAGATTGTTTGTTTTCTTTATTTTTTAATTTTTACTTTATGGTGTCTGGCCAGTACGGGGATCCAAACCTGTGATCTCGGTGTTGTAAGGCTGCACTCTAATGAGCTGAGCTAACCTGCCAGCCCTGTTTTCTTTAGAATGTAAGACTTCACAGACTTTTGGAAGTGTAATTTATCTATTTTTATTGAAATTTAAAATGTGCACTCTCAATGATCCAGTAATTCCACTTCTCAGAACAGCCTATGCATAAGTACAAGGGCTTTTAAAAACAAACCAATCTTGTCCTCAAATTCCTGTCCACCTTATACCAAAGCAGGTTTCATGATTAGAATAAGAAGCCAAAAAAAAAAAAAAAAAAAAAAGAAGAGGCCCATGAGCTCAAGGCAGCAAATCAGTTGAACCTCCAATCTGGAATCTCCTTTCTTCCTCCAGGTGCATTGGTTCCACTAGATTTACCACTCTCACAGCCCTCTTAAAGATTTCCAAATCACTAAGTAAAACCAAAGGAGTATTTCTCCATAGATGGTGGAGGCGTGAGAACAAAGCAATGAGACATGAGTTTTTTCCTTCCAACATAGTCACCAAGTCACATTTTCCATTGCTCAACCCAAGTTTGGACTCCAATTGAGAGTGATTTTCAAAGCCAGGTTCTGAGCCATATGGGAAAAAACAGTCTTGTTATATTATTTTTACACAATATTTTGGGTCAAAAACAATATGACCCAGGGTGACCTCTCTTCTTACAGCTAAGCCTTGGTTTCTAATAGCTTTGGGTCATCAAAATATTTCAACTCTTCATCAGAGACATTGAATAGAATGTGCTGCAGTTCTGGAGTTGTTTTATTTTGTTTTGATTTTTCCAAGAGAGGATGTTCAGACAACTAGAGGCATGACTAAACTCCTACCTCCTAGGGGCCGGCCCGTGGCTCACTCGGGAGAGTGCGGTGCTGATAACACCAAGGCCATGGGCTTGCATCCTATATAGGGATGGCCGGTTGGCTCACTGGCTGAGCGTGGTGCTGACAACACCAAGTCAAGGGTTAAGATCCCCTTACCGGTCATCTTTAAAAAAACAAACAAACAACAACAACAAACAAAACTCCTACGTCCTACGCAAAAAATCTGAAGACAATTGTCCTGAGGGAAATCAGATTGGATGACTGTAATGTTATCTCAGAGAACCTCTTAGGAGCACTCATGCAGACAAGAGAATATCAGAGGGAATGAGAGGAAGAAAGATTTGAAGTAGAAACCAGAAATAAAAATTTTAAAATAGCTCTACAGGGATAACCCGATTAGCCAAGCACCTTTCTCCTCAAATGACCCTGAGGAGGGGCAGCGCCAGCCCTATCCAGCCTGTGGACGCTCCCTGGTGGCCAGAAATAGAATAGCTCTAATGGACGGAAAGGGGAGATTTCAGAGTAGCATCCCGGAGGATGTTAAATTACCCAGAAAGGTAGAACAGAAAAAACAGACATATCAGAAATGTCCCAGGTCAAAACTTCCCAGTATGAGCCAAGGAAGAATATGGTGATGAGCAAGCAGAGAAAAGTAGACTGCGGAGGACGGACTAATAAATCTCTGGCAGAGGATGGGTGCTGCCTCCTCCTTCTGGACCAATGCATGTGAGTCTAGGTGCTATACATCTATTTACTATAGAGATAATAGAAAAAAGAACAAATAAAAAAAAAACAAAAAAAGGAGAGGTGCTTTGCTTTTCTTCTTTAGAAGTTCCTTTAATGCTTTTATAATAATGGAATGAAAATAATAAAATTATACAATTAAAAAAATTATGGAACCCAAGAGATGATCTCTCTGGACCTCCCACCCAAGGAAGAATCAGGCACAGATTGGCTCTTTGAATTATTGACTTTTGTTTCCTTAACCTCTCCCCCTTAATTGTCATCCTGACTTCCCTTTATCCTCTACCTTTCTTTCTTTCTTTCTTTTCTTTTCTTTTTTTTTGGCAGCTGGGCAGTACAGGGATTCAAACCCTTGACCTTGGTTTTACCAGCATCTTTTCATGTTTCCTGTTAAATATATCATACATAGAGATATTAAAGAATAATAATCAAGTGAATGTACATACCCCTATCCCCCAAAGTAAGAAACAGAATGTTCCAGTACCCATGAAACTCCCTGCATGGCTCTCCATCTTCATTCCCAGAGGTAACCTGAATTTGGAATTTATCTTTCTCTTCATTTTTTTTAGTGTTACCATCTTTGCATTTAGGCTTAAACAACATATTTGAAAGAAAGTGAGCCAAGATGCCGGGTACTGTTCAAGATTTATTAAAGGAAAAGAATCTGCCGGGCTGTGCTCAAAGTGGGGAACAGCCCTGGGCTGCCCTGAAAATGGGAGACAGCAGCTAACCTGGGGTGGTGGGAGCTTATATTGGTATGTTGGTGCCAAGAGCTGGGTGATGTAATTCTGGGGTGGGGATTGAGTTAGGTCATGGGAATGGAGAGTTCTGCACATGCGGAAACAATGAAAGTTTCATTTTCTCCGAAACCATGAGGCTTCTTGTAAAAGAGAATGGGAGAGGGGAGGGGAGGGGCGGAGGTGGCAGTGCCATTTTGTACTTGGGCTTGTCTAAAGTGGCACTGGTTGTTACAGATCTATTATTCCTGCCTGTTAAGTATAGGAAAAAGGGGAAAAGGGCAGAGGTCTCATTCTTCTGAAGCTACTTCCTGCTGGAGATGGACAAAGATATGGAAAAATAAAAGATTTATGTTGGCGGGTAAAACAATTAGGTGGCAGGGTATTGGTTTCATGTGGGGAGGCTGTATTCCTCTGGGGAAGGGTCACTGATTCTGAGGGGCTGATATCCTCCTTGCAGGAACAATTCGGCAACCTTTTGGTTGGTGAAAGCCTTCATACGTTCCTGCAAGAAATTAGAGAAACACAAAAGAGACAGGGACCAAAACGTAGGCTGAGTCCAGCAGAGTTAGGGGTCCTAGTAGGGGAGTGAGCCGGGGTATCCAAGGGTTCAGTGAAATGGTTTAAGTTGTTTTGGATCACCCCGGACTCATTTGCATAATAACAGCATTCTTCCCCCAAGAAGAGGCAGGTAGGTGCCTTCCTTCTTGGCTGCAAGGAAGTAAAGGGCCCAACGGTTCTGTAAAGCGACTGTCGCAAGTGAGGTGACCTGTCACTGGGGGGAGGAGATGCTGTCTATGTTTAGTTCTTCTGAGAGTTTTTGATAGAATTGAGAGGCAGTAGCAGGGCCCGCTATGCCAGTCCAGTTGCAGGAAGGATCCCTGCCCCAATTCAAAGGTACCATTAGTGCCCTATGGGAGCGGGGGGCACTTCCTGAGAGGGGGGAACAAAGTTAGTCCCAGTCCTGTCTCCATCTCTCCATCTGTCTGGAGGGTGATGTCAGGGATGAGCCAAAAGAATACGCAATAAATCAGGTTAGGGGGGCAGGCCAGAGGATATCGTAGTTTTACAAAGGAAATACATTCCGGTTTTAGGGCACGGATGAGGAGGGGGAAGTGAGTGGTAGCGTGTGGTGTTAGTGAGGCACAGAGTGGGCAGGCCCCTCACAACGCTGACAGTCCCCACTGAGGTGGGATTAGAGGAAAGTGAAGAGGCATTTGTGGAAATGTTATGGGCTGCATCGACAGGGAGGGGGGTGATCACAAAAAGTTTCTCATGAAGTGGGAGACAGATGAGTCGCTTGGGGACCAATCTGATTCTCTGAGGACTGCATTGTCTCTGCGGACCTGGAACCTCCATGTTCCAGGTAAGGGGGGGCATTGAAATAGGAGGAAAAACACGGGAAGGATGTGAAGGGTTAGGGAGCCAAAAGAATTTAAAGGGGACATTGCCACAGTGAAATTGCTAAGAAGCATCCTACTCATAGGAGGTAAAGAAGTGCCGGGAGAATTCGTCCTATAATGTTACACTGCTCTGGGGCAGCTGCTGCCAATCCTGTAGCAAGTACTAGAACAGGTAGTATAATAGTAGCTCTTGTGTAAGGGATGTGAAGTGGGCCTGCAAGAGTGAGAGGATAATCACCGGGGGAAAGATCGTCCTTCTTCTGGGATTGGGGGAAGAGCGGAGGTCCTGGAGATTTTCAGTTTTGTGGGTCCTAAAATGGACGAAGTGTGAGGAGATATCAGGTTGGGGGTTGAGCAGAGGGACCCCTCTGGCTTGGTGTTAACAGATTTTTGGGTAAAGTCTCAGGTGCTAGTTTTACCAAGGATAAGTGATACCCAGGGGGCCTTTCCTAGTACCTTTACTGCCATGGGGGTGGCGAGAAGTACTGCATAAGGCCCTTCCCCACATGGAGAGAGAGGCTTTGGGATTTGGGTCTTAACATACACTTGCTGTCCCAGGCTCAGTTTAAAGTCTTAGGGGGTGGTGGGGAAAGGATGAGGAAATAGAAGGTTGGCCTGTTCCTGAAGAAGACCCCTAATGAGTGAAAGAGTAGGGAGATACTGACCTAAAGGTGATGGGCTGGAAGGGAGAGGTGTGAGAGTGAAGGGCCTACCGTACATAAGTTCAAGGGGGGCTGAGGCCTGTGGGCTTGCAGGGGGCAGCCTGTAGGTGAGTGAGTGACTGGTGGGGAGGCCAAGACGAGGGATAATTTCTGAGGTGAGAGCATGCGTGACTGCTGTAGCATACTCTGAAGTGCAAGGAAAAGCCTCAATCCAACCTGAAAAGGTATCTACTAACATTAGAAGATAGCGTGTCCTTTTGTGGGGAGACATGTGAGTAAAGTCAATTTGCCAGTCCTGGCCAGGAGTGTACCCTCTGGCCTGGTGGGTGGGAAAGGATTGGAGCAACGAGTACACAAAGGACAGTTTTGAGTGATTTGTTTTAGTAACTTGGCCATGTGGGGAGAGTAATATAAGGGCTGAGGAAAACGTAGTAGGGGTCATAGCCCGTATGAACTGAATTATGGAAATCTAAAAGGACTTGCTCAGTTTGTGTAGTAGGGAGGACATAGTGACCGGAGAGAGTATACCGGTTGTCCTTTCTCTGTGCCCCCAACTGTTGGAGGTGTTGTATTTTTGGGGGTGTGTATTGGGATAAGGGCGTAGGGGCCATGAGAAGGACCTGAGCAGGAGAGGAAGAGTGGGGGCCTGGTGACTGAGCAGCCTGTTTTGCAGTTACATCTGCCAGTTTGTTTCCCTGGGCTATGGGGTCGTTGGAGGTTTGGTGTCCTCTGCAGTGTATAACCCCAACCTCCTTTGGGAGTTGTGCAGCCTCAGTAATTCGTGTTGGATTTACTATGGCATAATCTGCCTGGGGGCAGGCATGGAGGTGATGCTCCCATCTATGAACCATGTAATGGGATGTGCGGAGATGTGTGGAAAGGGGTTGAGAAAGAGGTATAAAGCCTCCATGCAATTGTGTTTTAAGGGTCATGAGTGTTTGGGGATGACTGTGGCTGGATTTAAGGGAAGGGCAAGGTTTGAAGGAAAACTGAAAATTCTCAATGAAAGTAAGGTGAATAAGTTGTAGGTGGGAAGGGGAGAGAATTGACTTGGCCTTATGGCTGAGAAGGTCTAAAAGTTAGTTTAGAGCTTTTTTTGTGCTAAAAGGGCAGCTGCCACCACAGCCTGTAAACAGGGGCCCATTCTCAAGCTGTGGTGTCTAGTTATTTAGAGAGGTACATAACTGGGGAAGAAATACCTCCTGCCTTTTGTCCCATAACCCCAACTGCCAATCCTTGGGTTTTGGTGACGTATAGGATAAAAAGATGAGATAGGTTTGGGGGGGATAGAGCTGGGGCTGCGAGGAGAGCGGCTTTTCATCACTGGAAGGGAGGATGAATGGGCTTTGTGGGATCTAAAGGAATGGCAGGAACCCCTTTGGCTGCCCCATAAAGTGGCTTTGCCAGCAGCCAAAGTTAGGGATCCACAGGCGCAGATACCCTGCAAGCCCCAAGAAAGAAAGGATGTCACCCTTTGTGGTAGGAGTAGGGAGTTCAGAAATTAGACTCTTGAACTGAAGGAGAAGAAATTTGGGCCTTGTTGGGAGACACTCGATATCCCCTGGAGGCCAGGAAATTAAGGAGAGCAACAGTGTGGGTCTGTGAATCCTCATAGGAGGGGCTACAAGGGAGGAGGTCACCCACATATTGTATTAAAGTGCTAGAGGTTGGGGGGGAAGTTCAGACAAGTCTTGAGGCAAGGCCTGGCTGAAGCAGTGGGGACTATCATGAAATCCCTGGGGTAAAACTGTCCAAGTAAGTTGTTGGGAATGATGCGTGTCAGGATCAGTCCTGTACTAAATGGTATGATCTATTAGGCTTTATAACTGGAAGGATGGGTGTATTGAAAGGCGAGTGGGTAGGCCATGAGAGATGAGAAGAAAAGAGTTTGTGTACAGTCGGTTTTAAGCCTATTAAGTGTTTGTTAGTGATGGGGTACTGTGGGACATCAGGGAACAAAGAGGGGTTCAGCAATTTAACAAGTATAGGGGAATGTTGCATAGCAATGGAGGGAGAAGAAGCGTCCCATACTAGGGATTGACCTTGTCTGAGAGGGATGGGAAGGTGGAAGCCTTGGGGGCCAGGTCTGGGTGCAGCTTGTCACAGGAGTATTATAGCTGGAGTTAAAGTGTTTAGGGCAAGAGTAGCTTTGAATTTGAAAAGGATGTCCCGTCCCAGTATGGGGGTTGGGCATTGAGGCATTATTAAGAATTTGTGTGTGAATTGGGTGTGATGTAGGGTGCAGGAAATGGTTTCAGTGATCCGTGGGTTGTAATCTGATCCCATGACCCCTACTATTGTGATAGAGGATGGGGTTGTTGGTCCTGCATATTCAGGAAGGGTAGAGTAAATGGCCCCTGTATTGATGACAAAAGAGATCTGCTTACCTGCTATGAGGCAAGTTGCTGTGGGCTGATGCATGGTGATCTCCCTGGGGGCCTCAGGGCCCTGGGCATCATCAGTGCTCCTCCTGGGCAAAGCCTAGAAGCTCTGGTAGAGACGGCCATGAAGCCAAAGTCTGTAGGTTGGGGACTGGGCAGCTCCCTTTCTGGCGAGTGGCACAGTCAATCCCCCAGTAACCTGGCCATTTGTAGTGAGGACAGGGCCCTGGAGGGGGCCATGGACTGGGACATGCTCATGCCCAGTGGCCTGGTTGACTGCATTTGAAGCAGTTCTCAGATGGCTTGCCTCTTAACGCAGCCAGCTTTGGAGTATGTGAGCCTTGGATGGCATTAGCCAGGAATTGGTATTTGGCCTGATCTCTTTTATAGTTTTTTGAATATCAAGGGCTGATTGGGTAATGAGATGAGAAGTGTAAGAGGGCCATGCCTGCAGGCGAGTTTGGATCTATACATGTGTATTCATGTAAAGCCTCAGAGAGGGAGTTAGGAACTCGTTGGGATTTTCAGTGGATCTGTGTGATTTCTCTAAGCTTGTTCATAATTGACTGACTTGTGAGTAGCTTTTTGGAGGCCATGAAGTAGGTGTGTGATTGTGTTATCTCAGAGATCCCAATCCCCATGGCTGGCTTGGTAGTCCCAATTTGGAACCATGCAAGGAACTGCAACAGCTCCCACAGGCTGCCTATTATTTTGAGCATGTACCTGAGCCGCCATCCAGACCTGCTCCCTGTACATGGACTTGGACAATTCCTTCCATCCCAGTCACTTCACATAAGGTTTATAAAAAGCCAGAGCTGAGGTGGGGTTGTTACCTGATGAAGGGGGAGAAGGAGAGGGTTGAGTGGCTGAGGACAAGTGTCTCAAGACCAGGTAGAGGGAAGAAAGGGAAATGTGGAGGGCTGACGGATCAGAAGATTAATCTGAGTCTGGAAGGAGAGTTCGAGCATGAGCTAGGAGAATTTGAGACATAGGACAGTTTTGACAGAGAGAAGAATGTGTTCAGAGATAGAAGGCTCAAACATAAAGGAATCTCTCCAGTTCTTGCCATTTCAGTGAGTATCTAAATTGAGTGCCATCTGTGGCCACTGGGATCCATTGTGACAAGGCATTTGAGTTTTAATGTCTCCCTAGAGGTCGAGAGGCTGTCCAGGAGACAGTCCAAGGGTGTAGAGCATGGAGTACAGTAGAAAACAAGATGTTTAGGTTTAATGTCTTCCTGGAGGCCAAGAAATTGGCCAGGAGACAGCCCAACAGTGTAGAGTGTGGAGGTTTGAATCGTGAGGATCCCATGTAGAGGGTGAGAAAGGGCAGTCAGTCCTGGTAGGAGAAGGGTGCCAACAAAGAGCGTCCTCTCTGCTGTCCACTTTCTTTTGGAGAGAAAAGACATGACCTGCTAATGAAGCATCCTTCAGTAGCAGTGGGGCATGAGAAGAGTTCCTCAGCCAGGCGGCTGGGCTTCGTAGAGACCAGAGTAATAGACAGTAGTCGGGGGAACTCATAGAGGCAGGACAGACCCACTGACTCACCCTGAATTGAGGCCGGTGTTAGATGCATTGGTCTGAAATGGCAAAAGGAGAGAGTCCCGGAGTCATCTGGTTTCAGCAGGTCCAGGAAGGGTGGCTGAGGGCCAATCACCCCAAGAGAGAGGGGGTCATTCACAACATCAGCCAAAACGTTTCCCAGGTTTTGGCAGCATAATGAAAGAAAGAAAGCCAAGATGCTGGGTTCTGTTCAAGCTTTATTAAAGGAAAAGAATCTGCCAGGCTGCGCTCAAAGTGGGGAACAGCCTGGGGCTGCCCTGAAAATGCGGGACAGCAGCTAACCTAGGGCATTGGGAGCTTATATTGGTATGTTGGCGCCAAGAGCTGGGTCATGTAATTCCAAGGTGGAGATTGAGTTAGGTCATGGGAATGGAGAGTTCTGCACATGTGGATATGCTGAAAGTTTCATTTTCTTTTTTTTTTTTTTAAAGATGACCGGTAAGGGGATCTTAACCCTTGGTTTGGTGTCGTCAGCACCACGCTCACCCAGTGAGCTAACTGGCCATCCCTATACAGGATCCGAACCCGTGGCCTTGGTATCAGCACCACACTCTCCTGAGTGAGCCACAGGCTGGCCCTGAAAGTTTCATTTTCTCCAAAACCATGAGGCTTCTTGTAAAAGAGAACGGGGGAGGGGAGGGAAGGAGGTGGATGCTGCCATTTTGTACTTGGGCTTATCTAAAATGGCACTGGTTATGTTGCAGATCTATTAATACTGTTTTGCATGATTTTTTAATTTGACCTAAATAGAATCATATTAGCATTTTTTTGACCTTTTTTTACTCAAACTTTGCCTTAAAACTTTTATATATACAGAAAAGTACACATGTTGTAAATGTATAGCTTGATCAATCAACATTAAAATTTTAATTGGAGTTTCATTGACATTAATAATACAGCTGTAGTTCATTAATGTTCTTTATCTTTAAACATAATTTTTTATGTGTATTTGTTTTCTCCTGGTGGCTGGCTGGCACAGGGATCTGAACTCATGACCTTGGAATTACAAGGCTGTGCTCTCACCAATTGAGCTAACCAGCCAGCCCATAAATATAATTTTTGATATAAAGAATATATGTAACATATATATCTTATAAATTGTGATAATAAATGAAACTCTCAGCACCACCCAACTTGAATATTACAGGTAACTTGCATCTACATAAATGATTCTTCCTATCCCATCCCCTTCTGCTGTGTACTGAACTGTGTCCCTGCCAAATTCATATGTTGAAGCCCAACCCGCCGATGTGACTGAATTTGGAGACAGGGGTCTTTGAGGAGGTAATTAAGGTTAAATGAGGTCATAATGGTAGGGCCCTAATCTGATAATATTGGCGTCCATATAAGAAGAGTGAGAACAGAGCTTGCTCTCTCCTGGCAACAGTACCAAGGAAAGGCCATGTGAGAACATAGTGAGAAGACTGTCTTCTGCAAGCCAGAAAGAGAGGCCTCACCAGAAACTAAGCTTGTTGGCGCCTCACCTGATATTGGACTTCTTTTTTTTTTTTTTTTTTTTTTTTTTTTTTTTTTTTTTTTAATTTTATTTTGTCGATATACATTGTGGCTGATTATTGCTCCCCATCACCAAAACCTCCCTCCCTTCTCCCTCCCCCCATACCCCCAACAATGTCCTTTCTGTTTGCTTGTCATATCAACTTCAAATAATTGTGGTTGTTATATCTTCTCCCCCCCCCCCCCCGGTTTGTGTGCATGTGTGTGTATGTGTGTGTGTGTCTGTGTGTGTGTGTGTGTGTGTGTGTGAATTTATATATTAATTTTTAGCTCCCACCAATAAGTGAGAACATGTGGTATTTCTCTTTCTGTGCCTGACTTGTTTCACTTAATATAATTCTCTCAAGGTCCATCCATGTTGTTGCAAATGGCAGTATTTCATTCGTTTTTATAGCTGAGTAGTATTCCATTGTGTAGATGTACCACATTTTCCGTATCCACTCATCCGATGATGGGCATTTGGGCTGGTTCCAACTCTTGGCTATTGTAAAGAGGGCTGCGATGAACATTGGGAAACAGGTATACCTTCGACTTGATGATTTCCATTCTTCTGGGTATATTCCCAATAGTGGGATAGCTGGGTCGTATGGTAGATCTATCTGCAATTGTTTGAGGAACCTCCATACCATTTTCCATAGAGGCTGCACCATTTTGCAGTCCCACCAACAATGTATGAGAGTTCCTTTTTCTCCGCAACCTCGCCAGCATTTATCGTTCATAGTCTTTTGGATTTTAGCCATCCTAACTGGGCTTAGATGGTATCTCAATGTGGTTTTGATTTGCATTTCCCGGATGCTGAGTGATGTTGAGCATTTTTTCATATGTCTGTTGGCCATTTGGATATCTTCCTTAGAGAAATGCCTACTTAGCTCTTTTGCCCATTTTTTAATTGGGTTGCTAGTTTTCTTCTTGTAAAGTTGTTTGAGTTCCTTATATATTCTGGATATTAATCCTTTGTCAGATGTATATTTAGCAAATATTTTCTCCCACTCTGTTGGTTGTCTTTTAACTCTTTTAATTGTTTCTTTTGCTGTGCAGAAGCTTTTTAGTTTGATATAATCCCATTTGTTTATTTTTCCTTTGGTTGCCCGTGCTTTTGGGGTCGTATTCATGAAGTCTGTGCCCAGTCCTATTTCCTGCAGTGTTTCTCCTATGTTTTCTTTAAGAAGTTTTATTGTTTCAGGGTGTATATTTAAATCCTTAATCCATTTTGAGTTGATTTTAGTATACGGCGAGAGGTATGGATCAAGTTTCATTCTCCTGCATATGGATATCCAGTTGTCCCAGCACCATTTGCTGAAGAGGCAGTCCCTTCGCCACTGAATAGGCTTGATGCCTTTGTCAAAGATCAGCTGACAGTAAGTGTGTGGGTTGATTTCTGGATTCTCTATTCTATTCCATTGGTCAGTGTGTCTGTTTTTATGCCAGTACCATACTGTTTTGGTTATTATAGCTTTGTAGTATAGCTTAAAGTCAGGTAGTGTTATGCCTCCAGCTTTATTTTTTTTGCTCAGCATTGCTTTGGCTATGCGTGGTCTTTTATTGTTCCATATAAATGTCTGGATAGTTTTTTCCATTTCTGAGAAAAATGTCTTTGGGATTTTGATGGGGATTGCATTGAATTTGTATATCACTTTGGGTAGTATGGACATTTTCACTATGTTGATTCTTCCAATCCAAGAGCATGGGATATCTTTCCATCTTCTTGTATCCTCTCTAATTTCTCTCAGCAGTGGTTTGTAGTTCTCATTATAGAGATTTTTCACCTCCTTGGTTAACTCAATTCCTAAGTATTTTATTTTTTTGGTGGCTATTGTAAATGGGCAGGCTTTCTTGATTTCTCTTTCTGCATGTTCACTATTGGAGAAAAGAAATGCTACTGATTTTTGAGTGTTGATTTTGTATCCTGCTACTGTGCTGAAATCATTTATCAATTCTAGCAGTTTTTTTGTAGAGGTTTTAGGCTGTTCGATATATAGGATCATGTCATCTGCAAACAGGGACAGTTTGACTTCATCTTTTCCAATCTGGATGCCCTTTATTTCCTTCTCTTCTCTGATTGCTCTGGCTAGTACTTCCAACACTATGTTGAATAGGAGTGGTGAGAGTGGGCATCCTTGTCTAGTTCCTGTTCTTAAAGGAAAAGCTTTCAGCTTTTCCCCATTCAGGATGATATTGGCTGTGGGTTTGGCATATATGGCTTTAATTATGTTGAGATACTTTCCCTCTATACCTAACTTATAGAGGGTCTTTGTCATGAATGAGTGCTGAACTTTATCAAATGCTTTTTCAGCATCTATAGAGATGATCATATGGTCCTTGTGTTTGAGTTTATTAATATGGTGTATCACATTTAGTGATTTGCGTATGTTGAACCAACCTTGCATCCCTGGGATGAATCCCACTTGATCGTGATGAATAATTTTTCGTATGTGTTGCTGTATTCTGTTTGCTAGTAATTTAGTGAGGATTTTTGCATCTATATTCATCAGGGATATTGGCCTGTAGTTTTCTTTTTTGGTTATATCTTTACCTGGTTTTGGTATCAGGATGATGTTTGCTTCATAGAATGAGTTTGGGAGATTTGCGTCCGTTTCAATCTTTTGGAATAGTTTGTAAAGAATCGGTGTCAATTCCTCTTTGAATGTTTGGTAAAATTCTGCTGTGAATCCATCTGGTCCTGGGCTTTTCTTTTTTGGGAGCCTTCTGATAACAGCTTCAATCTCCTTTATTGTTATTGGTCTGTTCAAATTTTCTACGTCTTCACGGTTCAGTTTTGGGAGCTTGTGTGTGTCCAGAAATTTATCCATTTCCTCCAGATTTTCAAATTTGTTGGCATATAGTTGTTTATAGTAGTCTCGAATGATTCCTTGTATTTCAGATGAATCAGTTGTAATATCGCCTTTTTCATTTCTAATTTTTGTTATTTGAGTCTTCTCTCTTCTTTTTTTTGTTAGCCATGCTAATGGTTTGTCAATCTTATTTATATTTTCAAAAAACCAACTTTTTGATTCGTTGATCTTTTGAATTGTTTTTTGGTTTTCAATTTCATTCAGTTCTGCTCTGATCTTAATGATTTCTTTCCGTCTGCTAACTTTAGGTTTGGATTGTTCTTGTTTTTCTAGTTCTTTAAGGTGAAGTGTTAGGTTGTTCACTTGCCATCTTTCTATTCTTCTGAAGTGAGCGTTTAATGCAATAAATTTTCCCCTCAATACTGCTTTTGCAGCATCCCACAGGTTTTGGTATGATGTATCATTGTTTTCATTAGTTTCAATAAATTTTTTGATTTCCTGCTTGATTTCTTCTTGGACCCATATGTCATTAAGTAGAATGCTGTTTAATTTCCATGTGTTTGTATAGTTTCCAGAGGTTCGTTTGTTATTAATTTCTAGTTTTAATCCATTGTGGTCTGAGAAGATACATGGGATAATTCCAATTTTTTTGAATTTATTGAGACTTGATTTGTGACCTAATATGTGATCTATCCTGGAGAATGATCCATGTGCTGATGAGAAGAATGAATATTCTGAGGTTGTTGGGTGGAATGTTCTGTAGATATCTGCCAATTCCAATTGGTCTAGAGTCTTGTTTAGATCTTGTGTTTCTCTACTGATTCTTTGCCTAGATGATCTGTCTAATATTGACAGTGGAGTGTTCAGGTCCCCTGCTATTATGGTATTAGTGTCTATTTCCTTCTTTAGGTCTAATAGAGTTTGTTTTATAAATCTGGCTGCTCCAACATTGGGTGCATACATATTTATGATTGTTATGTCTTCTTGATGGATCAGTCCTTTTATCATTAAGTAGTGTCCCTCATTGTCTCTTTTTATGGTTTTTAGTTTAAAGTCTATTTTGTCAGATATAAGAATAGCTACTCCAGCTCGTTTTTCTTTTCTGTTTGCATGGTAGATCTTTTTCCATCCTTTCACTCTTAGTCTGTGTGAATCTTTATGGGTGAGGTGGGTCTCTTGTAGGCAGCATATAGTTGGGTCCTGCTTTTTGATCCAGTCAGCCAGTCTGTGTCTTTTAATTGGGGAATTTAAGCCTTTTACATTAAGAGTTGTTATTGAAAGGTGTTGATTTATTCCTAGCATTTTATTGGTTGTTTGGTTGTCTTAAGTGTCTTTTGTTCCTTGCTTTCTGATTTACTGTTTGTTTTCTGTGTTTGTTGGTTCCTTAGGTTGTAGATAGTGTTTTTGTTAGCTTGTTTTCTCTTCATGAATGCCATTTTTATTATACTAGCGGGTTTAGATTTTTCTTGGGTTTTTATGGCAGTGGTAGTTATTTTTCAGGAACCAAACCTAGTACTCCCTTGAGGATTTCTTGTAAGGGTGGTCTTGTGGTAGTGAACTCCCGCAGTTTTTGTTTGTCTGAGAAATATACTATTTGCCCCTCATTTCGGAAGGATAGCCTTGCAGGGTAGAGTATTCTTGGCTGGCAATCTTTGTCTTTTAGTATTTTGAAAATATCATCCCATTCCTTTCTAGCTTTTAGGGTTTGTGATGAAAAGTCTGATGTTAACCTGATTGGGGCTCCCTTATAGGTGATTTGACGCTTCTCTCTTGCAGCTTTTAAGATTCTCTCTTTGTCTCTGAGTTTTGCCAATTTGACTATGACATGTCTTGGAGAAGGCCTTTTTGGGTTGAATACGTTTGGAGATCGTTGAGCTTCCTGGATCTGAAAATCTGTGATTTTTCCTATACCTGGGAAGTTTTCTGCCACTATTTTGTTGAATATGTTTTCAATGGAATCTCCATTTTCCTCCCTTTCTGGAATACCCATGACTCGGATATTTGATCGCTTATGGTTGTCTGATATCTCTCTCAGATTTTCTTCAATGTCCTTGATTCTTTTTTCTTTCTTTTTGTCTGCTTGTGTTATTTCAAACAGCCCATCTTCAAGTTCAGAGGTTCTCTCTTCAACTTCGACAAGCCTGCTGGTTAAACTCTCCGTTGTGTTTTTTATTTCATTGAATAACTTCTTCAGTTCAGCAAGTTCTGCTACATTTTTTTTCAGGACATTGATTTCCTTGTACATTTCCTCTTTCAGATCCTGTATACTTTTCCTCATTTCATCATGATGTCTAGCTGAGTTTTCTTGTATCTCATTCAGTTTCTTTAGAATTATCACTCGAAATTCCTTGTCAGTCATTTCAAGGGCTTCTTGTTCTATAGGATCTAGAGTTTGAGATTTATTAACTTTTGGTGGTGTACTTTCTTGATTTTTTGTATTTCTGGTATCTTTTTTTTGGTGTTTATTCATTGTGGCCGGGGGTTTCACAGTCCACCGGTTTGAGACTAATGACTAACTAGGATGTTGCTGTGGTTGCCAATTTCGTATGGCTCCCTCCGTGACTGCTCAGTTGGCCTCTAGTGCCTTGTGTGTGTGGTTGCCTCGGGTCTTGGGCTTCTCCGGGGAGCCACCTTTCTGGTCAGCTTGGACTCTGCTGGGCTGGTGGGTCACGTACCACAGGGTGTGTGATCTCTGTTGAGCTTTCACTTCCTGTGCAGGACTTCTCCCTGTTCCGTGTGCTCTGGCCCAGGCTGTTAGATCGTGCAGTAGCAACCCCACCGGGTGTGTGGTTTTTGTCGAGTCTCCGCCTCCCTGGCCGCACGTCTCCCCCCTCTGTGCGCACTGTGCTGGGCTGGGGCGTGTCTTCTGCACTCCTCGTCTAACAGCTGGGCCTTCAAGACCCTGCTCGGTACCGCCTCGCCCAGGAAGTCTACCAGGTTTCTGCTGGGCACAGACGACCGGTCTCTCTGGGTGCCTTTGTGCCACTATGTAGATCTTTCTCGGGTCTTGTTCACCTTTGTATCCCCCCAGTATAAACCGAGTCTAGCGCCCACCTGCAGCCTGGTCTCCGGCAGGTTCAAGCGGACCTGGGAACTCTCCTACCACACTATTCCCAACCAGAGATTCGTTAGGCTTTTTTCCAAACTGGTGGCCGCACAGATGGTATCTGCCTCCCAGTAACAGGGAGTTTACCTGGGGCCGGAGTCCAGGGTATGGTGGAGTGACAGTCGGCCTGCCCGTACTTCCTTGCCCTCCCGAAACTGACCCGGGACGCCCTCCGCCACCAGCCCCGCCAGAGAACCGCGGAGGGAGTGGGAGCCAAGGCCGGTCCGCAGGCTCCGGAAAGCCTGGCGCCAGGCCAGCAAGTGGGAGGGCTCAGTGATGGCCGAGCAGGGCGGAGCTGCCCGCACCTGGGAAAATGGAGGCAGCACCGGCGGTGAGTGGGCTGGTGGTGCAGGCGGGGGCCGCTTGGGCATCCACCCCCCGAACAGAGCTGTGCCAGGGATCACTCACAGTGCTGTGCCAGGTCGGGTGCTCGCTCTCTGTCTCTGGTTTGCCGCCTTTCCCAGTTCTCGGCTGCTGCCGCCTCGGGCTGTTCAGTCGCGGCGAGGCTCGGGCGCTCCCAGGAATCTTCTTTAATGCCGGCCTGAAACCTCGAATCCTGAATAGGGCAGCGGGCCGCCTTCAGCGCGGCCCGGCCTCCGGGATCCTGGCTGCATCCACAGCAGCCCTGGCGCCGTGTTCCCTGTTTCGAGACTCACTTTTACAGCTAAGAAACAGTTCTTTTCCTGCTCCACACTTTAAAGCTGTTGCCTGTAAATGAGGCAGCCTCTCCTGCCGGGGGCAAAGTGGCGGTCACCCCCCACGACCGGTCAGCAGCAGCAGTCCTCCCTTAAGAGATGGCGAGAGGAAGGACCACAAGTTTTCCGGCTGCCTGAGTCCCAGTGGCCGCCTTTTCCACCTCAGCTACTCCGCGCCAGCCGCCGCAGCCGCCGCCATCTTGAAAAGCCTCAATTCAAGTTAGCATGAATCAAATTCAACAATTTCAACCTTGAGGTCTTACATCCTAGAGGCTTTCAGATCTTTCAATGGTTTCCTGTGTTACTGACTTCATTTTTCTCCATTTTGTTAATATCGTTTTCAACTACTTTTGATTTGTGACATTGTCTATTGAAAGCTTCTTGTTAACACCTCTTTCTCCATTTTATTTTTCCTGGTATATAGTTATGTCACATTTTTATGACTTGGTGTAGCTTCAGAAGCTGGCAAGTCCAAAGTCCAGGAAACACATCTGGTGAAGGCCTTGGTGGTGGTGACAGTGACCCAGGGATCTCACATGGCAGAACGGTGGAGCAGAGAGCTGATATTGGACTTCTGATCTCCAGAACAGTGAGAAAATAAGTGTCTGTTATTTAAGCTGCCTAGTCTACCGTATTTTGTCATGACAGCCCAAGCCGACTAATACTCCCCCTCTCCCAATTAAGATGTAACCACTATTCTAAATACCTTAGTGTTTTATTTTTCGTATAAAAATCATGTATTTTGGGCTGGCCCGTGGCTCACTTGGGAGAGTGCGGTGCTCATAACACCAAGGCCACAGGTTCGGATCCTATATAGGGATGGCCGGTTAGCTCACTGGCTGAGTGTGGTGCTGACAACACCAAGCCAAGGGTTGTGATCCCCTTACCAGTCATCTTAAAAATAAAATCATGTACTTTTATTCATGTTATCTTTTAATTCTATTTTTCCATGAATTTTTTGAAGTACCTTATGTATAGATCATACTATATATAACACACTCTCCTATCCATGGACATATGGGTGATTTGTAGTGTTTGGCTTTTATGAACAGAGCTCTTTCAGCATTTGTGTACGTGTCTCTCACTGTGCCCTAAGAGGAAAACTGCTGAGAAGTAGGGTATGTGAATCTTTAATGGTATTATTTCTTCCTTAAATTTTTGATATAATTTACTGTCAAAACTATTTGGGGCTGATGTTTTCTTTGTGGGGTTTTTTTTTTTTTTTTTTTTTTTTTTCTGGTATGGTGGCCAGTAGGGGGATCTTTTTTGTTGTTGTTAATATTTTTTTTTACATTCTATGATGTTGTTGCAGAGCAGTTGGGAGGGAGGGGGAAGAGGGGAAAGGGGAAGAAAATGTGATGGAAGAAGGAGGAAGGAGGAGAGGTGGGCTTGAGGACTGTGGCACCCCCACATTCCCACAGGGGCAATGGGGGGGGTTGGGGGAGTCGAGTTAGGGTTAGGGTCGAGGGGGAGCTTCCAGCTGTGGCTTGGACATTGCTTGGTGTTTCCAACACGATGCTCTATCCAACTGAGCTAACGGGCCGGCCCTGATGTTTTTGTGAGAAGGTTTTTAATTATGGTTTTGTTTTAGTCCATTTTGTGTTGCTGTAACAGAAATACCTGAGACTGGGTAATTTATAAAGGAAAGAGGTTTATTTGGCTTATGATTCTGGGACAGCTGCATCTGTCATGGGCCTCAGGCTGCTTCTACTCATGGTGGAAAGTGGCAGGCAGCCAGCGGGTACAAGCAGATCACACAGTGAGAGGAAGCAAGAGAGAGAGAGGAAGCAAGAGAGAGAGAGAGGAAGCAAGAGAGAGGAGAAGGTGCCAGGGGTTTTTTAAGTAACCAGCTCTCGTGGGAACTAATGGAGCGAGAACTCATTCATTAATCCCCCTTCCCCCAGGGAGAGCATTAATCCATTCACGAGGGATCCTCCCCCATGACTCAATCAGTTTCCAAAACTGCCACATTGGGGATCAGATTTCTGCATGAGTTTTGGAGGGGACAACACATCCAAACTCCATCAGGTTTCAATGTCTTATTTAATAATTATAGAACTGTGGTAAACGGTACTTTTCCAGAAATTTATTCATTTCATGTAGCTATTCAAATTTATTGGCAGAAAATTGTTCATAGTATCCCCTTATCCTCTAATATATTTGCAGCATCAATAGTAAGGTCCCTTTATTCCTTTTATTGTTTATATTTGCCTTCTCTTTTTTTCTTGATCAATTTAGCCAAAGACTTTTTTCATTTCAGTAGTGTTTTCAAAGAATCAGTTTGTGGTTGTATTCAATCTCTCCGTTGTGTTTATGTCATTGTTTTTGGCTCTTGTCTATATAACTTTCCTTCTTCTAATCCTGTTTTTCTTTTTGTAACTTCTTAAGCTAGATGGTTAGCTCATTAATCTCCAGACTTTCTTCCTTTCTAATATAAGGATTTAAAGGTGTAAATTTGACTAAGTTTCTGCTTTGGCTGGATCTCACATATTTTAGCATGTGTGTTGTCATTATTATTCCATTATGAATATCCTCTAATTCTATATTTAGTTCATAAGTAATTAAAAAGTGTGTTTTAATTATTCAAATATATGATATTTTTCTAGATCTCTTTAAAAATAAAATCCTAACTCAATTGCATTGTTTGAGAGAACATAACATGTGTAATATCAAACCCAGAAAAAGATGTCGAGACATATTCTATGGCCTAGTTTGTAGCTAATTGCTATATGTGTTTGAAAAAAATGTGTCTTATGTAGTTGTGGATGCAATGTTCTTGTTAAAATGTGTTACTGTGTTGTTCAAATTTTTCATATTGTACTGGAATTTTGTCTACTTAATCAATTACTGAGAGAAGAATGTTAAAAATCCACCTGCTTGGTGATGAATTTACTTTCATTCATTTAATTACTTTCTCATTATTTTGCTCAAATTTTGTCAAATTTTGCTCTATAATTAAGTACATACAAGGTTAGAACTCTAATATCTTCCTATGAATTTAACTTTTTTCATTTTATAGTGACTCCTTTTAGCCCTAGTTTTCCTTAAAGTCTTTTTTGCAGTCTGTACCAGCTTTCTTTAAAAGTATTTTCCAAATATTTTTTATTCTTTTACTTTCAACATTTATGTATCAATATCTTTTTTTTTTTTTTTTAAAGATGACCGGTAAGGGGATCTTAACCCTTGGCTTGGTATTGTCACCACCACGCTCTCCCAACTGAGCTAATCGGCCATCCCTATATAGGGATCCGAACCTGTGGCCTTGGTGTTATCAGCACCACACTCTCCCAAGTGAGCCACGGGCTGGCCTTTATGTATCAATATCTTTTGAAGTATCTCTTGAAAACAGTATATAGATTATTTTAAAAATCCAGATTGACAATCTGTGTTTTAACTAGAAAAATTGGTCTATTTGTATTCCTGTGATTTTTGATATATTTGGATTTATTTCCACTAACTTATTTAGTGCTTTCTCTTTGCCAAACTTTTTCTATGCTTTTTTTCCTCTTTATTTTAACTTCTTTAGAGTTGATTGAGGGTATTCTTTCCCATTTTATTTTTTTCCTTTACCAGTTACAAGTTATATGCCTTTTTTCGCCCTATATAGAGATCCAAACCTGTGGCAAATGAGCCACTGGCCAGCCCTACAAGTTATATACTTTATTACTATATTTTAATAGTTATCCTAGGAATTTTTATTCTTTATTCTTTATTTTTACTTTTGCTGCTGGTTGATACCAGGACCTGAATCCTTGACCTTAGTGTTATAACACCATGCTCTAACCAGCTGAGCTAACTGGACATCCCTATCCTAGGAATTTTTAAATGTATCTTTAATAAATTCTAAATTTAATAAGTACATATTCCTTCCTGCAGGATAATTCAGTGGCCTTAGAACACTTTAATTCCAATCACCCTCTTCCAGATTTTATATGCTATGTTTATCCAGTATGTTAGTTCGGTGATGTTTCTGTAAACCCATCAAACTTAGAAAGCATTATTCTTTTTGTATAAGTCAATATTTATTTAGATGTAAAATTATTAATGTCCTCGCTCACTATTCCTTGCTGCAAGTCTCTCCTCAAGGATAATTTTCCTTCTTTCTGAAGTACATTCTTCAGAATTTCCTTTAGAATTAGTGTAAACTCATTATGGCTTCACTTACATCTGAAAATATCTTTACGTCATCCTTTATTTGGAAAGTTAGTTTTTGTAAGGTACACAATACTAGATTGACTGTTTTTGTCTCTTAGCACATTAAATATATCAATCCATTGTTTTCTAGCTTCTATTGCCATCACTGAGAAGTCAGCTGTCAGTCTATCATTTCTTTATATGTAAACTGACTTTTCATCTGGGCCAGATAATTCTTTGTTATGGGGGACTGTCTGCTGGTGAATAGTAGGATGTTTAGCAACATTCCTGGCCTCTAATCACTACTTGCCAATAGTATCCATCACCACCTCCCAATGTGACAACCAAAAATGTCTCCAGATACTCCCAAATATTCCCAGGTAGGCAAAATTACCATAAATTGAGAGTCACTTTTTCTACAGCTGGCAAACTTTTCTGTAAAGGGCTAGATGGTAACTATTTTAGGTTTTGAGGATCATACATTCTCTGTTGCAACTACTCAACTCTGACATTGTAGTATGAAAGCAGCCACAGACATTATGTAAACAAATGAACATGCATGGTTGTTTTCCAATAAAACTTTATTTACAAAAAAGGTGACAAGTCAGGTTTCACCCACAAGCTGTGTTTGCCAATCTCTGCTCTAGAGTTGTTTGTCCAATAGAAATATATTACAAGCTCCCTGTACCAGCCAGCCACCATTTAAAAAAAGAAAAGAAAAGAAATATTTTGCAAGCCACATTTAAAATTTTCTAGTAGAGGGCTGACTGGTTAGATCAGTTGGCTAGAGAGCAGCCTCATAAAACCAAAGTCAAGGGTTTGGATTCCCATACCAGTCAGCCCCCCACTTCAAAAATAAAATTTTTTTTTCTAGTAAGGAGAAATTGGTTAATGGACACAAAGAATTAGTACATTCTATAATGATGAATATGCCAACTATCCTGATTTAATCATCACATATTGTATACAAATACTTATAGCCAACTCTATACCCCACAAATATATATAATTATGTTCAATAAAAAAATTATTTTATTTTTCTAGTACCTACATTTTATAAAAAGAAATAGATTAAATTAATTTTAATATAATTTATTTAACATGGCATACCAAAATATTATCATTTCAACATGTCATCAATAAAAATATTAGTAAGCTATTTTATAATTTTTTTTCATATTAAGTCTTCAAACATTGCTGTATATTTTACACTTACAGCACATCTCAGTTTGGACTATTCCATTTCAAATGAGCAATCGCATGTGGCTAGTGACTACTGTGATGGGCAGTGCAGGTCTATAGTTCTGAAACACTGATCAAATATGTGTATGATCTTATCACTCTATCCTCTATGTCATTTAGCTACTCTTTGGTTTCTGGACATTCTCTTTTGTTCTTTTTCACAACCATTTGGTCATTTTTATAGTCTATGGCTCTTTAATCATATTTTCTTTTCTTTATTTTATAAAGATGACTGGTAAGGGGATCTTAACCCTTGACTTGGTGTTGTCACCACCACGCTCTCCCAAGTGAGCTAACCAACCATCCCTACATAGGGATCCAAACCCGTGGCCTTGGTGTTATCAGCACCACACTCTCCCGTGTGAGCCACGAGCCAGTCCTTTTAATCATATTTTCAACCTCGTATTTAATTTCATTAAACATGTTGGAAATATTCATTTTATGTTAAAAGTCAAATTTTTAAAGTAGTTAAAGTCTTTTCAGGTCTGATTCCACTCTATTATTTCTGCTAGCTCTCTATGGGTCCTTATTTTTTCATCTACTTTGTGATTTTTAATATAAGTTTATATTTCATGGAACCTTAGCTGTGGCAATTCTTTGAGATCTGAGTTCTTCATCCAGAGATTTGCATCTGTTTATGCCAAAAGCACGGGGTCGCTATCAACCTAGGAGCACTTTAAGATAAATTGTTTTTAAGATTTCAAGGCAGCATGAATTCGGGGTATAAACTTGCATTAGGGTCTACTTGTTCTTATGCATTCTCAGGGAAATTTTTATCATTCTTAACCAGTGCAAAAAGATAAGTAATTTTTCTTGCTGTTCTTTATGAAGTTTATTTCTATTTTACTCTGATTTAGGCTGTTCAGGCTGATATTACAAAATACCACAAACTGGGTAGCTCATAAACAACAGAACTTTATTTCTGACAGTTCTAATGTGTGGGAAGTCCAAGATCAAGGTGCTGGAGCATTTGGTGTCTGGTGAGGGCCTGCTTTCTGGTTCATAGATGGTACCTTCTCACTGTGTCCTCATGTGGTAGAGGGACAAGAGAGCTTTCTCGGGACTCTTATAAGGTCACTAATACCATTCATGAGGGCTCACCCTCATGACCTAGTCACCTTCCAAAGACCCTATCTCTGCCCTTTCTCCTAATACCATCACCTTGGAGGTTAGGATTTCAACATATTAATTTGGGAGGAGACACAAAAATTCTGACTACATCATACTTTTACACTGAAAGCATGCTCATTAAACCCTGCTCTCTGAAAAGCTTCAGGTTTTGTCTCCTGTCTCCGTTGTTATTATTCCCTCTCACCAGTGCTGTTAAAATGGAACCCAAGGTTACCAGGGTTCAAGAGATGTCCCCAGCCCCAGGGCAAGGCCAGTTTTAGAACTAACTCTTCTCTCTGGATTAATTTTGATCTCTGTGTATTTCTTACTCTCTTCCTAGCTAGCTAGATGGTGTCTTTTAAAAGATGTTTTAATATATTTTATCTAGTATTTTTAGTTGTTTTTAGTGGATGGCTTTTAAGGTATCCAGTACTCTCTACCACAATCCATTTTCAGTGCCCCATAACTTGCTTTGTTTTCTATTCTTCTCTGCAGGGATTTAACTAGGAAAAAGAAGCCCCCATGTGAAGTCTATATGGCCCCCATCATTTCAAAACAAAAAGATCTTTCTATTTCTAGTAAATAGGGGAATTGGGTTTTACTAAGCCAGGATGTGGTTCTCTGGGGTTTGAAAAGTAGGAACTTTTCTTCTGGATCATAAGAGTGAGTTTTTTAAAAGCAACAGCTTTAGTAGCCATGGTCCTAAATGCTGGCATCAGGGTTTCTAGAAACCTCAGAGGCAGCTGCAGAGTTGAGCTGCTGCCCAGAGTAGGTAGCACTTTCTTTGTCCTCCAGTGTCCACTTCCCTGCTCTGTCTCAGCTGAGGCAACCCCCTGAAGAAAGAAGTTCCTGTGGGGGCTCCTACTCCAGGGGAGGGAAGTCTCTGACCTGACTTTGCTTTGGGCACATCTTGTGGCCCTGACATCTTTTCTGCTTACTCTTCTTCCTGCTTCTCCCCACAATCAACATTCTGTTGGATCATTGAATCCTTTGCAAATTAAATGGTTTTTCATTGTTTCTTTAGCATAAATTCAGTGATAACAAGAAATTCTTAAAGAATAGAAGGCTTTCCTTTCCTTTCTTTCTTTTTTTCTTTTTTTACTTTTTGGCATCTGGCAAACCCTTGACTTTGGTGTTATCAGCATCACACTCTACTGACTGGGTAACAGGCCAGCCCTGGCCTTGCCTTCTTAAACCTAAAATCAACATAACCCCTCCCATCCTCAGCCTAACGTTTTCCTCAAAGCCAGCTTGCATTGGTTTCAACTCTTCAGGCTCCTGATTTCCCAGAGGTCTAAAGAGAGTATAGTAACATGCTGTTGTCTCACTGTGTGATAAGCTGAGAAGGAGTCTCAGAACTGTTCCAAGAATTGCAAATAAAGGCTAAGTGGCTGGAGAGCAACTACTTTGAGAGAACCAGCATGGGGGCTAACACAGAGCAGCCAGCTGAGCGCCTACCTGGACCCCGGCTGCGGCAGGCCCCTGAGATGCAGAAGCTGGGTCCTGTGGGGCTCTGCCAATGTGACGACCATGGAGCAGCCTCATCTTCCTTTCAGATTTGGCTCCAGGCTCCGATCGATGGCTTCCCAACCAGTGAATGGAAGCAGTTGCTTGGTGAGAAGTCCATGAGATTTTGGAGGCATAAATGCAGAATTTGAATCCAGGCTGTGCTGCTCGCCAGCAGCACTGGGCTTTGAATGTTACTTAAACTCTCCACGTCTCACTTCCCTCAAAAACATCCCTATAAAACATGGGTAAGAGCCAACTAGTAGGGACTTCATGGGGACCTAAATGAGATGAATCCGGTAATCCACTGGCAGCTAGTAAGTGTTCAATAAATAAATAAAAATCCATGAACTCATTAGTAATGAGAGAGAGAGAAACTCACTTGCTACCATTAGAGGTAACTATTGCCCCAACTCCTTAAGCTGAAAATTGGTAAAGAGAAAGAACTTAGCATATATCTTACCTTTTTAGGAAGAACTGTGGTTCATCCCCAGCTGATGAAGGAAAGGTCCTCCATACAGAAGAATGCCAGTTAATAAATGCAGAAGAAATGACAGGATTAGAAAATCAGCAAAGCCATAATTCCGTATAATTTGCTCTTGGTTTGAGCCAGTTTAAGTGGGTTTCTGTTATTTTGTAATTGAACGATCCCTAAATAGGTAGTAGTATATATGTAAAATGGTTGTTGTGAGGATTAAATAAAATTGCACATGTAAAGCTTTTTAACATAGTAAATGCTCAATAACGTTATTTATCTTCCCTTGGGATCTCCAGAAGCAGAGCCTAATTGGTAATTGGAGGACAAAAAAACCTTACTCTTTTTACGGATAAAGCACACATGACAAATAATAAAGCACAAGGAGCTGGTTGGTTATCTAAGTTGGTTAGAGCATGCTGCTGATAATACCAAGGTCAAGGCTTCCATCCCTGTACTGGCCAGCCGCCTCCACAAAGAATAATAATAATAATAATAATAATAATAATAATAATAATAATACACAATAAAGCATAGCATGTAAGCAGATATCTGTGGCCTTAAAATTTCATAGGTGGGGAGCCATAAGGAAAAAGAAATGTCTCAAAAGGCTTCTTAAGGAGTTGATAATAAAAAAAGGTTGACAAACACTGTCCTAAGCTAAGGATTTGAGTGAAAGTAGTTAACTTGGGAAGTTCAGGTAACACCAATAGAGAGGGGGGAAGGGATACAAGCAGGAAAGGCAGCTAATACAGAGTTATTAGCCAGCTTCTACCATGGGGAAGGAAATCTCATGGGGAAACACACCTCAAAATTATCCCATATGCATTGACCGAACTGAGGTATTTATTCACCAACTCTTTTTATTTTTTACTTTAAAAAATTTTTTTCTTTTAAAATTTATTTTATTTATTTTTATTTTTGTTTGTTTGTTTGTTTTTATGTTTTTTTTAACTTTTATTTTGTCAATATACATTGTGGTTGATTATTGTTGCCCTTTACCAAAACCTCCCTCCCTCCTCCCTCTCCTCCCTCCCCCCCAACAATGTCCTTTCTGTTTGCTTGTCGTATCAACTTCAAGTAATTGTGGTTGTTATATATTCTACCCCCACCCCGGGTTTTTTTTTTTTTTTTTTGTGTGTGTGTGTGTGTGTGTGTGTGTGTGTGTGTGTGTGAATTTATATATTAATTTTTAGCTCCCACCAATAAGTGAGAACATGTGGTATTTCTCTTTCTGTGCCTGACTCGTTTCACTTAATATAATTCTCTCAAGGTCCATCCATGTTGTTGCAAATGGCAGTATTTCATTCGTTTTTATAAGGGGATCACACCCCCCGGCAAGGTGTTGTCTGCACCACGCTCAGCCAGTGAGCGCACCGGCCATCCCTATATAGGATCCGAACCCCGGCCTCTGGCGCTACCAGCGCCGCACTCTCCCGAGTGAGCCACAGGCCGGCCCTATTCACCAACTCTTGAGAGTCATTTGTTGAGGGCTGCCCCAGGGGGTCTTAATTCCTCAGCTCTTCTGGCCTGTCACAGGAGGACAGCAACATGGCTTTCCACAAGGGGAATCAGAACCCTCAGGCACCAAATACCATCAATTGAAAGTCTATTGGGGCACAGTGGAAAGTCTAAGCCATATGGGTGGGTGGTCAGTGGCGCCCTCTGTTACACTATTATTACTTAAAATAACAGAATAAAATAAAAGAAATTCCTAACAAGAGGAATGACAAAAGCAGCACTTTTTATTAAGCCCTCTGGGGACATAGCTCAGTCACATAGGTGTTACTGAACTGAACAAGTTACAGACACAAGTCAAGTCACTTCTAACCCATATTTCCTAGAGATGTAATAAGATTAGGTTTCCATAGCAGGAAAATTGAAGATGAAGAGAAATTAAAATAAAATACAAATACATAACAAGCATAAACTAAGTATGTACCCAGTCAAAAAGCTAAATTGTCAATGTTCCTTGGGAAGAAATTTTGTGCATGAGCTGGGTTTGCTAAGATTTCTTAAACTACAGCTTCGATAAAATGTTCTTAGTAAATGACCATAAGCATTCCCATTGTTCAAGGACCTGAACAGTCATTTAACATTCCACTCATCTTTTTTGGAAATTTCCATTACTAATGAGATGTGCATAAATGCCTTTGCCCCCAAAATCTTAATAACTGAAGCTGGGGAAAGGCAGTTGCTTCTCCCTCCTTCATTTCCTCCTCTTCAAAGATTACAACTATGTTTTTGATGAAAACCACACATATATTAAAAGTTACAACTAACTTTTGTATAAGTCTTTAGTACTTTTATATTGGCTAGACGCTTCCCCGTTCTTTTCCTGTAGTAGTCATCTCTTTAAATTTCGGTCTCTATATAAAGTTTTTCTTTTGATGTCTCCTATTTTCTTAAACTTTTCAAAAGAAACAGTGACTTTGCTGAAGTCATTGCTTGACTCAGAGGCATACTGAATTCTTTGTATCTAATCACTCTGTTATGCATTATAAAGTTTTGCCATCACATGAATGTTGACCGAATTGGCCTACACTTTTCTGTTTCTTCAAATCTTTTTCTTTAGCTCAAAAATTGTGCCCTACTGGAGAATGCAACAATTTGACCTCAAAGACTAGCACATTCCCTTTTCTTTCTCGCTCTTACTGTCTCAAAATATCATGCTTCATTTTCAAAGAGACTAACAAAAATCCTGGAAGACTTCCCAGCGGAGGTGAAATTTAATTCTTACGAAATTTTGGCAAGTGCACATGGATCCAATCTGTGCAGGAACTGCTTGAGAAAAGGCCAGGAAATACAGCAGAAGGTGTTTCCACTAAGTATCTTCTATTTGCTCCTCCAGATCCATTCTTCATTTTTCTCCACCCTGCTCTATGTCCTGGGAGCTGACTCATATGGACTGCATCAACAGACTTCCTTGCCCTGAAATTTCCAATTAGGTTCAGCCAATGGAAGGCACCAATAGATGAGCGTGGCATTTTTTAATTCCCATGGCTTCCCCCAACTCCCCAACCAGGTCACAATGGATTGGCTACATCATTCCTCCACTTCAGGGTAGAACTCCTATCAGGTAGCATTCTCTTTCTCTCTCTAGGTCCCTTCTGCCCTAGAGATGATACAAGTATTGCACCATCCCTTGTTGATTTTCCTGAACTCTGCCCACAGCTTTGTAAATAGCTCCTGTGTTAAGCTCTTCTCAAATTATCTATTTTGAGTGTGGCATCTGTTTCCTGACAGAGCCTTGACTGATGTATTTGATTAATGGGTATTAGTTCAGACTAGCTGGAGCATGAAGTGTGTGTGATGAAACAATAAAACATCACGTAAGAACAGTAGGCTGAGGACAGATGGTGGAGGGGCTTGTCTTCCAGACCAGGGAGTCCATCAGATAGATAACAGGAACCTCAGAAGGTTTTATACCTGGAGTGACATACTTTTAAGAAAACTAATTTGGTAGCTGAATGCAGAATGGTTTAGAAATTGGAGATGAGGCGACAAGTTAGATGATCACAATTAGTGGTACAAGAAAGTAACATTTGTAACTATCAGATTGGCAAAGACCCAAAAATTTGATAGCACATTGTGTTGATAAGGTTGTCGAGAAACAACACTCAGACATTGCTAGTGCAGGTGTAAATTAATAAACCTCTTTGGAAGGCAATTTGATAATATCTACCAATATTATAAATATTCATAACCTATTGATCCAGCAGTTTCACTCCTAGGTACTTAGCCTACAGATATAATCACACACATTCTAAATAATTTATGTATAAGGATATTCATCGCAGCATTTCTCTAATGGCTAAAGATTGTAAACAACCTGTATGTCCATCAGATTAGAGACTTTGATTCTCTATGTACTTATATGGAAAGATCTCCAAGTATAATGTTAATGACAAAGGCAAGATCCGGAAAAGTACATACATATAGCATGCTTCTATTTGGATCAGAGAATAAAAGGATATATTGCTTGGCTGGCTGGTTAGCTCAGTTGGAGTGTGTACACAGTTAGAGATCTTGATTCTCGTTTGATTTTTATTTATTTATTTATTTATTTTTGTGACCGGCCGCACGGAGCGCACCGGCCATCCCTATATAGGATCCGAACCCGTAGTGGGAGCGCTGCGCTCCCAGTGCCACACTCTCCCGAGGGCGCCATGGGGTCGGCCCTTGTTTGATTTTTAGACAGGGCTCTTAAGCTAAAAAAACTTATGGGACAAAAGTCCTTAACTAGAAGGCAACAGCCTACAGCTAACCAAGCAAAAAAAAAAAAGCCTATCTAATTAATTCTAATCAAGTAAATGTTGATTCTCAGTTGATTTTTAGTGTAGGGTTTTTAGGTAATGCATGTGTGGGACAAAAGTCCTGGGTTAGGAGACAATGGTCTACGGCTAGGGGTCAAGAGCTCATCGAATCAACTCTAATCAGTGTTTAGGGATGGGATTATGCACTTTGATAATTTAACTTACTGATTGTTGTTACAAGATGTTGAAAGAATTGCTGTAGGGAAAAATGTGAAAAAATGTTTGCTAAGGGAAAGCTGTTTGTTGGTGGAAACTTTAGAGACAATTATATTTAGATTTAATCATAAGAATGTAACTTTTGCCTAAATCCTTTAAGGAGAGGTTATATTTTGGATTAGATAATGGTCACAGTTTGATCAATTTAGCTTTTCACAAATTGTACTTTGGAATGTCACCTTGTTAATTTAAATGTTACTAGTTTCATGATGTTACATGTTGGCCATGTCTTTGTGTCCTTTAGAAATGATTGAATCAACTGATTTTTCTTGTGAAACTTCCTTGTCCTTACAGTAAAAACAGAAGCTAACTTTGAATCGGGGCTATACTCAGTTTCTCCTTCTAACAAGAGGAGTTGCTGAGGTGCATTCCCTTTGGGCTTCTCATTGCATTCATGTTGCTTTGAGTAATCCTTTTGCGTCTTCGTTACACAAAGAGAAGTGTAACAAGTGGAGTGCAGCCTTGTAACACCAGGTTCATGGGTTTGGATTCCTGCACTGGCCAGCTACCAAAAAATAAAAGGATATATTGTATGCAAAGTTTGTAAATGCCAAAAAAAAAAAAGAAGAAGAAGAAGAAGAAGAAGTTTATAAATGCATAGACCAAAACGTTAACAAAAGAAATAGGAAAGAGTGATTGTTCTCCAAAGGAGACTGAATGGCCAGGGATGAGGGAGATTTACTTTTTACTGTAATCCTTTTGTACCTTTGTATGAATGGCATATGTTTAAAAAACCATTGCACTGTCATCTTAAAATCAAACCTTTACACTAATGTCAGTTCTAAAAATCAGATCATGCATAGCTTTCTTGATGAAATAAACACAATTGAGAGGTTCTCATCTAAACAAAAGTCTTTATAATACGGCTGGTCAGTTAGCTTGGTTGGGTAGAATGTGGTGTTGTAACAACAAGGTCAAGGGTTTGGACCCCATACCAGCCAGCCAACAACTAATCTTTATAATAAAGTATTTGAATACCTGAACAGAATGTTCTGCTTAGTTACCAGGTGAGGAATCTTTCCTGAACGGTCTTGACTGGTGCTACAGACTGAATATTTGTGTTCCCCTCCCTAAATTCCTATGTTGAAGTCCTAACCCCCAAAGTAATGGTATTAGGTGGTGAGAAGTGAATAGGATTAGTGCCCTAATAAGAGACTCCAGAAAACTCCCTCACCACTTCCACCACATAAGGACCCAGCCAGAAGATGGCAGTCTATGAGGCAGGAAGCAGACCCTCACCAGACACAGAATCTGCCTCCGCCTTTATCTTGGACTTCCCAGCCTCCAGAATGTCAGAAATAAATGTCTACTGTTTATAAGCCACTCAATCTATGGTTTTCAGTTGTAGCAGCCTGAATGAACTGAGATAACTGGTCTTGTTAGTTTCTAAAGTCCAAGGTGAGTACAGTATCTGTTTTAGGGGCATGGCCCTGGGATACGAGTCATACTTCCCAATGTGAAGATGTGGTTGAGAATTTCATAACATGCTGTCTCCTTTTAGCATCAGGATTATTTCTCCAGAGCAATTTTTTCTCTTTAGATGTGGCAAATTGTGAAACTGATTAGGATTCTTTTTCAAGCCAGATAATACTTGAGGGGGAAAAAATCTGGATTCTCTTCTTGTTAATAAGCTTGGTCTTATTTCTGCCTCCAATTTGTTTTGGGTTTTGGGGGTGGGGAGCAACTGGCCAATTTGGGGAGCTGAACTCTTAGACATTGATATTACAAGGCTGTGCTCTAACCAATTGAACCAACTGGCCAGCCCCTCTGCTTCCAATCTGTGACTCTATCCCCGCTCCTCTTTTTCATTTTTGTTACCTTGTTACATTTTACATATCCTAGAAGCCACTTTAAATCCTTTTTTTGGAACAAGATAGAACGTATAAGTATTAAACATACAAATATTTAAGGTACTTCAAGCACCTTAATACTTGCATAATTATTAAATAAAAAGTAAGCCAACGATTACAAGGCCATGAGGCCCAAAAATACTTTTTGAAAATATCTTACAACTTTCCCTTTAAGAATAATAGACAGCAGTTTATGAATAAAAAGCCAAATTTGTAATAGTAGAGAATGACAGCAAGAGGAGTGGAAAAATTAAGACTCTGTTGGATGTTTGCCTCAATTCTTTTTGTAAGAGGACACCTAGCATAATTATGCCTGGGAAGTTAAGAAAAGCAATCTGCCCTCTCTATTTTGGAAGCCTTCTTTCCAACTCAGCTAACACTATTTATTCAAAATCAGTATGTGGTGGTGGTTAAGAAGGTGGGTCCTGGAGCCAGACTACCTGGTTTCAAATTCCACTCCACCATTTGAATGAGCTGTGTGACCTTTCGCAAATTTCTTATCTGTGTCCTCACTCAGACAACAGTGCTAACAGAACCTACCTCATAAGATTTTGAGGACTTAATAAGCTAATGAATAAGGTGCTTACAAAAGTGTCTATGACATTTTAAGTGCACAAAAGATTGGTAGCTATAATACTTATTTTGGCCCTACAGTTGGTAAGACACATGAGCTTCTTGGGGTTCAGGCCAAAATCCTGAACCCAAACAAGTCAATAAGTAGCTGAATTCCAGAAGCCCAAGCTCATGTGTAGCTGAATACCGAAGCAGAGTCTTTGGATCGCCCTGCTGAGAAATACCTATGTTAAGTCAAGCCTTCAATTCAAAAAAATTCTGTTATTTCGCACAGGTTTGATGCCATATTTCCACATGAACTGGCTCCTACTACAGCCCTACTGAATTCGTTTATTAAACAAGGAGTTATTGAAGGCCTACTTTATCATGCACTGTGATGTTTTAAATAGTACAAATCTTCAAAACCCAACACAACCAGACTTTTCCCCTTGTTGCTTCACACTGTCGTAGTCAAATAAAAGCTCCAAGACATTACCAAAACAGCAAAAATGCTTTCAGTGTTAAACCTGTCATTAATTTAATTGAAATTACAAGTAGAAGCCTATCACAATCTCAAGCATTAAAATACTGAAAACATATACAGTATGACAAGAATAAGTAAACTTCGGGGTCCCGTTAACTAGAGGCAGTCCTACATGGAAAGCATTTTGATAGGAGTGAAGAACAGAGTGACAACTGTTTAGTCCCACTGGATCTTTCGCTCCTCTTCAGGAAGAATACTCCAGTTTGGGGAGGCCACATCCCGGGCTAGCCAGTTGAAATCGTCAACGTCGGTCCAGTTATTTTTGCTTCTGTCTAAACCAGAGCCTTCGAAGTCCTTGTCGATCCCCGGATAGTTCCAGGTGTAAGGGGCGAACTGGATCCCATTGCAGTCCTCCACGATGGCCCTGCTGACCACCTGCAGGAAGATGCGGGTGTCTCTCGTAGTGTGTATGCGGAGCTGTTGGCAGGCCACGGCCAGGACGCAGTCACTGCAGTCCTCCAGGAACACAGAGGTGGACACGGGGCCGCAGAGCACCTTGCAGCCGCGAGCCTTAGTCAGCCGCAGGGTGTTGGGATTGCCATACAGTTTGATCGTGCAGTTGCTCAGCTCGGTCAAAAGAACGTCGTGCTGGTGGAGCTCGTCGGCTCTCTTCTCCAAGACTTGGGACTCCAGATTGGAAAAGCCGCAGACCCAGCTGGGGCCGAAGCCTCTCTCCTCCTTCAAGGGCAACGGGGAGGCCAGGATGCCTTCAGCCGCCGGGGCGCCAGGAGCCGCGTCTGCTTTGGTGGCCGAAGCAGCATCCTTCTTCCGGTTCTTGAAAGCGAAACGCTTCTTGGGCTGCAGCTCTTGGCGCCGCTCGGCCAGCGCCGCCTGCAGCCGCGCCAGCGCCTCTTGTCCCTGCCGCAGGTCGTAGGCAGCTAGGAACAAAACCGAGTCGTTGAGAAGTTTCTGCAGGCCATACAGCCGAGAGGCTGCCTCCTCCAGCCGCTCGACCGACTCCCCGCTCTCCAGAAGCTCTTCCACAGCCGCTCGCTCCCGAGAGAAGGCGGCAGCGAAAAACTCGCTCTTCTCCTCCTCCACCTCCTGGTTCTGCCGCTTTTGCCTCCGCCTTTCCACTTCCAGTTGCCGCTCCTGTTCGCGTCTCTGAAGCCGCTTAGGCACCAGGCTCAGGTCCCGCTGGGACCCCATATCCCCGTTCCCTACAGTAGCTGCGGAGCAACTGGCAGCCTCCATGTTGACTTCAAGCTTCCTCTCTCCTGCCTTCCTTCCTCCGGGAGCGCCCTTCATGAGGCCTCCCACCAACGCCTCTTGTGATTGGCCGGCCAAGATGACGTCATGCTCCGGCCTTATTTTCTTCGTCTATTGGTTCCTTCGCGTCGGAGGGGGCCGGGAGACGGGGCGGGGCCAACTGACAAGGCGGGGTGGGGAGACAAAGGTCCTTGTGGATGGGTGGGGTGGGAGGCGGGCGGGGGAAGCTTTTTTCTTCTTAAAGGGGCAGGACTTATATCCGGGATTGTGGGGTGAGTTGCAGCAGCGGCAGCTGCACATGTGGGTTTGTTTATAAGAACAAGGTTAGAAACTCGCAGGCCTCCCCCTCCCCCCAGCTTCTCCTTACTACCCCCTTACAGGCCGGAGATCTGCTACTGGCGGGGGGAGTGTGTGCGTGTGGTGGGTGGGGGTACAGGTAGTGGTGAGAAAGATGGAGGGGGGGGGATATTGCACCGCCCGGCCCGCGCCGGAGGAAGCGGCAGCTGGAACATCTGGCTAGGGAGCCGCTTGCATGTCTCTGGTTTTTTCTTTTCCTTTCTACCACCCCTTCCCCCAGCCCATTCCTACCGCCTCTTAACCCTCATCCTCCTCCCCGCCCCCCGTCCACTGCAGTTCCGCGCGGCCTGGGGGCTCCTGGGTCCCCACGGCAGTTACTGCGGGGGAGAAGGCGAGGGGCAGCACGATTGGAGAAACGGGGCTCCTTACTGCAGCCGGGATCGGGGGCCTTGGGGGAGTCTAAAAACAGACTAGTATTTTTTTGGCCAATTGCTGCAGTCGGAGGGGTGGGGGCGGGGAGGGTGAGATTCCACACTCCGTCTTCTTCCTCCCCCGCGCTCCGTCCCGGCCACTCCCTTCGTAGCTGGGCGCCTCTGGCCGCGCTGGGGTGAGACCCCAGCCCCGGGATCTGCGGCTGCGTGCAGGGCCGTCGGTCTTTAGGAAAGCGATGGGGGAAAGGGTATATTATTTGTAGAGGTGGTGGGAGGGATCTGTCCCGGAAGTGAATGAGCCTAGCCTAAAGTGGGGACCAACCCGAGGTGTGAGTGGGCAGCCAAGACGGCGCAGTCACTGGCAAACACCCAAGGCAGCGGGCCGGGCGGGAGCCCGGACGCAGCCGGCTGCTCGGGCGCCGCAAGCTCGCGTGCTCGGTGCAGCCGTGCGGAGCTCCTGGGCCCCCCTGGCCCGGCCCGCCCTTCCCGTCCTCGGTTTCACCCTTGTCTCCACCCCGGTTCCCAGCCTCCATCGTTTTAAATTGGGGTATTTAACTGCCCTAGAAACTTGAAATTTCACCTATACACCTGTATTTTGATAGAGAAAGATGGGAGGAAACTAGACTATTGAATTAAATCTGAAGTAAGACTCGTCTCCAATTTTCACGCCCCACTCTCCTCCTTTCCTTCCCATTTAAACCAAAAACAAAAACAAAACACACAAATTCCCGGGTTGAACAGAGTATTTCTCCGCTGAGAGTCAGCACTGGTCACACCGCGTGGTAAATTCCGCGCGGGGGGTGGTGATTTGTGTGTTTGTGTGTATTCGCGTACCCGGTGGAAAGAAGGGTACAGAGAAAAAAACGGTGCTTCCGCTTTTAATATATAGTCATCGTTTTAATTTGTTTGTTTCATGGGCGAGATAGGTGAGGCTTTTGTTTTTGCTTTTTTTCCCCCCGAAAAAGCAGGTTTATTTCACAAAAGTATGAGTCTGAGGCCGGTGAATGAAATATAGCTGGTTATGATGTCCAAGTCATATAGAAGAATGCAATAGCTGATTTATGAAATATTGATTTAACCAAAGAAGGTTTAGAGAACACTTATTTTACTAGGAAAAAAAAAAACAGAAAACAAAACCCGACCTGCTGCCCTTAAGTTTTTTAGTGGTTGAACCAGACCAGTCAAATTAAGAAAGTTTGTAGCCAAAGAAGGTTCGTTGTCCTTGGCAGTTGCAGCTGGAGTCAGGTTACATTCCTGTATTAGCTGTAGTGAATCTAGGGGTGGTTGCAAGTGTTGGTTGTATCTAAGTGGAATTGAATGTCATTAAACCCTTTCAAAACTTCATTTCTGCCCATCAACAGGTTTTTGCGTAGTCTAGTATACTTTGGAAGTTTCTGAGTATTTAAGTTGTCTAGTTCAAACTTTTAAGAGGAACGGAGTGGTAAAGAACAAAAATTGACAGGTCACCCAGTTGATCTAGTGTGTTGGGGGCAGTTTCAAAGACGAAGGTGAGGCACAAGTGAGAGTGGACAGGGGTCAGTGGTGTGGCCATGGTGAAGCATTGGCTTGACAGTCCTTTACAGCCTCCAGCTCAGCTGCAGGCCGAGGTTGGTGGTCAAGACATGGACATAAAGCAGTTCAAAAGCACTAGGAAGGCTGGGAAACCGATGGCATTGCAAGACTATATTTGCATCCTCTTTCTGATATTTAAGGGCTGTCAATTCGGCGTGCATCCTTGAAATGGATCCCAGCTTGCCAATGGTAAGTGCCTGTTCTGATGGAAGGAAAGTGGGGGATGCATTACTGTAGAAATGTGGCAAAAAGCAAGCAGCTGAGAGTTCTACATTCTGTTTTCAATGGTACCTCAAAGGGCTTGTGAATCAAAGTACTGTTCTCTTGTAGACATCTTGAAAAATGCAAGAACTCTAAGGTATTATGGACTGTAACATTTACTTAACTAACAGTTTAGATACTTTAGGGTTCTATTTGTTGGTTCGATTTACTTCTTAACTTTTTGAAAATTTGCAACATACATAAAATGGAGAGTGTTACCAGAGTGGTATGGGAACTCATGTACCCACTACCCAGCTTCAGCAATTACCAACTGACAATCTTGTTTCTAATAAAACTCTAGTCACTTCCCCATCCCACCCCACCCCACCCGGATTATTTTACAGCAGATCCCAGCATTATATTATTTCATGTTTTACAATCTATAAGTATTTCAGTATATATCTTTAAAAGATTAGGACTTGCCTTTTAACATAACCACATTACCATCACCACACTCCAAGGCATAAAAAATTTATCTTAATATCATCAGACTTCCATACTTACATCTCTGTAAATATCTTATAATTTCCATTTTAATTTATTTTATTTGAATAAGGATCCAAACAAGTTCCATACAATGTGTCTAGTTATCCTGTCTCTTAAATCACTTCCAGTGTGTGGGTTCCTTCCTCTCGCAGTTTTGCTGAAGAAACTCGATCATTTTGCTCAGTGGAGTTTCCCACAGTCTGCATTTTGCTGGTTGCAACCTCAGACAGTTTTTGTTAGATTTTGAATATTTGTTGTATTTATTTGATCTTTAATGTCATAACGTGAATCTTATATTTGCAGCTATATGCCTCAGGAGATAAATAACTAAGAAGCAAAAGCATTTAAGCAAAATAAAATAGTCTTTGGGTATAGGTAGACAGCAAAGGAAAAAGGTCCTTTGGTATTCTATGGAGTTTATTAGAGACACTGTGCAGGTGGAAGATGCCAGTCGTGTCTAGGCAAATCAAACAAATCCAGACCCTGTTTTCTAGTAGCTTAATTCCAGAGGGAGGCATCACCTGTTTATCTTTCAGTAAGCATTAAATATACAGTATATATACATTGAATATAATGTGACACTTTCATTAAAGAGCTATATATGCTAAGTATCAAACGTTAGGCAAATCTTCCTACCTTGGTCGTTGACTTTTCTGGCACAAAGACAGTGAAAGATGACAGCTGTGAAGGCATGTCCTGTTGCTGAAAAGGCTCCAAATTGTCTGGGAAGCAGGACAGGAGCAGCCTCTTCCTTCCGCTTTTGCCCCTGGCTCTCTCCTCCCCTTCAACACCCTTTACCTTCTGGAACTTTTTTCATCGTCGTACACTTAATGTCTAGCACAGAGGCTGGCACCTGTTTATTTATCTAACATCTATTTATTAAGCATTAACTGCCCAGCACTGAGACAGGGAGACCCTAAGGTTGTCAAGGTGAATAAAGACAGACATATTCTCTATCCTCCTTGAAGAGGCCTAATCTGAGCAAATAATTACACAAACATGTAAAACTGTAACAGTGACAACTGACAACTGTTACAAAGGAAAGAGATACAGGGAGTCCACTAGTGGAAGTCGGGGGAAGTTGACCTTGTTGGGAAGGTCAGTGAAGGTTTCGGAGGGGGTTGAGCTGAGGCTAAAAGGATGAGTACGAATTAGCAAAGAGAAGTCAAGTGAACACTGAAAAGTGTCCTCTAAAGGTATGAGCTTGTGGGGATCACTGGCGACTATACAGAGCTGTGTCAGTGCCAGAGGACTGCTGGGGGCGGGAGGCAGACTGTGTTATTGAAACCCCAAAGGTCCGCTTGCTCGCTGCTCAGTAGCCAATAATTGAGAGACAAGTGTTGGTGTAAGGAAAGGTAGCCTTTAATCGGGAAGCCGGCAGCCTGGAAATGGTGGACTTATGTCTCAGAGACCATCTCCGCCTCTCCCAGGTTTGCCGAAGGGTTTTATAGGGGTCTGGGGTGGAAAGTTGATTCATGGTAACCAAGTGCGGACGTGCAGATATGCTTGAGTGTTTCAAGGAACTTCTCAGGTGGGAGTTGACCAGCGTCATACTTCGTTCTCCATGGGCTCAGTTCCTGTTATTCTCAAATAAGAGCAGGTTAGTAAGGTAGTAAATGGCCATCCGGGTTAATAATTTTCCCTGTAATTATTTGTATACAATGTGAGAGCAAGAGTCATTGTATTTTGGCAATTAGCTGCAGGCTATGTAGCTTGGGGTTACAGTAGAGGACAAGTTTTTAAATTCGAAGGCCTAACAAAATGAAGTCACTTCTGTTCAGGCTGTTACAACTGCAGGGGTGAGAAGTAAGGGTGGGAGTGGGGCAAAGGAGCTAAAGACAAATGGAGGTAACCCCTTGGAGAAGTTTGACTGGAAAGGCGAATTGCAAGTAACTGGGGGGATGGGAGGACCCAGTGACGTGTTTTTGTTTTGTCCTGGAGGGGGATGGGACCCAAAACACAGGTGCAAGAATTAGCCATAGATAGGAGAGACAGCTTCTCTATTGGGGTGGTGGTGTTTGAACTTTTTATTATGAAAGTTTTCTAACACACACAAACTTTTTGAAGTCAACCCATAGTAACAGATGTGCTGTAATTGGAAGAGAAGGTTTAGTGCAATAGTCACTATTTTCTATACTATTTATTGCATTAAAAAAAATGCTGATCAAGACTCCCCTAAATTAAACTGCAGTTTTAGAATGCTGCATCAGCATTACTTTGTAGCAGGAGAGTGCAGCGGCAGATGAGTCTAATGGTTTCTGTGTTCCCTATAAAGTAAGAAAGCAGTGGGGTCCTCTGCTGGATTTGGGGGGAAGGGGTGGGAGTGGGGGGTCTGAAAAGTGTGCGGAAGGTTTGAAAGCCCTGTGGAGAGAGGGAGGGTATGTTTCCTAGAGAAGTAAGGCTGGGCTGAGTGGATGTTCAGCAAATACCTAGAGAATGAATGAGAACTTCTTAGGGGGCCTGTCTCGGCCAGCCAGCGGCTAGCTCAGGGGAAGGGATATAGGGCAGGTCAGAGGAGAAAAGCTCCTGTTGAGAGCCTATTCCTCAGGAGGTGGGATATCCCTGTGAGGTGGCTTCTCCAGGAGAGTCTGGGGATTCATGCGTCCCCTACAAAACTCTTCAGAAACTTGTACCGCTCTCCCCAAGACCCCACTGCCTATCAAAAGATGATCTTCCCTAATCTTCACAGAGAAGAAAGGCTGCTGGGTAGCAACCTCCACTTGCCTCCCATCTCACTTACAACTCACCTGTGAAGATCCACCTCTGTGTCTCTTGCTCTTCTCACTTCAGGCAAAGCTCTCCACGAGGGCTCTCTGCCCCGTCCCTTCCATTCCTCCGACAGACCTTGAGCCATCAGTCATCCTCTCTTTCTTTGGGATCTTTAATCTCTCTCGTCACTGGCGACTCCTCTCAATGAGCAAGTTCTCTCAAATTAAAACAATTTTCCTTTTGTCCTATCATCCACCCAAGCGAATGCTCTAACTTTCTTCCTTCTCCCAACAACAGACTTTTTGAAACAATAATCTACATTTACTATGTCCAGTTTCTCAATTAACTTTCCCTCTTTAGCCCCTTATCATCCAACTTCTGCCCCTGCCACTTTATTTGAAACTGAAATTGCCCTATTTCCATTCCCTCCTAATTTTTAATTCCATTGCTCTTTGTAGCTCTAAGCACGTGGTTACCCTTTCTTCTCAAAGCAGCGGTTCAGTTCCCTGGTTCTTTCTTGGTTCTCTGTCCATCCCTGATCTCTGCTTCTTGTCTGCTTCGCAGACTTCTCTTAGTCCATCCCTTAAATATCCATGAGGCTAGAATTCTTTCCTGCCAGCTCTTCCTTTGTTTTCCCACCTTCTCCTTTGGCAAGTTACCTTCTCCCAGGGTGCTCAGTTCTGTCCATGTGCTGACAGACTCTCCAATCCCTGCCTAGTTCCTCCTTCTGCCTCCTGAGCTCAAACCTGAACTTCCAACTGCTTTCTAGATATTTCCATGTAACTATCTACTACCCAAAGCACCTCATACTCTAGACGGCCTGGAAGTCCTTATTGCTGCAATGCTCTCCATTTTCTTCTCTTTATAAGTTTTAGTTTCTTACTGTTGCATAACTAATCACCACAAAACTTACTGGGTTAAAACAGGAATAATTTATTATTTCCCACAATTCTGTGGGCTGGGACACCTGGCTTTTTCTCCATGTGGTCTCTCTCGGTCTCACACTTGGTCTCTTATTATTTGGTGTTTGAGCTCAAGCTTCTTTACATGGTGGCTGGCTTCCAAGGGAGCAAAAGCAGCCACCAAGCCTCTTAAGGCTTGGGCTGGAATTGGTACAGTGTCACTTCTAGTGTATTCATTTGGCTAAAGCAAATCACAAAGCCAGTTCAAATTCAAGGGGAGAAGAAACAGACTGCATTTCTTGATAGGTGTAGCAACAGACACTTAGAGGGATGGAAGAAATTGTTGACGACCATCTTTGTAGATAATCCACCATGCTATATATAAATAGCTTTGCTAACTCTTATGTGGCATTTACTATGTGCCAGGCAATGGCCAACCATTTACATGTATGACCCATCCCTGTGATGTCGATACTCTTATTATCCCCATTTAACAGATGAACCGAAGAAGTGAAGTCAAGGGCCGGCCTGTGGCTCACTCGGGAGAGTGCGGTGCTGATAACACCAAGGCCACAGGTTCGGATCCTGTATAGGGATGGCCGGTTAGCTCACTGGCTGGGCATGGTGCTGACAACACCAAGCCAAGGGTTGAGATCCCCTTACTGGTCATCTTTAAAAAAAAAAAAAAAAAAAAGTGAAGTCAACTTCCCCAGGACTGGGAGCTAGTTAAATTGTGGAACTAAGACTTGAATCAAGGCAATCTGGCTCTGAGTCCAAGCTTTCAGCACTGCCTGTCTAATCATGATACCACATCTGCTCATGCTCATGATACCACGTCCATAGTCTTCCAAACAAGAAATCACGGCCATTCACAGGGCCTCCTCCTCTCTCATTGTCCACCCAGTCTACACATAGTGTTGAGTTCCCTCTGATACTCCCCCCTCATCTTCTCCCTGGGCTGTTGCTATAATCTCCCATCTGGCGCCCTTACCCCTGTGCTTCCCTGAATCCCCCTCATCCTCCATGCCACAGCCTGGTATTGCCCTAAAATTCAAGCTGATCATGTCACTTTACTTAAAACCTGTGCTGGCTCCCTGTTGTGTAATACTGTTCAGACTCCTTAGTGTGTACACCAAGGCTTTCACACCCTGTCCCAAGTGTACCTCACCAGCCTCATCTCCCACCATAGCCTTTACTTGAGCCACACCATACTCTGCTGTTGCCCACATCATAAACATTCACTTCCATGTGTTCATGCTGCAGTTTTTAAATCAGCACCTACTGTAAGCTAGGCACTTTGCTACATGATGCAGGCGTGTTAGTGAACACACAGACCAGGGCTCCCTCAGAGCTAACAGGCTTATTGAGAAATAGTCAATTACAATGTGGTGTGATATATACTATAATGGGGGAAATCTTGGGTGCTGAGGTCACATAGAGTATCCTATCCTAGGTGAGGGGAATAGGACATATCATTTGAGAAATTGAAGTTGGGTTCTAGGGCCGGCTCGTGGCTCAGTCGGGAGAGTGTGGTGCTGATAACACCAAGGCCATGGGTTCGGATCCCAGATAGGGATGGCCGGTTCACTCACTTTGGAGAGTGTGGTGCTGACAACACCAAGTCAAGGGTTAAGATCCCCTTACCGGTCATCTTTAAAAGTTGGGTTCTAAAGAATGAGCAGGGTCTTACCAGGTTAAGGGAGGAAGCAGAATAACTTTTTCATTTATTTCTCTCTGCAAATAATTATGGAGCACCTACTATGTTCCAGGCACTGTTCTAGGTGTTGAGAATACAGCGGTGAACAAGAGAGACAAAAAATCCCTGGCTTCGTGGCCAGGAATCTGGGAGAGCTCCAGTGCTTCTAATAACTTAGGGCACGGGCAACACACCGGGACATACAAGAAAGATGTGTCAGACTAGAGCAGTGTTCTCGACCCTGGCTGCACACTGGTGTCATATGGGGGCTTTACAACATCCTGATGCCCAGGTCCCTCTCTTGAGTAATTAAATCTGAATCTCTGAGAGTGGGACCTTGGAATCAGTATTTTTTACAACTCCCCAGGTGATTCTAATGGGCAACCAGGGTTGTAAGCCACCGTGGTAGCGGAACTGAAGCACGTGGAAGCTGGAAGTGAAGATCAGAGATTAGGTTAGAGAGGTGAGCAGAGGCCCGCCCACCAAGGGCTTTGAAAATCCTGTTAGGAAGTTTTGGCTTAATTTTGAAAGCACTGGAGCTACTGAAGGATTTAAGCAGGATAATGACAGCATCACATTATTTTTCCTCCCCACCCCCACCCCCCAGCAAAGGATCAATCTGGATGCTCTGTGCAGAATGGATTTACATGGAGCAAAAGTAAACAGATGTCAGTTAGGAGGCTGTTGCGGGAGCCAGGGAGAAATGTGATACTGGGCTACAGTAATGGGAGTAAGAGTAGAAAAGAAAAAGGAAATGTCTGAGAGCGATTTGAAGGAGACTAGACAGGACTTGGTGATTAATTGGAAGTAAGGATTATAGAAGGTTCCGACTTGGGGGGCTGGCTCTGTGGTGATCTTGGTGGCTGTGAAAATGAACAAGGAGGAGCAGGTTTGGAGAGAGAGTTGATAGGTCCATTTTGTTTTATCTTTCGTTTTTGTGGTTTTTGTTTTTGTTTTTGGGGGCACCTTGTCAGCATGGGGATTGAACCCTGGCTGTTGGTGTTATCAGCACCACACTCTAACCAACTGAGCTAACTGGCCAGCCCTGGTGGGTCCATTTTGAACATGCTGCTTACTCTATTTTTCTGCCTGTGATCCTGTGCCTTATCTTTTCTACATGACAAGACACTTGCCTCCTATAAGACCTGTTTTATTCATCCTCTCTTCTGGGAAGCCTGGCTGAGTTCTCCCTCCATTGGCTCTGGGTAAGTGTTTATCAGGTTGTGAGGTGTATGTTTACAGATATCTCTTCTGCAGCTTGGGCTCCTCCAAGCAGGGATGTGTTTTATTCCACCCTGTATCCCTCACACAGCACCTGGGAACTAGAGGTGTACAATAAATGCCTGTTAAATACATGAGTTAAGAACTACAGCTATTGTTATAACACCAAGGACAAGGGTTCAGATCCTCATACCAGCCAGCCACCAAAAAAAAAAAAAAAAAAAAAAGGATTATAGCTAGGATGCTTGCTTAGGCAGCACATATACTAAAATTGGAACAATACAGAGAAGATTAGCGTGGCCCCCAAGCATGGATATCACGCAAATTTGTGAAGTGTTCCATATTTTTCATGTACAATGAAAAAAATAAGTTAAAATTTGAAAAAGAGAAAAACAACAATAAAAAATTATAGCTAGATAGGAAAAATAAGTTCTAGTATTCTATAGTAGTGCTAGGTGTCTGTAATTAACAGTAATTTACAGAATATTTTCAAATGGCTAGAAGAGAGGAGTTCAAATGTTCTCATCATGAAGAACTGTGGTGATAGATATGCTAATTAGCCTGATTTGATCATCACACAGTGTATATATGTATTGAAGTATAACTCTGTACCCCATAAATATGTACAATTATTACATGTCAATTAAAAAATAAAATTTAAAAATAGATAATAGATGTGTTAATGGGTGAAGAGCTGGACCCAAAGCAAGGCCTTTTCTAGGAATGTGATTTAGAAGTGGGTCAGAGGGCTTGTTGTTCCCATTTCCAGCTGAGGTTTTTGTTTTTGTTTTTGTTTTGGCAGCTGGCTGGTATGGGAATCCGAACCTGTGATCTTGGTTCTATAAGGCTACGCTCTAACCAACTGAGATAACCGGCCAGCCTGTTCTCATTTCTAGGGTAAGGGACAGAAGGAATCCAGAGACAGAGAGGGTATTTAGAGTTGATCAGGGAAGAGGCCTAGTTATAGCCTCGGCTATTGACTCTTAAGATAGAGTGATATATAGTCAGCTATATAAATTGCATTTTGAATATAAATCTCTTAAAACTTCTCTGCACCTATTCTTTCTCTCATGCCTCTTTCCATCAGTGAGGTGTGATGTTAGTGATAAGTGGACAGGTCTGAGTTTAAATTCTGATTAGTTCTGTGACACTAGCTGTGTGACATTGGGATGATACTTAACCTCTCTGAGCTCAGTTTCCTCCAACTGTAAAGTGTGGATAAAGCCATATATATTTCTCCCAGGATTATTGTGGTGTTAAATGAAGTACTGTGTGGAAAAATACCAAGTATTGGGCCAGACCTGTAGTAGGCCCTCAACAGGTTCCTTCTGCCTAACAGCCCTTAGCACTTCCAAGCCTTCAAAGTCAGTGGTGGAGCCAGGATCTGATGTATTCTGTATGACCTTCTCAGAAAGGGTCTTTTAATGATCCATTCTAGAGAATATTTGGGCAGAATTTGCACATAATAGTGCTGCAAAAGAAAACCAAAGAATCCTAGAAAGAAAGAGCTAGGCAAACCCTGAGGGTTTCTTTAATACCAGGACAAAATTTAACTGGCTTATAAGAAAAGGAAAAAATAAGCATACCTAGTGATTTTTTTTGTTGGGGTTTAAATTCATTTAAAGAACTTTATTATAAGACCATATCCTTTTTCTTCTTTTTGTGTGTGTGTGTGTGTGTGTATGTGTGTCTGTGTGTGTGTGTGTCTGGCTGGTGCAGGGATTGAAACCTGGACCTTGGTGTTATGAGTACCACACTGACCAACTGAGCTAACCAGGCAGCCCTTATTTCTTTTATGAAAGCTTTACTATCTGTGAAATTTTCAATCTTGGGAACCATTGATCTAATCTAACCTCACTTTAGAGATTAGGGTGTGTAAAACAGTCCTGTGTTATGTGATATTAATGGTATATGCAGTATTTTCACAAATGCTTAGCTCTTATTTGACTGTGAGCTCCACTTTTGTTGTATCTACTATTTTTTACACCTGATAATCCCACTTATGGCATCGTGCCTGGCATAGAAGGCTCTTCAATAATTATCTGTTGAATGAATGAGTGAAATAGACCAGGCACTCTAGAATCCTAATTTGTAGTGATATTTGTTCTTATCGATGGAGCCAGTAAACTCCTTGAGAGATCCTCTGTCCTCTATGGCCTAGCAGGGCAGATGCTCAGTGAGTGAATGAGCCCACAGGGCACAGAGGTCAAGCTTGTTCAGGAAAAGATAATCAATTGGGTGCTTCACTTATATTATCTCATTTAATCTTCTTGGTAACTTCGCCAGGAAGGTTATCCTTTGAAGCAACAGCAATTTTAAGATTCTTTAAAAGACACTGATAGCCAAATTTTAATTCCCAAACAGATGTGAGTTTTTAATACAAACTGGGGGGAAGATTACTTTTTCTGCCTCAGTTTCTTTCCTCTTCAGTGTAAAGGGAATAGGGATCCACGAGGTTTTAAGAAAGTTTAAAAGCTTTTGTATAAATGCTCATTTGTTGAGATCAAATGCTTTTAAAGTGTCCTGGCAGTTGAAAGAAATAAAAAGCAAAAAAATCACTCCTCTTCAATTCTTCTGCCTAGAGGTTTTAAGGTTTTCTTCTTTAGATAGGATTTCATTATTTGCTATGAGGTACCATTTTTCTTTGAAATACTATAATCTAGTGTTTTCTTTGTTTTTTTTTTTTTTTGTCTTTTTCGTGACTGGCACTCAGCCAGTGAGTGCACCGGCCATTCCTATATAGGATCTGAACCCGCGGTGGGAGCATTGCTGCACTCCCAGCGCCACACTCTCCCGAGTGCGCCACGGGCTTGGCCCTATAATCTAGTGTTTTCAAACTGTAGGTACCAACCCAATGAGAATGAGGTCATGAAATCCATTTAGTGGATGCAATCTGAATTTTTTAAAAAAAGTCAAGGCTGGCCAGTTAGCTCACTTGAGAGCATGGTACTGATAACACGAAGGGATCCCCTTTTCCGTCAGCTGCCAAAAAAACCCAAAAGAAATAAAATAGAATATAAAACGTCAGAGTACTCTGTGTGGCATAAATAGGTTTATATTATATGAATATATTATGTGTGTGTGTGTATGTGTGTATATATATATATATATATATATACACCTGACTTGCGAGGTAAGATGTATTTCTTTTTATAGGTTATGATCAAAAAACTTTGCAAAACAGTTTTGAGAATGATGTCTTGCACATTATGGTGCCCAAAAGTGTTGGTTGAAATGGATAAAGGGATATCTGTTGTGTCATTATGATACAGTAGCAATAAGGAAATACAGATGCTGAACCAACTCCTGTAAAATGTCTTGTCAAATGGGCATCTATTTGTGCTGCAGATACTTTTCCCTCCTTTCATTTGTAAGAATAATGCAGGTTAGCTTATAAAAAGTGAAAGATGCTGATTTGAACAAGAGAATGACAGCACATAAAGTTAAGGAATGTGAATGTGTAACAGGAGCTATGGTATAAGGCATTTGTGGCTCTAACGATTGTGAGTTCTCTCTGGGAAGGATTCCAGTGGTCCGTGACATGTAGTAATTTGAAATTTGCTGAGGCACAAATTCAAGTACATCGTAGGAGGCCTGTGGAGAACGAGACAGTCATTCAGCTAGTGAGCAAACCACATCCTACCCTGCATCTGCATTGAAATATGGCATGCTGTTTTTTCTACTCCTTCTATTAAAAATATAACTCCTTTAAAGTAATAAAAACTTTGTTTCTGTCACAAGAATGACCATAAAGTGAAAGGTGAAACTTGAGTGAAATTTATGATGTGAGGATAAGCCAGGGAAGATAGGCTCTTAACAAAGGTGTGATTCCCCAGAAAGCCAAAGCCACTACAGGGATTCCTGCATCATGCAAATCATCATTCCTGGAGCCCTCTTGTAGAGTGCTCTAGAGGCTATCGGGGTCTACACAATATTCTTTGCTGCTTTTTTAGAACCTATAGGGATGAGCATTGATTTGAGGCAGTATTGATTTATTATACAGCCTCTGGAAGATAGAAACTTAGTGTGTAGAAATCTTAGTGTTTGTTTAAAAAGAGGAATAAACGTATGCTGTGTGGGTGGTTTTTTGCTTTTTTCCTTATTAATTCCTATACTAATCAATTGCTTTAGGAATGACTTAGTAAAGTTCTCTGATATTATCTGAGTAGTCAAGCTCTATAGGATTCTATGTCATCTCTGTCAGGTTTGCCCAGAGCTGGGGCCTTTCCACAATTCTGGGGGGTAAGAAGGGAGAGAAGAAGAGTTGGAGGCAGGACAAGGACTGTCAGTGGATAAATCAGGACCAGATTCTGCTTCTACCTTCACAGGTAGACACTGACTCTTTTGAAAGAACTACAATAAAGTCACTTATGGATCAGCCCAAATGTCTTTCTTCTAAGACACATAAACTGGAGAATGTGAGGGTTCACCCCCATCCCATTCTTCAGTATTTCTTGACCTAAACCTAGTATTCTGTAATATGTCTTTGAGTAATAATTGCAGTTGTAGAAAGAGAAGGAAAGGGAGGGAAAAGGGAAAAGCATGTTATGAGAAATTATGCCTTATTTTTTATTTAAAAAAAAAAAGTCAGGCTGAGATTCACTCATTGCCAACCATGGATGCCACCATGAGGCTAACTCTGCTCTCTCAGCTCTGTACACACAGGCCAGGTGGGCATCTCACCTGAACATCATTAGGCCCAGGAAAAACGTGTCCATGCCACCCCAGCTGACTATAATCAATTCGGTGTCCATTTGTTAAGTGTCTGCTGCCTGCAGCGCCAGCAAGGTGCCTTGATACAGTAATGATTAAATAAATGTAAATTTAACATATTGATGCAAGGTGCTGTAGTTGGCCCTGGGGTGAGAGGAGGTATAAAAATGAACAAAGCACAGTCATCGTTTCCTTGAGGCTCATGATCCAGTGATAGACCTGAAGACAAGGGATTATTAGTCAAGCCAACTGTAGTGTGTATTATCAAGGAGGAAGGAAGTTCTATGGAAGGACAAAGGAAAGAGGTGTGAGGGAAAAATGGGCAGGCAGGAGAGGGGCCCAGAGGAAAGGAATGCCAGGCAACAGGAAGAAAATGAACGGAGCTGAGTAGGCACCAGTTGTATTTAAGAAACTTGGTAAGAGTGGAGAGCGTTCGGGAGAAGGGTAGAGGTGTGGTGGAATATGGGGCTGGAGCCCGCAGTCATTCTGAAGGCAGGGACCATCAGAGGGTTTTGAACAGGAAGGGAAGCATCAGATTTGTGTTTTAGGACAAGAAGGTGAAGAGAACAGATTGGGGTAAGGCAGTGCTGGCGGGAGGCTGTTACAGCAAGTCATTGGATAAATGACAGAGCTTGACCCAGAGCAGTGGGAATGAGATGGAGGTTACTCAACTATGATTTGTACTCGAAGAGCCAAACTGTGAATTTGTGATGGGCATGAATTTACCCAACCACTGGAATGATTAAGTCAGCTGGCCACAACACAACTTTTTAAAGTTTAAGTATATTAATAATCCAAGGATTACTCAGTGAAAATGGAGTTAAGGCAAAAAGGAGTTGGATGATCTGAAAGGACCATTTATTCAAACTATAGCCATTTTTGTACTGCAGTAATAATAAAGCTTAGTCTCTGGTGAGTTATTCTCCTCTGGAGAAATACTTGGCTAGTGCTGGAGAGAAGCTGGCCAGCATATTGGTATATCTTTTGGTTGCAAGAAAGGGAACTCAGGCTGGCCGGTTGGTTGGTTAGAGTGCAGCCTTGTAACACCATGGTCAAGGGTTAGGTTCCCTGTGCTGGCCAGCTGCAAAAAAAAAAAAAAAAAGAAGAAGAAAGAGAGAGAACGCACTCAAAGATGAACAGGTGAAATGAGGAATAATTATAAGGAAAGGGAATCTTCCAACCCCAAATCTGGAAAGGCAGCAGGCCTCAGGGAGCTTATACTATCATCAAGTACTTTCTCTTCCCCACCCCCCACACCCAATGAGAATCTGCTTTCTTCTTGACACAATGGCCCTTCTGTGCCCGTGCACTTGCATAGACCCCACTACAGTTGCTCCAAAATGGTAGCCTTGACCCCTAGTCTTTCTCGCCTTATAGTCTGCTCCCCACAGCTGACCCCAGTTTCTGTGTCCTGACTGCTAATACCCAAAAGAGAGTCCGACTGGTCCAGGTTGGGGCAGGTGCCTTTCCTTCTCTAGGCAGGCTGCAGATGTGATGTGACAGATTCTTTGAGAAAAAAACAAAATGGTAGTATATGATGGGTAAATCTAGTATACTTTTAAACTCCTCTTAGACTTATGTTAACTCAGTATATTAGTTGTATATTGCTGTATAACGTAGTGCTCCAAAATATAGCAGCTTAAAACAATAAGCACTTATTATATCACAGTTCTGAGGCTCAGGAGTTCAGGAACAGCTTAGCTGGGTGTTTCTGCCTCACGGTGTCCCCTGAGGTTGTAGTCAGCCTGGGCCGTTATGTGAAGGATGGGCTGGGGATGATCTACTTCCAAGCTAACCCTGCTGGTTGTCTAGCTGTCAGCAGGAAGCCTAGGTTCCTCACTGGCTGTTGGCTAGAGACCACAGCTCCTCACTATATGGGTCTCTCTATAGACTGAGTGTCCTCATGACGTGGCAGCAGCCTTCCCCAGAGTGAGTGATCCAGAGAGTATCCAAGATGGAAGCGGAAGCCTTTTACAACTGAATCTCGGAAGTGACATACAATCACATCTGCCCTATTCTGTTGGTCACACAGACCAACCTGGTACACAGTGGGACAGGGGATGCACAAGAGTCACAATACCAAGAGGTGAGGCTTGTTGGGGGTCATCTTGAAAATCAGTCACCATGCTCAGCCAACAAACATTTCTCTAGTGCCTACTGTGTGCCAAGTGCTGGCAATTGTGAGCTATATGCCGCAGAGTTTCTGCCCTTGAGGAGCTCGCTGTCTAGTCTGGGGAAGCCTTACACAAGTGCAGTACTGTATGTCCTCTGAGAACTCACCTCTCCACTTACCTTTCACACTGCTACCACATTTATCCTCATGAAATTCAAATCTGTTCATAGCTTTCTCTTACTGGGTCCTCTTTGTCTAGATGGTTTTTGTTTGAAAAATTTTAAATCACTACCAGAATAAGAAATACATTTTAGGGCTGGCTGGTTAGATCACTTGAGGGAGCGTGTTGCTGACAACACCATAGTCAAGGGTTCAGATATCCTTACCATCCAGCTGCCAAAAAAAAAAAAAAGAAATAAATACATTTTATATTAATAATGCCAAGGTCATAAGTTCAGATCCCATACAGGTCAGCTGCCAAAAACAAAATAAAACACAAAGAACAGGCTGGCCAGTTAGGTTAGTTGGTTAGAGCATGGTGGTGATAACACCAAGGCCCAGGGTTCCACCCCTGTATTGATCAGCCTAAAAAAATAATAGTAATACTACATTTTATATCACAAGCTAGTCCATACATAGAGACATTACAACTGAAACAAATCTCACAAGAATTTACACCCTCACTACCTGCAATGTATTTTGATTTTTTTTTTCAATTTGGTGGCTGGCCAGCATGGGGATCCAAACCCTTGACCTTTGTGTTATTAACACCATTCTCTAATCAACTGAGCTAACTGGTCAGCCCTTATTCTGATTTTTTTATAAAAGCTGGTCACAATCTCATGAATTTCACAGCTTATTTATTGCATTGTGACCTGCAGGGTGCAAAGCAGCAGCCTCAAGGATCATCCAACTCCCTGCGGGGATCTACAAAGGCCTCTATCAACTAGCTGTCAGCAGTTCTCACTGGCTCGTTTATATTTGAGGACTTCTTGGAATATACTGTATTCTCTAGATTCCTCTACCTGGAGCTCTCTTCTCTTTTCCCCCACATTATTTGGAGAACTCTTACTCATTCTTTAAAACCCGCCGTTAATGTATCTCCTCTTGCCCCCTCTCCTTGGACAGAATTGCCTGCTCTTTCCCCAGACTCCCAGAGCATTTCACTGACCCTTGGTGACTGCCAGCTCCCCGCTCCTCCTTTTCTAGCCTACCCCAGGGCCCGCTCCCCCAGGCCCGCAATATATTTTCCTTGAATTTCTGTAAGAATGTTTACAAGGACATTAAGCAAATTATCATCACAGAAGTGACGATGCTGCAAATGCGCGGTGTGAGGAGTTGTGGGGTGTTACAGACAGGTTTCCTGTGCATGGAGCCACGTGCCGCAGAAAAAGGATCCCTCCCCCTGCGGGCCCGCTGGGTGGCCCGCGCATCTATCACAGGTTCAAATCGCACCGGAACTTGCAGCCCGGTACATCACTGCGGTTCGTTTTAGCTGTTCTGGTTTCTTTTTGTTTCTCTTACTCTTGGCATTTGTTTGCGTTGATGGGGACAGCCTAGTGAGAAATAGAGCTTCACCAGCAGCGATGGGAGGCCTCTGTAGCTCCACCCGCCGGGCGGGGGGTTTCCTTTCTGAAGTGGTACGGAAGGAGGGTTTTGAGGTTTTTGAATATTTACTTATATGTATCTAAGTAAGAGATTTCTTTGCCCACATTTGCACTATCTTGGCAAGCTAGCAACCCGACAAAATATTTTCTGGTTGGTTTGCCTGTACGTGGTTTTTATTTTTGAGGGGGAGAAGACGTTACACCTTGGTTAAACTGTACTGAAATACCATGGCTGTTTTTTAAAAATTGCTGTTAACTTAAGGATTGAAGCTAATATAATTCCCAGACCCAGCCTCTTGGGAGTCACCAATAGACTATGTTGTGAACTGTTAAGCAGAAAAGAAAAGAAAAAAGAACTTAGACACAAGCAAAAGCAATTATTTCTTCTCCAGTATTCTCATTTCTGCATTTGTCAATAGCTGTGTAACTGCCAAAAGATATGCCAACTTGGTTGTGGTGTGTGCAGATTTGGGGGAAGGGGACTAGGGGTGAAGACAGACTGTAAACAGATAATTAGTGTAGTGTGATAAATGAGATAATAGACGTATGTATCAAATGCATAGAGAAGGGGGTCATTTACTCATTTTAAGCAGTGCTTTTCAAATGGAGGGTCGTCTCCATTAGTGGATCATGAAATCCTTTTACAAGGTGTCTAACAGCATTTTTTAAAATGAGATAGCATAAAAAATGAAATATAGCAAGTTGCATCCTCCATTGTAAATTTAGAAACTGATTTCCAAAACCTTTGTTTCAATTATATATCTATTGCATTACAAAGTGAAATATGCTTCTCGGGATTGAGTTTGAAAGCCACTGATGTAGGGGATAGAAAAATGCTCCCCAGAGAAGGTGGCATTTGAGCTGGGCCTTGGAGAATAGTAGACTTGCCCCAGAGAGAAGAAGGGCATTCCAGGCAGAGAGAAAGGATCTGCCCAAATAGGGACATGTTTGTTCAGGGGCAGGGTATTCTCCATGATAGGACCACAGGGTCTTAGGAGAGGAGTATCTAGAGATGCCTTGGGGAGGCAGGTGGAGTTAATTCATAAACTACTTGAAAGTACACATCAGCCTCATTTCTCCCCCGCCATTCCCTGGTAATGGGTTTGGGCTTGGGAATCTGTATTTTTAATAAGCTTTCCTAGGCAGTGAGTTGCTGTTGGAAATATGACACAACCAGCTTTGGAATTTAGAAAGGCGATGGAACTGACGTAAGTCAAATTTTCTTTTTTAGGTTGGCTGGCCAGTATGGGGATCCAAACCCATGACCTTGGTGTAGTAAGGCTATTCTCTAACCAACTGATAAAATAAGTCAAGTTTTCACCAGACCCCACATAAACTATCTTGCTAGAACATCAATGTCCTTTGCTCTGACCACCAATCTCTAAACAACATTTTGATGGAGTTAGACCTGACTCAAGTTAACCTAACTCACAAGGGACCGATAAATATGCCCAACTGATGGTTGATTGGTATGATTTATAATGAGAGAGATGCATAAACATTATGGGGTAAAAGAGTACTTGTACCTTTGCACAGGTTATCTCCTTGGAAATGGAACTAGTAATTGGGAGATTTACGAAAGAAAGAATTGCAGGCTCTAAAAAATGCCTGATTAACTTTCCTGTGCTCAAGTAAGAAGTGGCTCTTTAGTGATCAGCATACTTGTGGAGATTACATGGTGTCCCTACACTCTGTTTTTTACTTCAGTGTCGAAGATATATCTTGGTGCCTGCTTAGTACCTACTTATTTCCTTATGTTCAACTTACAAGTTATCTTTTAGAGTTGTTTCTTCCTCAGATGTCTTACCTCTTAGTAGTTTCATTTTCAGAAAGGACACTAACATTTATTGAGCAAGCCCCTTTACGTGGGTATCCTATCTTAGAAGCTGACTTTCTCACCAAGTTCCAAGGTCAGTGAAATGCTTTATAGTAGCACTCTACAGCCTGATCATTATTATTACTCTACTGTACTTCCTCTGCAATCCACAATCCTCTTGGGCATGGTGAAATGGAAGGCACACTCAGTTTAGGAGAGGTAAGGAGTTCTAGTAGGGGACCAGAGGGGCCTAGGAGCTGGTGAGTGACGCATCGTAGCCATGGCTTCTAGCAGCATGTGGTACCCTCCTAACCTGATAGTTGTCCTCTTCGTCACATACTCTGTGGGGAAACAGTCTAGATGTGTAAGACAGGAAGGCCAGTGGGAGTGCTGAGTGCTGTTTTTTTTTTTTTTTTAACAGCTCTGCCGTGTTACATTAACTCCTATCCTTGTACTAGAAGCTTGTAGGAGTTCAGATTTTTTTAAAAGTCTGTCAAGGAAAATAAGCAGCTTGAAATATGTCATGACTAGAATAGCCTTAGACTCTACAAAGATGATTTAAAGTGTTTGTAGTCATCTATCAAATAAAATAATAATGTAGGCAAGGTATTGAAAAACATTTGTAATCACTGCAATAAATTCTTGTTTATCATTGCTTTGAAAATGATTCCACATTACTTATCATAGCAACAACACAATGATAATGGCAACTGTTATTGAATATTTCCTATATACCAGGCACTAAGGCAAGAATTTTGTACACCTGATATCATTTAACCTGAGATACAAATATTGTTATCTCCATTTTACAGATGAGGAAACTGAGGTGAGAGAAGTTAAAAAAAGGAGGCCAAAATCACATGGCTAAAAAGTGGTAATGATAAAATGAACTGGAGAGAGAGAGAACTCTAAACCATTAGACTATGCTCCTTGTGATCAATTGGGCAGTGGTTTTATGTGGTTTAGGGAGACTTACTTTACCTCCTTAATATGTGGGTCTCTAGACAGAGATATACTCCTTTCTTGTATCCTTACAGTTCTTGTGGACTGGGCTATTTTTCCTTTATCCCAAAAGAATTGATTGTGAGCTGACTATATATAAAATACTCTGCTAGGCCCTTAGAGAAAATAAAGATAGAGATGATGACATGGTGCCCTGAGGAGTTTTCTATCCAGGAGAACATAAGAGAGATATGTTAGGTTAAATTATAGGAGATTGCCATCAGGTATTCACATGGGAAGATTTAACATGGCTCAACCTGACACATAACTAAAATAAGACAAAATAATGTTAACTGAATGTATTGAATTCTCATTATGTTTCAGACACCATACTAAACATTTTACTTGCACTAGTTCCTGAATCCTTAAAATAACTCTCAGAGGTGGATACTATAATTATCCCCGTCTTATAGATGAGGAAGTTAAGGCTCTGAGGGGTGAAAGCACTTGCCCAAAGCCACACACCTGGTGAGTGACAAAGATGGAATTTGAACCCAGGTCAGTCTGAGTACAGAACCAGTACACCTTAACCCAGAATATAAGCACCCCAGAGGTACAAATAAATGTATGTACATTGAGATTAAGTTTTTATTTCACACTCTATAGAATGCTTACTAACTCCTCTGGTATGTTTTGGTATTTCTGTGATCTGGACACATCTGGTCATGCATGTCACGCACTACTTAATCTTCAGCATTTGCATTCTCCCTTTCTGAGAATAGCCAGTCAACCAAGGGGAACATTTGGAGGAAGAAAACAACAACAACAAAAAACCCCAAGAAACACTTTCATTTTTCACTGTTATATGGATATTGGACCTGTTTATTGGGAGGGCCAAACACATGCTAGAACATTTGAATTATATATATATATATTTTTTTCCCTCTCCTTTTGTTTCCAGTTGCCCTTCTTTCTAGGTCACATACATTATGGGAATCATAAGAGTGACTATTTAACTATATGTAATTAAATTGTAGACAATGCAATTAAAGTTATTTGCATATAGTAAAGCCATTTTGAGAAATTCCATCTTAAAAAGTTTCCCAATCAGATTTCCCATTCAGATACCAAAATCCTGTCTGTAAATAAATATGATTTAAAATTTTATGCACAAAGACATATTCTTTATTTAAAATGTTGTTTTGTAATCCTGTGGGGAAAAAAATTAAGTTGTTTTTGTTTTGCCATATTATTAAATGATTACAATTTTGTTGGTACCTGGAGAATCTGAGATTCTCCCACCACTGTCCCTGTATTTTGCAAACCTCTCCCCCAGATTTAAAATTAGATTTGACAACTGGCATTCTCAAAGTAGATCTTCACTAATTAAAGCGTGGTCCCTCAGCCTGTGCCACACCACTGGACGCTAATGTTTGCAGTGAAACAGCAAAGATTGCTTGTTCCCAAGATCCTTTTCAGGCCTAACAAAGGGTGAGTTTTGGAGTCAACCAGACTCAGGTTCTCCCATCAGCTCTTGTTAGATTGATGACCCCAGGCAAATTACTGAAACCACTGGGGAGCCTCATCGGCAAAATCAGGATAACTAAACCTTATCCATGAACCTTGGATGAAGGTTCATGTGATAATGTATATAATGCATAATGCATGGTGGCACTTAGTAGGCCCTCAATAAATGTCAATGCTCTTATATATAATCATTCTCTAAAAAACCTGGAATGCCCTAGACTCTTAATGAATCTACATAAATTCAACTTTGGTAGGTCATCTTTTAAAGTCAGATTTTGTGTTTCCTTAAGGTTTTGGCTGACTTGGGAGGAAATCTTTCTGAAATCCATTAATATTTCATTGGAGCTGTGGAGCAACAGCTGTAAAACTTGCTTGGTAGACCCTAATTGCAATGAATAATCCATGGAGTCTTTTGAAATGTAATTCTTCGAAATGGGTATTATAATTAAATTGCAGCCAATCCAAAGGCACTTTAAAACATGTTTAAAAATTTCCCAAGCCAATTAGAAAACTGGTTGGTCTAACCAACCAGTGGGGAGGAATATGCTAATTCATGCAAAGACTATTGTTCCAGGAAGGCCTTGGCTGAATTTGAAGCAAAACATCTTCTGAGAAAACACCTCAATGATACTATGTGATACTAAATCACTGAGTGTATTTTTAAGGCATGTTTAAATACAAAGCATACATTATGAAAGAGTGGCAGTTACTAGAACAAGATATGGTTTGTTTTAAAAAGGACCTTCAATGTAGAATATGACAACATTGTATGCTAGCCTTGACACATTTATTTTGCGCAATGTAGTATAGTTACAGTAGTCTTATATAAGCAAGCAAGGTGCACTACCATTAAGTTTTTTAATGCTAAGAGGATATAGAAACCAACCAATAATTTCACTTAAATAACTTAAATTTAAGGATAATTTTATTTAGAACTCACAAAATATCTGGGGACGTGGGTTTGAGCATTCTGTTTATCCGTAGGACCCCACTGCTATATGCATTACAAATAATTTTAAAACATTTCTGATGCTTACATATGTATTTTTTAAAATCCTGAATAACATTCTTGTACAATTCATCTTAACCTATTCTTGATGTTTATTGAAAATAAAAGACAACAACAAAACCCCCACTATATTTTGTGTGCACTGGTAGTTAACCTAGCCTACCAAGGCACCCATTCCCACTCGATGCTATCATAATTAACATTTATTTAAACACTCTGGATACTAGATGATTAATGGAGAAGTCTCAACAATGTGAGATTTGAGATTAAAAACGGGTGGTGATTATACTTAGACCAAAGAGTGTTAAAGGGTAGCTCCCTTTTTAAGAATGGAAGTTATGTAATGAAAATTCAACAAATATGGAGATAAAAGTTATCTACATAAAGAGAAGGCAGTAGAAATGGAATGTTTTGAGAGTGATTTACTCAGCTCCTCACCTTCATCTTAGCCGCTAAAGTTTTGTTTTGTTTTCCTTTTTAATGTTGACATACAGTTTTCACAGAAAAGGTTTCACATCGTTTTGGAATGGAAGAAGAGGGTGTCGCCAAGTAAAGCTCAGTACCTTTGAAAGTTAGAATAAACCAGTTATTTGCCAAATAACTAAGTTAAAAGTGATGTTTTCGTTTTTAAACATATACAAAAAAGTATTTACTGAGGATTGTTCTAATTAGTGTTCTAAGCAAATACTGCGTTTTTTGTTTTTATCTCCCCCCCCCCCGTGTCAAGCTAAAACTGGAGTGTGAGTGTGTGTGTGTGTGTGTGTGTGAGTGTGTGTGTGTGTGTGTGTGTGTGTGTGCAGGGCGCCTGCGGAGAATTAGCACGCATCTCGTAGATCTTAATAAAAGAAAAAAAAGCCAAATAAACCTGTTTCTTGAATAAACCAATACATTTCTGAAGTTAAAAAGTATCCAAAGGAAACAGGAATTAACAGCGTTAGAGCTTGATTTAAAAAAAATTTTTTTTTAATTAGAAAAATTCTAATCTCCATATTTTTTGCCAGGCGAGAACCGAAGTTTGGAGGTAGACGAGCAGGCGAGCGGTTTGCCCGGGCGCAGAGCATGAAGGCCGGGCGGGCGCGGGGAGCGGGCGCCCGCCGCCCGGCGCGGGGGTGAGCGAGAGAGAGAGCGGAGCGCGTGTGGCCGGCGCCGCTCGGCCGGGAGCTCCCGCGCCCGCGCCCCGCGCCCCGCGCCCGCCGCCGCTGCCGCCGCCGCCCCTGGTGCGATGGCGCAGAAACCCCGTTGACAAGGCACTGCTTTTTCATGACGGTGAGTTTCCCTTTGAGTGTATTATAATTTTGTGATAAAAATTTCAAGGAGAAAAAAAAAAAAGCACACAACCTCCTTCCTCTGCCCCTTTCCTTCGGGGAGGGGAAAAGCGAGGGAGGGGGGGCTGGAGATCTATCTCCAGACAGACAGAAAAGAAAGAGGAGCAAATTAAACACCGAGTTGCCAAAACCAGGATATTAGGTTTCAGCCCAGAGAGCTATTGGCTAAGGCTGTGTTTTTTTTTGGGGGGGGGTGGGTTTGTGGGTGGGTGATGGTAGTGGTGGGTGGATGTTTAATGGACACGGAGAAAAGGGGAATCGAGTGTTTATGCCTTTCCTAGCGCCGCCGGGGCCCCAGGAAGACCAAGTTCAGTGTCTCGGGCGGGGGCGCGGGCGGGCTGGGGGCGGCGGGGCCGGGCTGGGGGCGCCTCGGAGGGGTGGGGGCCCCGGCGCCTTTCTTTTTTCTTTTCCTCGGATGCAAATTTCTGGAGCGGGGAGAGGGAGAGCCCGGGAAGGGGGGTGGCGTGGCGGTTGGTGGTGGGGAAGGGAGGGGAGGGAAGCCTTTTAATGACTCATTGATTGAGCCGGTTTAAAATTAGTTGTGTGCGCGAGTGTGAGTGTGTTTTCCGCCCCCCGGAGCCGCCGGGAGCCGGGAAGGAGGGAGCGGGGATCGGTGAGGGAAGGACGGCGCGGCGGTGCCGCGAGCAGGGGGCAGGGAGGGCCTGGAGTGACGGCGGGCGAGGAAGAAAAATAAGCTTTTCCAATCTCCTCCCCTCTGGTTTCCCCCCCTCGTTTCTTTTCTCTCTCGGAAGCTCTTGGGTGTGAATCGCATTTTCTTTCTTCTCGGCAAAATGGACCCTGCGTCTGGGAGGGGGAGGGAAAGGGTGGGGAGGGAGGCGGCGGGGACGAGGTTTATTTTTCATCCCGGCTTCCTCCTCCCCGCCGCATCTGCAGGCGGCCGCGGCGGGGAGAGCTCATGCCCGGCCGGCCGCCCGCCCCGGCCCTGTTCCCTTTGCGGCCCCGACCCGGCTGCGGCCCCGGCCCGAGCCCGCGGTGGCGGCGCGCACCTGCCGGCGGGCCTGCCCCTTCCCGGGGTCCTCGCTTCCTGGATCCGATGCACCGCCGAGGACACGCGGCCGGGCCCGGCCGAGTCCCCGAGCCTCGCGGAGGACCCGCGGTGCAGCCGGGTTCTCCTGCCAGGCCCGCGCTGCCCGCTCCGAGGGCCGGAGGAGTCGAGAGGCTGTGGCGGCGCTTTTTTGGCCGAGAGCGCTCTGGCCCGACGCGGTTCGCGCCCCCCGAGTCACCCCGAATGCGGAATCTCGGGGCGGTTGGGGGTAGGGGGAGGCGGTTGGAAGGCGCTAAGATGGCGCTGGGCCTGGCCCGTCGCCAGGACTGGTGGCGCAGTTGCTCGGCGGGCGCCATCTTCCCTCGCGGCGCGGGCGGCGCCCTCCGTGGAAGACTCGCCAGCCCGGGCGAGCCCCGAGCGGGGTGCTGAATTCTGGAGACCGGGCCGTATTGCCGAGGCCGGGTGTCTCGCAGCCTTCTTCCCCACGCCCCCAGACCCAAAAGACGAGCCACCGGTTCGGAGCGGGAAGGGGCTGGGGCCGGCATCCTGCTTATTCCCACTTTTGTTCCCATTCTTTCTTTTGGCGGCTGGCCGGTACGGGGATCGGAACCCTCGACCTCGGTGTTACAACATCGCGCTCTAACCGACTGAGCTAACAGGCCAGCCCCCCACTTTTTTATGAGGGAAGAAGCGGGCCGGGGGTCAGGCCTCGCGGCTGATGGCTTCCCTCGCTGACCCCACATCCTCCCGTCAAAATTGGAGGTGAGGAGTTACTGTCATCTTCTCTCCTACGACCTGAAACTGGATGGCTTTGTCTTCCCTATCCCGGCTGGGGACAGGGCATTGAGGCTCTACCTTCATCCTTTTCCAGTTATTGAGAGTAGAGTCAAACCAGGTTACAAAATGGAAAAAAAAAAAAAGCTAAAACACGAGTCGAGGATAGTGTCTATCTTCCAGTAACACGATTCTCTATAGAATACCCTACGTTTTATTTTTTAGATAGTTGTATTATGAAAGCAATCCTGGAGAAACATTTATTTAGTTGTCAATTGTTGGAATGTGACGGGTTTCAGTAATTTGAAACTTCTTGTTAGCTTTCATTTTACCTGAAGTTGTAGTAAATTAAAAGTTTTCAGAACCCTGAACTGAAAATTAAACTCGCTTTTAAAAACACTCGGAGACTTTTCCTTTCTCTCTTAAAAAAGCAACTGCAGTTTCCTTAGAACCATTGAAGTGTTCATCGGTTGGGTACTAGCTCTGTGTTAGAGATGGGGGGAGGGGTAACTGTTTTAAATTGAAAAAAGGTTGGTAAAGCCCTAGGAGTCCAGAGAGATGGAAAGTCAGTAGTTAATTTCTAATGGATAAAAGTAGCAGTGGCACCAGTAGCTTGTGTCCTTGTGTTTATAAAGACCAGTGTATATGGTGGATGTTTCAGATCCTTTAATAAGACCTACCTTATATTGAACACCTGCTATATGCCAGGAACTGTGCGTGGTGCTTTATAAAATTCCTGTTTCTCATATAAGCCCTGTAATGTTGATTTTATTATCTATTTACCAGGGAAGGAACTAATACTAATAGAGATTACGAATTTCTGGTTGTTCAAAGTCTTGCAGTTTTAAGTGGTAACATTGGCATTGAATCCCAAAAGCCGTGTTCTTCACTCTATGCCCATGGTTTCCAAATCTGAGCATCAGAATTAACTGGGGAGATGTTTTAAAATAGATTTTTAACATCGGCCAGGGCCAGCTGGTTCTTTTAATAATGTGTTAATCTGTTTTAACCTCCGAATTCCAACTTCTTGATGTCCCTAACACCCTCCAATATTGAAATTCTGGCCTACCCAGTACCTGCTAAATCTGGATATCTAGGAGTCTGTGTTACTCCAAAGTTCTTCAGGTGATTCCAGTGTGACACAGGTAAATGTTTGGAATATCCTGTTTTACACTGCACTGTGCTGCTGGCTCTTTTTTGAATTGGAATATGAGAATTGGGGTCCATATCATTTTGAGTTTCTGCGGTTTTATTGTTCACGTCATTCTCATTTTTATTTTCCCCTTCCCAACTGCTGTTCAGCAAATTATCGAAATTATTTTCATACAGAAAGAAGGTTTAGGTCTCCTGTGACTTTAGTGAGAAGTTATGTAATACAGACTTCTAGGTGTAGCCCGGCCATCTAGTTTATTTAAGACAGCTGTGCAACAAAAATAGCACTGAATCCAGAATTGATACAGAAATTAGAAATAGGGTAGGAAAGATTCCGAAATAAGGACCTAGTGATAAATCCTTGTAAGAAAGGATCTTTTACTGAATTTTGAATTGTGGACGTATCTTTTGGGTTTTGGGAAGTAGGTTGGGCAAGTTATTCTAAACATGAAACCTAATAACAACAAAATAATGGATAAAAGTTGAAAGGAAGAAACATCCAGAGTAGGTGATGAATAGATGACCTGACTAAAATGAGAGAGAACCAAAGTAGTGATGAAATCATTAACTTCTCTGGAGCAAGGATTGTTTTTTATTTTGTGCATTTCCTTCTTTATTCTTAAATCCCATCGTTTTTAGTAATTGCTAGGGGGAATGGTTTGTAATGGTAATGTAAAAAACTTATATTTTTGATGATGTTAGAATTATACCATCATAGCATTTGTCCACATTTCTCTTTCCTTCCACATTTGGAATATTTTGTAAGGAGCAACTGTTGAATACCTGTGTGCAGTCTGTGTTCAGATTAAACCACTGGGTGGGTGGTGTGAGTTTTTTAATGTATCATTTTTCTCCCCTTGTTTATCACGGTAAATGCCAAAATAATTAAAATCTTTGACTAAAATCCAATAAAGTTTGAAATGAGGGGAAATCTAAAACCTGCTTAGAAGGAAAGAGTAGCTTCTTTATTTTAAAGTGGCCTTTAGTGGAATTCAAGACAGACAGGATCTCTACACTCAAAGGGAGTAATATAAAATGAGGAAGACAGAAAATAAGTAAATAATCAAGATTCAGATTAAGAAAAGTCATAAGAAGTGGCTGGTGGCTGTAAAAGTGTTGGGAATGACTATTTTGGCTAGTAAGGGGCAAGGAGAGTCTCTCTGAGGAGTAGATATTTGAGCTGCGACTTGAAACATAAACTTGTGCTAGCCATGTGAAAAGCTGGGGAGACTTTCCAGGCCTGGGAGCTAGTGCAAAGATGTGGAAGATGGAGTGTTAGAATAGAAAGAAGGCTCCTGTGACCAAGGGGAGAATGAAATGAATGAATTGGAGAGACTGCAGGGCCTGTTGTATTAGGCCATATGGGGATTTGGGGATTTTATTGAAGGGTTTTAATTAGGGCAGTGATTATTTGTTTTTCTTTAAAAACTGGCTGCTATGTAAAGGAAGAGAAGAAGCAGAGAGGGAAGTTGGGAAGCTACTGTGGTAGTCAGCCCAAGATTGATGGCGTCTTAGGCAAGTAGTGGCAGTGGAGATGAAGAAAAGTAGATGGCAGGATTCAGATGTATTTGGGAGGTGGAATCAGAAGGATTTGGTTAATGGGTTGGCTGTGGAGGGAGGAATCAAGGATACCTTCAGATTGAGTTGGCTTTAGTAGCTCGAGTGGTTACTACTTCATGCTGAATTTATCCGTCTAATCCCTGTGCTAGAGTTTGAGATATGCGGGTGCTTTTTGACCCTTAAAAAAAATGCCTCAGGTTTCTGGCTCAAGCCTTGGGTGGCTGATGGTGCCATTTGCTGATTGGAAAAGACTGGAAGAGGAAGAGATTGGGAGGGGAGGGGTAGGTAACAAGAGTTCTATGTGAAACCTGTTGTGTTTTTTTTTTTTTTTTTTTTAAAGATGACCGGTAAGGGGATCTTAACCCTTGACTTGGTGTTGTCAGCACCACGCTCACCCAGTGAGCAACCGGCCATCCCTATATGGGATCCGAACCCGTGGCCTTGGTGTTATCAGCACCACACTCTCCCGAGTGAGCCACAGGCCGGCCCCCTGTTGTGTTTTTTAAATAGTGTGAGATATCCAAGTGGAGAGTCAAGTAGGTAATGAATATTCACGTTTATCTGGGAGTAATTGTCTAGACTAGACATAAATTCTGGGAGTCACTAGCATACAGATGGTATGTCACAGAGTTGGCTGAGATCATTTGTGATCATATAGGCCTTAAGATCAAGCCCTAATACGCTTCCAGTGATCAGAGGTTGGGTGAGGGAGACTGAAATGGTTGTCATTAAAGTGGGAGAGTATTTTATCCTTTTAAAGAAAGAGGAAATGGTCACCTCTGTTAAATGCTGCTGAGAAGTTAAACAATGAGGAAAGAGAAATGACCGTTTGGATTTGGCAACGTGGGAATGACTGTTTTAACTGGTGTTTTTAGTGGCATATGGGGATGGAAGCCAGATTAGAACGCGTGAAGAGAGACTGGGAAATGAGGTGAATGTAGATGGCTTGCTGGGGAGGTGTTGCTGTAAAGTGAGGAGAGGAACAGAACAGCAGTGGTTGGAGAGAGAGGCGGGGTCAAAGAAGAGGGCTTTTTTTTTTTTTTTAAAGATGACCAGTAAGGGGATCTTAACCCTTGACTTGGTGTTGTCAGCACCATGCTCACCCATTTAGCTAACCAGCCATCCCTATATGGGATCCGAACCCGTGGCCTTGGTGTTAGCACCACACTCTCCCAAGTGAGCCACTGGCCGGCCCCAGAAGAGGGCTTTTTTAAACGATGGGAGATATAAGAGCGTTTTCAAATAGGTTAATGAGAATATCTAATAGGGAGAGACTAGTGCAGAAGAGAGACAAGACTACTAAAGGAGCAGAATTCTTGAAAAGAGAAGGAATTCAAAACACAAGAGGAGGCTTTTACCTTTGGTGGGAACTGGAAGACTTTCAGTGTAGCAGGGGAGAAGGTGGAGAGTATGGGCACAAGTGCAAGTAGATTTATGAGCTGGAGGTAAGGTTTTCATTCTGGTAACTTCCGTTTTCTTGGTGAAGTCTGAGGCAAGGCCAGCAACCTAAAGTAAAGGAAGAGGGGGTGGTGGATGGTTTCAGGAGACATGGACACTTCACCTTGGGCAGCAGGAAAGAAATTCAGTGGGAAACTAGGTAGGATTGCTGAGCATTGCTGAATGCTTGACTGTGGCTCGGGGGCATGAGTTTAAGGTGAAACCAATCAACCAAGTTAGTTGTGTGGTTTTCTGCCAGCAACCTTCAGCTGTTACAAGAACAGCAAAGAGCAGGTGGGTGACTGGTTCAACCAAGATTGGGGTTTGCCCTGCAGGTGTGACAGGAAGGGTGGAGATAGGGAATTGAGGGTGGTTGTAAGGGGGTGATTTTAGTGATGAACCTTGGAATAGTAGCTGGGTAGGAAAGCAGGAGAAGATAGTGGGGCTGGGGGCTATGAATTTAACCATGAAAATCATTATCAGTTAAAAATGAGTTAATGTGTACAGGGTTTCAATTTGGGATGATGAAAGAGCTCTGGAGCTGGATAGTGGTGATAGCTGCATAGTGAATGTACTTAATACCACTGAACTGTACACTTTAAAATGGTAAATCATATTTTACCACAATAAATATGAATTAACATTTTAGACATTTAACATTTAAACATTTGTGGCAGATACACATGCATACTCCCTTGGGCTATTTGCACAGTATTGTATTTTATATGGAAGGAAGCTGCTGTAGAAATCAAATCTCAAATTATTGAGACTAAAGAGAAAGCATCCCCTCTTATCAGACCGAACTTGAGTGTGCATACAGTCACCTATAAACAGATTCTGGAGTGGGGCCTGAGAATCTTACATCGTTTTCCTGTTTTCTGACTAATTCTAAACCTTTAGCATAGCAGTTTAAACAAGCTGGGCATTCAGTAAATATTTGCTGACTGAATTCTTAGAGAACCTAGGTAGAGTAGAATGATGGGAACCAAAAGGAAAATAGCTTGTGAGATAGGTAAGAGATCAGCAATGCCTTGTATTGTTAGGGGAATCTGTGAGAAAAAGTCAGGAAGATCATTGGATGTGGCAGGTATTAGCATTTGACATTCTGGTCTCTGCAAGTTATGAGAAAGAAAGATTATAGGGCAGAGAGGAAGGTAAATAAGTGTTAATAATGGAAGTATGTAGCATTCCCCTTAAGTTCCTGTAATGCTAGGCGCTAGGCGACTATGCCAATTGTATTGTTAAAGCAATTCACAACTAAAGCCAAAATGTTTACGTAGTTTTAGTTATACTAAGTTTCCATTTGTTTTGTCAGGGCTAGGGCTCAGACCCTTCAAACCCATTGTATAGACTGGGTCACCAGACTCCTCACACACAGGTCCACACGGTGGTGGCATCCCTGGGGCACTGGCAGCAACAGTAGCAGCATCCCTGGGGCACTGGCAGCAACAGTAGCGGCATCCCTGGGGTGGGGGCACCGTGGATCAGAGCCACTCGTCCTTTATACTTAAGTCCATAACCCAGGACACCGGGTGCACGTGCACAATTACATTAGACAATAACCAAGGAACACCTGGGCGCACGTGCATATTTATGTCAAATGCTTGGCAAGATTCTGAACACCTGAGGGGCCCTGACCATTTTCTTTCACTTTCCATACAGTTCCTTAATCCTTTCTCTCCTCTTTGAATCTGCTGACATTCACTTTTTCGTGAGGCTCCTCTGTTTCCCACATTGGCTGCAGAATAGGTAACTGTAAAATTAAATTAGAGAAAAGGAGAATAGGGTAGATGATGGGATTCAAAATACATGTCTAAGGTCTTCACTGGGGAGATAGCAAGGTAACTTGTCAGGGGCAGAGTCAAAAGGTTTTGAGATGGAGAGGAGCAAATTTGTGAAATGTATAAGATGTGAGGGGGAAATGGGTAAAATAAACGGTGCTTACCTGTGATGAAGCAACATGATTTAAGTAGTGTAGCTGAGGCATCTGCATGGCATGGTTCTCTCTTGATGAATAACGTTCTGGTAAGAAGTGAGGGATGGAGCTGGCAGGAAGGTGGAGGGAATAGTTAAATGCGGAGGAGTAAGAGCACTGACAAAAGGAAGGTATGGACTTTAAAGGAAAGCCCTAAGATGGAAACCTTGTAAGTGGCACCTGGCTGAATAGAGATGGAGCCTAGGACGTGGCTGTGCTGGGGGGGGAGGGGACTTGCCCATTTGTTGTGCAGGTTCAAGAGAGCTCTCAGGCTGTTGTGTGGGAAGGCGGAAGAAAGGTCCTGGGAGAAGCAGCTGCCAGCTTGGGTCTGTTGTTTTTTTCCCCTTCCCTACTCTACCTTATATGTGCTTCCATTTAGGAAAAGATGCTGAGACCTCACTGTACCAGATCTTCTTATTCCCAGGTTCCCCTTAATCCTAATCAACTTTAATTTATAAAGTTGTGATTTGTTTAATTATATATTTATTTTTAATAAAGTTGCAAAATTGAACATTTTCTGTTTTGTGGGTTCTTTGGCTCTTTATCTTGCAAACACATCAAGTGCTTGTATTACCTGAAATTAAAGACCTGAATGTGAAAATGTGAGGGAATAATGAGAGAAAGGTATTGCCTTTCTAGAAATAGCTTACTTCAGTTCAGCCCAAATCCAGAATACTTCCTTGTATCATCAGGAATTAAATTTTGTGTTCTGACCTGTAATCAAAACATTTTTACAAGGAAGAAAATGGGGGAAAGAGAAGTATTGTTAAACTTTTACATTGTTTCAGACCCTGATGGGTGTTTAATAAATATTATTAAATCCTAACAACCACCCTATGGGTTAAAGTTTATCTCAATTTTATAGGTTATAAAACAGTTTTAGAAAAGATAGCTTGCCTCAGATTACATTACTGAGGGACTCAACTCGGGTTTGAGTACATAATGCAGATCCGCATCATACATTTTACCATTAATATTAAACTCATGTATAAATTTAATGTACAGATGACTCCTTGGTAGCTAAACATTTTGAGGTCTTATAATTAGATGACCATTGTGTTTCAATAGGAGGAATAGAGAAAGGTAGTGTTTTTACTGATAAATAAAAAAGTGTAACCAAAAAGCCATAATCTCTTTAGTTGATAGCCAAAATAAGTTTTAGGTCAAAGCTGTTATTATGCCCTTTTGCAGATAATTTAGATTTTATTTGCATTGTATGGTGAGTCAAACATGGCCATTTTAGCTCTATATTTGCTAGCAATCAGAAATTGAGTCATCTTTCACTTTTAAAAACCCTAATTGGAAAAGAGAGAACACTTGGGACCTTAATTAAAACGTTATATTGTGTGGCTCAAGTTGTCTCCTTGCTTGGAGTGTTAATATAAGCACAGTGGGGCTGGCCAGTTAGCTCAGTTGGTTACAGTGCAGACTTATAACCCAAGGTCACAGGTTCAGATCCCCAAACCAACCAGCTGCCCAAAAGAGAGAGAGAGAGAGAGAGTGTGTGTGTGTGTGTGTGTGTGTGTGTGTGTGTGTGTGTGTGTGTGTGTGTGTGTGTGTGTGTGTGTGTGTGTGTGTGTGTGTGTGTGTGTGTAAGCACAATAATTATAGTACAGATTTGGGGGAAAGTATTTAAAATAGATAAGGTGTATTTTGCTTTAAAGAAACATTCCCTAGGGCCGAGCCCGTGGCGCACTCGGGAGAGTGCCGTGCTGGGAGCGCGGCGACGCTCCCACCGCGGGTTCGGATCCTATATAGGAATGGCCGGTACACTTACTGGCTGAGTGCCGGTCACGAAAAAGACAAAAAAAAAAAAGAAACATTCTCTAAAGGCTATACTGTAAGATGCAAGTAAACCATATTTACTAAGTTGTGGCCAGTGAAATAGCATGTTAGAAAGAATTTTTTTTTGACACTTTACAAGAAAGGTTAGCCCTCATAGGCAACAGTAATAAATCATGAAAGCCTCTCACTGTGGATTCTTGAGTTCACTGATGCTGACCCACAGCTCTTGAGCATTGTGCTGCTCACTGAGCTGTTCAATAGTGCATGAGTTCACGCACAGCTGCAAGAACTAACTGATGAGTTTTCCTCCTCACTACTTGTTAGCAGTAAGCCTAATTTGGGGAGATGAAGAATTTCAAAATCTGGTGGTAAGTGTAATATGGGAGAAAATTTCAAAATTTGTTAGACCGCAGATATTTTTAACATAGCCAAGGAGTATTGAGACTGCTATCATCTGTATTAATGTTGACTGTCTTTATTTATTTATTTAATTTTGGGAGTGGGCATCTGGCCCCTACAGGGATCCAAACCCTTGACCTTGGTGCAACCAATTGAGTAACCAGCCAGCCCTGACCATCTTTAAAAGTTGCCTGCAGTGCATTTCAGATATGACTCCTTTTGTTGCAGTTTAAAAAAAAAACCCAAACCGATAAATCTGTATTTATCTAGTTTCTTGGTTAAGTTTCTGTTTTAGAATTCGTATTCAGCAATTCTTAGAGAATATGTTGCAGTGTTATGACCAGCCCCTATCGCTATATTTTTACTAAGTTTTAAAGCCCTAATACTTTCCCCTGAATTAAAAAAAAAAAAGCCTGAGTTGTTAAATGAGCTTAGTTTTAGTGCAATATAAAAAAAAGTTTTCTGAGTATGAAACAATTTAAGGTAGTTTGTAATTTATTCCCTGCAGAAATCATTTTTCAATATTTAATAGACCTGGAGAAACCTGAATGCCATTTTGAGAGATTAAATTTAAAATCTTTATATTTGTGCTTGGCAAACAGATATTTTGATTACATATGAAGTTAGAATTAATGTCAAAGAAAGTTTTCCAGAGCAAATTTTGGTTGTTTAAACTGGACTTAACTTGGGAAGTAGAATAGTAGGCTTTTTGTCTAAAATGAATTATTCCTGTCAACCAGTAGTTCTTTCCAGAACTGAGAATCACCCCTTGAAATTCCTGTTAGTTGTCCAGTAGTATGCTTTTAGTAGAGCAGCATGGGACATAATACAGAGTTTTTCTTAACAACATGTAGAGATCAAATTTAACAGTTTCCCCCTCTTGGATAATCCCAGTTTAGTATAGAAAAGGCTCTGAGAAATTTAGCAGTAGACACTTGATGTTACTTTAAAACACAGTTTCCAAAAATTAATGTCCTGCTGATCACTGTTCTGTAGAACACAGGTTTAGAAAATGCTAGGAAAGTGAAAAAAGGAGAGTGAGCTTTGATTTCATTTAAATATAAAAATATACCTATAAACATATATTAAAGGAAAAGACTCCAAAAGCAGATTCCAAGGCATTAACATTAATCATTGTATTAGTCTGCTCAGGTTGTCATAACAAAATACCATAGATTGGGTGGTTTAAACAACATAAATTGATTATTTATTTGGGGGCCTGTATGGGGATCCTAACCCTTGACCTTGGTGTTAGCAGCATCATGCCAAGTGAGCTAACAGACCAGCTCTACATAAATTATCTCACAGTTCTGTAGTCAGGGAAGTCCAAGATCAAGGTGCTGTTGGCCATTAGGTTGCTGGGTGAGAGCCCTCTTCCTGCCTTGCATGTGGCTGCCTTCTTCATGTGTCCCCATGTGGCAGAGAGCAAGTGCACTCTGGTGTCTCTTCCTCTTCTAAGGGCACCAGCTCTATCAGATTAGGGCCCCACTCTTAAAACTTCATTTAATCTTGATTACCTTCTAAAGACCCTCTCTCTAAATACAGTCACATTTGGGATTAGGGCTTCAAAATAGGAGTTTTGAGGAGACATAAGTCAGTCCATAGTAGTCACCTTTAGGTAGTAGAATCATAAGTGATCTTCATTTTCTTCTTTATACTTTTTTATACTTGCCTAGCTTTCTGCAATGGGAGTTGTTGAGTGAAAAACACTTCTAGATTACATTTCTATGAGGTACCTAGAGCAGTCAAATTTATAGGCACAGAGAAAGTAGAGTGGTGGTTGCCAGTGGCCAGGGAGAGGAGGGATGGGGAGTTAGTATTTAACAGACATAGAGTCAGTTTGGCAAGATAAAAAGAGTTCTGGAGATGGATGGTGGTGAGGGTTACACAACAGTATGAACGTACTTAATAACACTGAACTGTACACTTTAAAATGTTTTTTTTTTTTTGGCAGCTGGCCTGTAGGGGATCTGAACTCTTGACCTTGGTGTTATAACACCATGCTCTAAATTCCTGAGCTAACCAGCCAGGCGGCTCATTGTACAATTAAAGATGTAGGTAAATGTATATGGTAGGTAAATTTTATGTGTATTTTACCACAATAAAAACATTTTTTAAAAAATTCCTAGTCCTCCTCCCTGCCAAAACAAACAAATAAAAATCACTTCTAAAAATACACAGCTTTTGGAGTTAAACAGACTGGATTCAAATGCTAATTTTGTGTTGATCTAGTGGTTCTCAGACTTGAACACCATCAGAATCCCCTGGAGGGCTGGCTGGTTGGAATCCAAATTCAAACTTTGCGTTATAACTCTGTACTCTAACTAACTGAGCTAACTGGCCGGCCTGGAGGGCTTGTTTAACACAGACTGCTAGGTCTCAACCCCTGCGTTCCTGATCCAGTAGGTCTGGGGTTGGCCTGAGAATTTGCATCTCTAACAAGTTCCCAGGTCATACCCGTGCTAGGGCCCAGCTCTGAGAACCACAGGCCTAAAGCAAGTCTTTGTTTCCTTGTTAATAAAAAAGACGTTGTGAGCCAGTCCTTGTGAGGCTTATGTGAGAGAACCTGAACTAGAAACTCTCAGGATCAGCTTTTGGTTTCTTTTTAGCAAATAGCTTGCTTGATTTTATTTTCAAATACTTTACTTTCACATTTTTTACCCATGCAGTTATGGTCATTTTAGGCTGGCTGGTTAGCTCAGTTGGTTAAAGTGCAGTGCTACAACACCAAGATCAAGGGTTCAGATCCCCATATCAGCTAGCCACAAAAAAAAAAAAAAAAAAACACACAAAAAAACCCACACACACAAAAAACAAAAACCAATCAAACAAGAAAAAATTATGGTCATTTTACACATACATAGAGAAATAACTTATGCTTTTGAAATATATAATAAAGTCTTTTAAGTATGTTAGAAGCATGTAAAATTAACTTATTTCTTAGAAGATTAGGGATGTTTCAATCCCATTGCTAGATTAGTGTTAACTTTGGAATCAGTATTTAATATTCAGCTTTTTTCCTTTTCCAAATTAAATCTGTGTGTGTGTGTTGGGGAGGAGGGTTACATTCTGGTGAAAATGGCAGTTATGGCAATCCCCTTCCTTCACCTCCCTTTTTGCCAAAAATCCCACAAACAAAACCTAGGGGAAACCCTGTGTAACTAACTAGGGTAAATATCATTCATACCTTTTCAACTCTTCTTAAATCTTATTAAAGATTTCCACCTTGTGGATATTCATAAGGGATAATAAGTAGAAAATTAATGTCTAGGCCAGTGTTTTTAAGTTTTATAAAAGTCTCCAGACTTGAACTGTCCAATATGGTGGCCACTAGTCACATGTGGCTATTTGCACTTGAAGTGTGGCTAACACCAATTGCAATGTGCTGTAGTTGTAAAGTCCACACCAAATTTTGAAGGCTTTGTGTGAAAAAGGAAATGTAAAATATCTCAGTAATTTTATATTTAATTATATGTTGAAGTGGTAATATTTTAGATATATTGGAATAAGTACAATATATTAAAGTTAATTGTACTTTAAAAAATTTGGCTACTAGAGGGCCAGCCCTTGCTCACTTGGGTGAGTGTGGTGCTGATAACACCAAGGCCATGGGTTCGGATCCCTATATAGGGATGGCCGGTTAGCTCACTTGGGAGAGCGTGGTGCTGACAACACCAAGTCAAGGGTTAAGATCCCCTTACCTGTCATCTTTAAAAAAAAAAAAAAAAAGGAGGTCGTCTGACATGCATTGTGAATTACGAAGGAGGGTAGATCATATGTAGCATTTCTTAAAGTTATCGCACTATGGAACCTCAGCCATCCTTTTTAATTTGAGGGACTCCTTTCCCCATAGTCTTAAGTGGCCAAGACTGAAACGCTCTTCTCAACCATAATACTCCAAAAGCTCCCCTCTACAAGCCAGAGCCAATAACTGTTTCTCCCTTCTTATGCATACCCTTTTATGGTGATAAATTTAAAACACCATGCTTCACTTTTCTCAGCAAAAATACCTTATATTGGCTTAAATTTTTTAGAATTTTAATTCATAGAGTAGTAGGGATTTTTGCTATGGGAGAAAGTATTTTAGGATTCTCAGTTGCTATCTTTTGGTATGGGAAGTGTTTACAGAAATCAAATTCTTCCAAAAATCATGATGTTTCTGTCCACAGAGATGAGAAGCAGGAAGGGCTGGGCTTGGGAATCAAAGTTCAAAGTACTGTTTCTACTGAATGCATATGCTTTCACACCATCATAAAGTTTGAAAAATTTTAAGTTGAACCATCCTAAATCGAGGACCATCTGTACACCCCCAACCCTCAAATACTTGACGATCTTAAAGGAAAGTCAAGACATGTACAACTGAAATTATTTTCCAAACCACAGAAAGCATTGTCAATATGCATGAAAATAAACATGCACTAATATAGATATTTACAGTAACATTAAGCCCCTTTTGCTATTAATTGATATACCAAGGTACACAAGGTGATAAAAATTGTAATAGCAGCTGACATTTATTACTAAATATTGCTCAACATTGTGGAGTTTCTGTCTCACTACTTAGAAACTCCACAATGTTGAGCAAGTGTCTTATATTTTTCATAAAAATAGGGATGATAATACAGGCCTGGCAGGATTGTGTTAGATCAGAACTGTGTGAAGTGCCTGGCAGAGGAATGGTATTTAGTAATAAATGTCAGCTGCTGTTAAACTTTTTATCACCTTGTGTACCTTGATATATCAATTAATAGCAAAAGGGGCTTAATGTTACTGTAAATATCTGTATTAGTGCATGTTTATTTTCATGCATATTGACAATGCTTTCTGTGGTTTGGAAAATAATTTCAGTTGTACATGTCTTGACTTTCCTTTAAGATCATCAGGTATTTGAGGGCTTGGGTGTACAGATGGTCCTCGATTTAGGATGGTTCAACTTACAATTTTTCAAACTTTGTGATGGTGTGAAAGCAATATGCGTTCATTAGAAACAGTACTTTGAACTTTGAATTTTGATCTTTTCCTGGACTACTGTCTTTTGATGCTGGGCATCAACAGTGAGCCGCAGCTCCCAGCCACATGATCAGGAGGGTAAACAACTGATACTGAACTCTATATTGTACTGTACTCAATAAATTACATGAGATAGTTAAGACTTTACTGTAAAATAGGCTTTGTGTTAGATGATTTTGCCCAACTGTAGACTAATACAAGTGTTCCGAGCACATTTAAGGTGGCTAAGCTAAGCTATGATGTTCAGTCGGTTGGGTGTTTTAAATGTATTTTTGACACAATATTTTCAATTTACAATGGATGTAACCCCATCGTTAAATCGAGGAGCATCTGTATTGTGCACGTTTGTTTTTTGTGTTTCTTTAATCCTTTACACTACTCCTCCAGCACAGATCTAATAAATTTAAAAAAATTTAATTGAGTCCTCATTATCATTAGTTTGATAAATTACAATTGTACTGCTCAATATATCATGTTATGTCAATGTGCATTCTGAAAGAAAAATTATCATACAAATGTTAAGATAATCGTTAACAGAAGTTGCAAGCTATCATTAATTAGAGTTTAAGAAAAAGTTAGATAATGACAAATCATCATAGAAAAATAATTTTACTAAGTGAGGCATAATCTAAGAATTTGAATACTTGGAGAGGGAAATAAGGTATTCTTAAACCAGACTATGAAGCCATAATGAAGCAAGAAAAAATTATCTAAGTTGTGCAAAAAGGATGGTACTAACATGATAACAGAATGACAAGTTTGTCCTATTTTAAATGACCCAGAAGTAATATAAGATGGAGTCAAACTAAATGAAAAGTTTTTATCTCTTTCCTAAGGGAAAGCATTGTGGTGTAGGTACAAATCTCTCAGAAGATGGAACTGTGTTCTAAATTAGTTAAAGAGTTTCCCTAACACCATTCAATTCTAGTACTGCATGTGACTGCCACCCTCAAAAAAAAAAAAAACCCAAAAATCATTCTAAGGATCCGAACCTGTGGCCTTTGTGTTATCAGCACTGCACTCTCCCAAGTGAGCCATGGGCTGGCCCAGAATGATGTTGTTCTAAGCAAGTTATTTGGCCTTTAAAAAGAAATTTAGTGTTTTGTTCTTAGACCACTTGGAGAATGTTTTTAAGTTACTTGACCTTCTCTTTTATGAGGTTCTATAATCTATAGCATAATAGCCCAGAAATGAGTATAGAAAAAGATTTTAGAGCTGGCTGGTTAGCTCAGTTTGTTAGAGCACAGTGTTATAACACTAAGGTCAAGGGTTCAGATCCCATCACTGGCCAGCCACCAAAAAAAAGAAAAGAAATATTTTTATATCATATTACATTTGCAGATATCTTGAAAGATTACTGTCTTCCAAGTGATAGTACTTACTAGTCTCACAACTAAATCTTGTATTTCCAGAAATAGATTTTTTTTTTTTTTTCGTGACCGGCGCTCAGCCAGGGAGTGCACGGGTCATTCTTATATAGGATCCGAACCCGCGGCAGCGGGAGCGACGCCGCGCTGCTAGCGCAGCACGCTACCGAGTGCACCACGGGCTCAGCCCCAGAAATAGATTTTTTGATCGAAGATGTACAATTAGTTATATTCAAACAAGTTCTTATGGCCTTTTTTAGCTTTTTAGTAAGAATATTCAGATACTTTTTTTTATTATGGCAAAATATACATAACATAAAAGTTATCATTTTAACCATTTTTAAGTGTACACATCTGTAGCATTAAATACATTAACATTATTATGCAACCATCACCATCATCCTTTTCCAGAACTTTTTCATCTTCTCCATCTGAAACTCTGTATCTTATGGTCTTTTGATAGAAATAATTTAAAATATAAATTCCATTTCACATGGCATTTCTTAGGGTTTATAAAAGATTTCACACTAGATAGACATTTATGTCTCTTAAAGAGAGCTTAGGGAGATGAGATTAATTCAGTGCCTTAAAATCTTTGTAGAAACTTATTGTGAAATCTTGCTTAGAGTAATATGCTACATATATATCTGTTAATATTCTTTCTTAAATCATTTTTAAGCTTTAATAAAGTCCTCTTGGGCTGGCCAGTTAGCTCTTTTGGTTAAGAGTATGGTGTTATAACATCAAGGTCAAGGGTTTGAATCTCTGTACAGGCCAGCTGCCAAAAAAACACAAAAAGTCCTCTCTTTTTCTCCTCCTTAAAAAAATTGATTTTGTCTATGCATCTTACTTTTGAGTCTGACTTTATAAAAGGAAATCCTCAGCATCTCTTCCTTGGTAATATCATTGACTTTGTAAAATGGAATTTTGTTTGTTAACATCGTTAGTTGTTTTCATAGGGCTTGTTTTTCTTGGAACATGCCATAAAACCAAAATTCTTTGAATGTTACTCATTGACTGAGAGCAATGAAAGTCAGGAGTCTGCACAGTAATTTTAACTAGATTGCTAATACTGATGCTTAATTAAAGAAAAATGTATTTTGTTTATAATTACTGCCACTTTTAAATATTTTTTAAGCATACGTAGGGACAATAATATATACAAACTACAGTGACACTGAGCAATGGTGTCTTACTATATTTGAACAAATATAGAGGAGGATTAGGCAGTTTTGATTTTAATACTTTAACTTTTACTATACTTTATTTTCATTTAATAAAACATTTTTTCTGAATGAAACTAGAAGTCAGAAAAGTGTTAGAGCAGTTTCTGTTTAATATTCAGGAAGTTTGTTTTATGGAGGAGATACAAGCAAGACTTACTTTTGGCTCTTCTAGTTCTTTTGTTTTTTGAGGTTTTTTTGGCAGTCGGTTGATACAGGTATTGAACCCTGGACATTGGTGTTGTCAGCACCATGCTCTAACCAGCTGGGCTAGCTGGTTCTTCTAGCTTTAATTCCCTTTATAAAATTTTTACTAGTATGTTGTTCGTTGATACTTGACCAAGTTCATCTTTGTTTTTGTTGTTGTTGTTTTTTAAAGATGACCAGTAAGGGGATCTTAACCCTTGACTTGGTGTTGTCAGCACCACGCTCTCCCAAGTGAGCAAACCGGCCATCCCTATATAGGGATCTGAACCTGTGGCCTTGGTGTTATCAGCACCACACTCTCCCAAGTGAGCAAGGGCCAGCCCCCAAGTTCATCTTTGGATGGCTAGTTTCATTGCTAGCATTACTTCCTTTTGCTGCCTAAGTCAGCTTGTCCCTGGGAGCTGATTCTCTGGTTGATTATGTTTAGTGGAAGAAAGTAATAAAGGTGGTAATCAATTATTAAAACTGAAATTCAACTTTTATTTGGAAGAATAATACAAAAATTATTTAATTGAAATTTGGTAGTATAACTGGAGAGAGCTGTCTCGTCTTTAATACACATTCTATGTTCTGAAGTATTGTGAATTATTAGAAAAGTAGTTTCAGTTTTATGTTGCTTAATATTTAATAGAAATCAACATAGTATCATTTCTTTGTATCATTTCTCAATCACTTAATGTGTATTGTTTTCCATAGTTAATAAAATGCTCTCAGTCTCTTAGAGAACACAATAAAGAAACTATAAAAACATTTTTGTCAGGGTATGTTTTTCTTATATCGTAATATTGTTATTTTTCTTTTAAGATTTGATGTCAGTGCCCTCAAAAAGCCATACATAGCTGTGCCAGAAATTCTTCAACTTAGACATGTACTTCTGAGTCTTGTAATGAACAGAACTTTTATTAGTATAACAAATTACTGTGCTAACTATTTGGAGATTTCAAAGAATTATTTTATGTTTATGTTCAGTACATAAATCCCTTTTTAAAGGAGGCTTGTTAAATATTAAATGGATTATCTTGGAAGGATTCACAATCTTTTGTCCTGTGGATCTTAAAAAATTGTATTTCCTTATGCCTGAGAGAGTTGAACCATTTAATCTGGAACAGACATGGGGTTGGGGTGATCAGTTGATTCCTCATGGCTTTTGCTGCACAGCAGACACCTGGCTAGACAGTAAGGGCCTGGCATAAGCCTGTGGATCCTGGACCATGGAGGACCAGCCCTGTATTCCAAATCCTGTGCTTTATGATTGTCAAAAAGTGGTCGTGTGTAGCTTAGCTGCTATTCTTGGAAAGTAAATAATAACAATTACATTACCCTGAAAAAATTAGCCCTTTGGAGGCTAAAATCTTACGAAAGTAATTCAGTTGAGTAAATCGTTATTGGGCACATATGTGTCAGGCATTGTGCTGAACTATGGAAACACAAAGATGAAAAGAAAATGACCCAGCTTTCATGGAACTTATAAGCTAATTGGAGGGTCAGGAAAACAAAGTATTGGCATACAAGTGTCAAGTGCTGGTAAGATGTCAGATGTGCTCTAGGGGTACAAATAAGTGAACAGCTAGTTTGCTTGGAGATTGTGTAAAAAACTAAAGAAAGGCAATATCATTTTACTAAAGGCCTTAAAGGATAAGTTGATGTTGTCAGCTGATCACTTGGAAGTAGTGGGAAGGTCTTTTGTCTTCTAAGTAGAAGGACAGATGTGCAACCAAAGAATTGAAAAACTAGTAAGTTTGGGGGATATCAAACAGTCAAGGTGGCTAAGAGCCAAGGGCTCCTTACAGGAACAGTGGGGGGGGAGCAGGCAGAGGCATAGAATGAGGTTAGTGCCCACAGTGATGGGCCAGCATACTCAGCTCATGGCTGCCAAAACCATACAGTCTAAAAGTTGCTTGTCTTTGGCATAGTAGAATTAATTGCTCTCTTCAGTACTCTCGTAGCACTTTATGGTGTATTTATGTAAATGTGGGCTCTGTTTTATTTCATTTATTTATTTTTTAATTGGGAATAGAAGATGAGCACATTGAAGGTAAAATGACACAGAGCAGTGTCAGGTCAGTGTCAAAAGACATGGTTGTTGCTCTCAGAATTCTGGGTAGGGAATTCTATAGACAGCCCAAGATTGTCAGAGAAGGATTCACAAAGGTGGGATTCAAATTAACTTTTGAATAATGGTTGGAATTTCAATAGATACAGTAGAGGAAGAAGAGTGTTTCAGGTGAAGGAATTGTCACCTGGACAAGGGCAGATAGATGCTGGGGAAAGTGTGCATTGTGCTTAGGGGCCAGGAAAGTGGCAATTTGGCTGGAACAGAGTGAAGGGGAATAGTGGGAAATAACTTTAGCCCATTTGTATGTTCTTGGCTTCGTTTTCCTCTTTAGGTTGTTCTTGTGTAGGAATAACCTGTTCTCCAAAATAAGGAAAACATACTTTCTTAGAAAACTGAAGTAGTTTTCAAGGAAAAGGGCATAAGCACGCTCTCCCTGGTGTGCCTAATTCTGTTACAGGTTTGCCATCTTGTGGCCAACACACTGGAAAGGATGATAGGTTCATTTAAAAAAAAAAAATGTTTACTGAGCTCTATTATGTGTCAGGGGCTATTCTGGGTGCTGAGGTTCGTTGGTGAACAGAAACAAACCTCTGCCTTCATGGGGCTGACTTTCTAATGTAAATATGAATAGATATAACAAAGAGGAGAAGGAAGAATTAGAGGAATTATTTGATGGGAAAGAGTGAAAAGAGAGCAATAACTGAAGGAGGTCTAGGGTGATGTATCCCCAAATAAGATTTTACCTACAGATCTTCCCAAACTCAGATTACCGAGACACTAATTCCTTCTCTTGAGTTTGGAAAGTTTGAGCCTTAGTTTGTCTCTGAGCCGAGCAGTGTCCTTGTTTGCAGATCCCACCTGACTACAGTCAGGCCTGCTACAGGTTCCCCAATTTGCCTGAAATTTGTGACTAGTAACTTCAGATTCTTGGTGAATCAGAATCTCTGGTGGTTGGAGTGGGGAAGGACAGAATTCACATTTAATAACCAACTAATTCATATTATTTTGAAGCAGATCTCAGACATTATGATATTATTTCATTTGTACCTATTTCCGTTTGAATCTCTAAAAGATACAGGTTCTTTTGAAAAATATAACCTCAACTTCATTATTATATCTAAAACATTTTAACAAAACCAAGGGTCTTTTTTGATGCCCTCCTTTGTTTAAAGCTGGGAGCCACCCCTCCACCCAGTCTGGCACAGAATTAGCAGTTGAGATTGAAGGAAGATGAAGAAGAGTGGCCTGGAAATGTTTTCCCATCTTTATCAGTCAGACAATATGTATACAGGTCTTCTGTCAGTAGATTCTCACTGGATCTCAGAATTTTAAGAAGCCTTTGACAGACGTATTAGAATTTTTGTCAGCCCCAGAGTTTTTCAGTATATATATTTCTGGACAATTTTGGAACTTGTTAATGTTTCTCAAACTTGAGAACTCAGACCACCCAAGATTATTTCCTCAGACCCAAGAGTTTGAGAAACACTGATCTACATGGTTAATGGAGGGGATGGCTAGTTAGCTCTGTTGGTTAGAGAGTGTTGCTGATAACACCAAGGTCCAGGATTGCATCCCTGTACCAGCCAGCCATAAAATACATACATACATACATACATACATACATACATACATACATACATACATAAAGTATGGTTGATGGTTCTGTAGTCAATTAACTTAAGATCATTATCACTATGTTAGAGTTTATTTTAATGAAGTTTGGGCCCTATGTTGATCACTATTCTCTTTCTTGCTAAAATAATCATGAATGTCTCGACTTTCATGGATCCCTGTGTTTCCATTTTCACACTGACCACTGTTGCTGGCCATTTCTTTGCAATAGACAACAAGCCATTGAGTTCTGAGAGTTCTAGGAGCTGGACAAGTTAAATGATTTTCAAACTTTTTTCTCCCAGTTAAATAGGAATTGAGCCCCTCAGCTGAAGTTTGTGTGTGTGGAGAGTGTGTGTCACAGTGCCTCCACCACTGACCTTTTAGGCCACAAGACAACTCTTGGACACCTTGAAGAGTCCTGGGTCCCTAGGAACAAAGTTTAAAAATCACTGATGTGGTCTATTAACTTCATTTAGAAATGGGAAAACAAGGGACCCGAGAGGTTGGAGCTTGTTGGTAATCACCCTGTTAGTCAGTGTCAGTATCCACAGCAAGCCATGTGACTTCCAAGTTGAATGTTCTTCCCCATGTGTCCCCAGCCTCTGTAAAGCCTCATCAGACATTCTCCCTGACCTCCTTAGGGTTGGTCACCTTTTCCCCCTTGTTATAGAACATTGTTTTGCCAGCTGGATCGCTTAATATATTAGGTTTAGTTCTGTCCCATCTCATTTCAAGTATGAATTAAAGCAGTTTAAAGTTCCTCAAGTTCTGCATTTCATGTGATGAACCAAGGTCTTATACTGCCTATGTTAATGGTTGTCTTTTCCAACTTTGAGAAATTTTTTAATTCCTAAGTCTTTCTCCTAACAATTTTTCTTAGTCTTTTGCACCTTGTCCTCCTTGCTGCTAGAAGATTTTAGGTGGTGACAAAATAAATGAAGAAGTCCTTGACTAAATAATAACTAAAAAACTCAAAATCAATTATGTTGAGTTTGACAGCTTTTTATTGCAAGTAGATATAATGGTGAAAATCTAGTCATGTTTTCTTCTAGCAAAATGTCATATTACTTCACAGAAAGTCCAGTGACTTCATCTAAAGAAACTTGGGAACCCCTGCTAAAAACTAGCACTTCTCACATTGCGATTGTAATGAATTGTTGCATGTCTGTCTTCCAAAAGAAAGTGAGTTCCTTAAAAACAGGAACCATGCCAGAAGGTGAAGTTTTGCAATTACAGAATTTAACAGCCTAGAACAATTACAGTATAGTAAAGGGAATAAATGTGAATATTTTATATCATGGTTGACATAAACAGTTACTTGCCCTATGTAAGTGGCTATTTATTTCATGGCATAACCTTCTTTTTTCATGGCATAACTTTTTGATCATAACACTCATTGGAAATTGTTTGCTTAAACACAATAGTTGACTTTTCAGCTTTGCTTTTCCAGTCCTACAAAATGTGAAGGATATTTACATTTGTTATTACATTTTATGACATATTTATTCCATATTCACACCCTCTAACATAGTACCTGGCACGCAGTTAGTGCTAAATGTTTGTTACATGAATAATGAATATTTTTTACACCCACCAAACAACTTTATTAAAGATAGGAATTAAAGAAGTAGCCTTTCCCATATCCTAAGCTATTCTTCAGGTAGAAAACAAAAGGAGGCACAGGAGAAAACTGTGCAAACAGTTTGTCTGTCCTCTTTCCTTTCTCCTATCCTTCCTCTTTCAGTATTTCCTTCCTTTCTTCCTTCCTCCTGGTATGGAGATCCAAACCCTTGACCTTAGTGTTATAACACTGTGCTCTAACCAACTGAGCTAGCTGGTCAGCCCCTTCTTTCAGGATATTCTGATCCTGTAGTTCATGCCAATGAACTCTAACATAAACTGCTCTTAGCTCTTAAAGAGATCTTTTTTCAAAATCTTAAAGTAACTGTAGGGCCAACATGGAGTAACAGGGACAGGATTTAACTTCCTGCATAAAAAAATTAAGAAATGGACAAAATATATGAAACAGGGCTGGTTGGTTAGCTCACTTGGGAGAATGTGATGCTGATAACACCAAGGTCAAGGATATGAACCCTTGACCAGCCAGCCACCAAAAAAAAAAAAAAAAAAATATATATATATATATATATATATATATAGTAGTTTTTAGAGATTTGATATCAGGCAACACAGGACAGTGACTCCTGAGAGAGGAAAACAAATAAGTCCTGTAATTTCCCCAGCTTACTGACAGGAGAGTTTACAAGCCATAGCACAGGAGGGAGGGGGAGCTCACATGGAATCTAGTAATCTTCCTGAGTTGAACTGATATAGCCGGGAGGTGAAACTGGCTAAAGTTCCCAGGAAAGAGGACCAAAGAGGAGAGAGCTGCACTCATAGAAAACTCTGAGGTCTGCATGGTTTTTCCCTCAAGTCTTCAGCTGGTAATTGATAAGTCCATGTTTGTGAGAAAACTACCCAAGACCTTGGAAAGAACCATCCAAAAGGATTAGAGAAAACAATACTTGGAGTTCATGCAGGGCTAAGAATAGTTTGTGTTCCCACCTGCAAGAGTGCAAAAATCTTTGTAATTCATGGGAAATCAAGAGTATTGACTCCGTATAAGGCAAAATTAACCCTAGACTAAAGACTGACAAAGCTTAAAAGCAAGCCTCAAAAGGATCAAACTGTTTATAAGTAACTTAACTGTATCCTAGACAAAGCTCAAAAATATCTGTAGGGGTGTGAAAATATCCAACACCTGATAATGTAAAGTTAACAATGTCTAGCATCCAATCAAAAATGACGAGGCATGCAAAGAAGCAAGAAAATACCACCCATAATGAGGAGGAAAAAAATCAATAGAAACAGACCCAGAAATGACACAGATGATAGAATTAGTAGAGAAAGACATTAAAAAGTTACTAGTATTTTGCATAAGTTAAAGAAGGTAGAGGAAAGACTAACCATATTACATAAAGATACGGATGATATAACAAAAAGACTCAGATTGAATTTCGAGAGATAAAAACTACAATGTTTGAAAGTATAAATACATAGCACCCCCTTATCTATTGTTTTGCTTTCTGTGGTTTCAGTTACCTGTGGTCAACCATGGTCCAAAAATATTAAAGGGAATAGAGTGTGGTATTATTACCCAAGGTCAAGGGTTTGGATCCCCACACCAGCCAGCCACCAAAACAACAACAAAAATATTAAATGGAAAATTCTAGAAATAAACAGTTCGTAAGTTTTAAATTGCACTCCTTTCTGAGTAGTGTGATGAAATCTTATGCTGTCCCACTTTATCCCTTCTTCATCACAAGAAGAGTATAGTACAATATTTTGAGAGAAAGTTCACATAACTTTTTATTAGAGTATGTTATAATTGTTCTATTTTATTATTGGTTATTGTTGTTAATCTTTTACTGTGCCTAATTCATAAATTAAACTTTACCATAGGTGTGCATGTATAGGAAAAAACATAGTATATATAGGGTTCAGTATCATCTGTGGTTTCAGGCATCCACTGGGGGTCTTAGAACATATCCCCTGTGGATAAGGGGGCACCGCTGTACACTGGATGAGATTAACAGCATATTAGATAGAGAGAAAAAGATTTTTTTCTTCAGAAGATTAATGAACTTGAAGACGTAGCAACAGAAACTACCCTAAATGAATGCCAGAGAGATTTAAAAAAAAAAAAAAAAAAAAAAACTGAAAAAAGAAAAAAAAACATCAGTGAGCTGTGGGACAACTTAAAGTAACCTAATAATATACTGTAATGGGGGCCCCCAAAGGAGGGGGAGGGACACAAAATGTTTGAAAAATTAATGGCTGAAAGTTTTGTAAATTGGAGGAAAAATATAAACGTGTAGATTCTACAAGCTTAATGAACCCCAAGCACAAGAAGCATGAAGAAAACTATACTAAAAGAAGGCCTATTATAATTAAATTGCTTAAAACTAATGGTAGAGAGGAAAACATTTAAAGTATCCAGAGGAAAAAAAAGACAGACTATGAAAGAAACAAAGATAAGAATGGTAGCAGACTTCTCTTTGGAAATAATGCAAATGAGAAACTGGGTAGCAATTTCTTAAAGAATTGAAAGAAAAAGAAAAAAAATAAAATAAACTGTCAATCTTGAACAATATGCCCAGCAAAAACATATTTCAAAAATGAAGGCAAAATAAACACTTTTTAAAGATGAGCAAAAGCTGAAAGAATTCATCACCAGCAGACCTGCACTACAAAAAATATTAAAGGAAATACTTCAAGAGAAGGAAAATGATACCAGATGGAAATCTGGATTTTCTGATAGGAACAAAGAATGCTGGAAATGGTGAACACATATGAGGGTAAAAGTAAAAGTGACTGCAACCCATTTTACCTTGGTTAGCTCAGACAGAGAAAACATGGTTCTGAAGACTGCAACCAGTCCGTCGTTCATGACTGCATAAATAAAGCCTCTCAGTGATCCCTCTGCTAACCTCAGCACCTTTTAGCGGTGAATTTGAAAATGGTTGGGAAATTACGACTAATGCTATACCAAATTAATACAAATAAAGCGAATAGTAGTTTTTTATACTTTGGTAAGAGAGCCGTTGCATTGACTCTTCGCAGTCTTTTACAGTTTCAGCTTCTTAGTCATCTTCATTAGGCTGTGTTTTTGGAAGAACAGAGAAGCCGACAAGGGAGGAAACTAAAGCATCTGTAATAGTGATCACATACCAAATTTCAACTTGTAAAGTATTTGAAATCCTGTTTTATGACTCAAAGATCAAGCTTAGTTTTCTTCCACTGCCACTAGCTTAGGATATCTTATGTAGTAGAATTGATTTGCTCATGTAGCTTTCCTGAAATATCTGTTTTGGAAACCAATACATTTCTTGTTATGAGAGCTTAGATTTTCTCCATGTGGAAAAAATTTAGTCTGTCATATTCCTTGATATCTCTGTCCTGGAGATCTTTGAAGTCTTTCTGTGATCGTAATGAAAACCAGACTGTTTTTAAGATATTTAAGGCAGCTGATGTAGGTTATTCTTTTTATTTTATTTTATTATGTTTATTTTTATTTATTTTGTGGCTGGCCGGTATGGGATAAGCAGATTATTCTTTTTCTTTCTTTCTTTTTTTTTTTGGGCAAATGGCTAGTGTGGGGATCCAAACCCAGTGTAGGTTATTCTTGAGGCCACTAGGCTGCTTAAAAATTTTCTGAGTACTTGATAGCTGGTGTGCTTAACGATATTGAGCCTGACTTTAGGTTCTTGTGTTTTAAGGATAACCCTGTCTCCTTCTTCTCCTTGTTTTATTAGTTGCGTGTATGTATGTGTAAATATATATAATTTTTTTTAATAGGTCTTACATGCATGTGGCACAAAATTCAAAAGGTACAAAAGGACATATGAGTGAAGAGTATGCCTTCCTCTGTTTCCCAGCTAGTTTCCCTCCCGGAAGCAACTAGTGTTACTGGTTACTTGTGCTTCATTTCAGGGTCTGTACATTAACAAAGACACACGTATATATGTTCCTATGCTCCCCCCCACCTCCCAAATTGGAAGTATATTGTATACACTATTCTTTTTTTCACTGACCATATATCTTTCCAAGTCAGTATGTATAAAACTGCCTCTTTTTTTTTTTTTAAAGAATAGTTAAGTACAGTAGTGCCTCATTATTTTTAATGACACAAAGTATTTTACTATATGGGTGAATCATAAATGATTTAACCAATCTCTCATTTATGGACATCTAAGGTTTAAAAAATTTTTAAATTGAGATCTAGTTTACATACCATAAAATTCACCCTTTTAATGTTTATAACTCGGTGGTTTAATTCCAGAACATTTTCATCACCCCAAAAAGAAACCCCATACCCATGACATCTAGGTTTTTATAGTCCCTTGTTAAAATCGATCATGCTGCACTGGATATTCTTCTACACATCATTTCACACATGTGCAAGAATATCTGCAAGACAAATGCCTGGCAATAGATTTCCTAGGTAAACTGATTTGTGTACTTAAAATTTTGAAAGATATTGCAAAATTGCTCTCTTTGGAGATTATATGAGTCTACACTCTGTCAATGTATAGAAGTTCCTGTTTCCCCACTCCATGACCAGCATAGTCCTTAATGAAACTTTTTGATCTTTGCCAATCTGACGGGAAATAGTATCCTATTGTAATTTTAATTTATGTTTCTCTTGTTGTAAGTGAGATTGATTATTTTATATGTTTAGGAGCTACTTGTCTTTCCTTTTTTTTAATAAACCAATTATTCATACACTTTGATTTCCTGCAAGTATCCTTATTTTTTATTTTTTTCTGATTTATAGGAGCTCTTTATTAGAGAGAAATCCCTCTGTGGTATGAGTTGGAAATATTTTTCCCAGTTTTTTTTTTTTTTTTTTTGGCATGTTCTTTCTTTTATTATACAGAATTTGTAAATTTTGTGTCATTGAATTTGTCACTCTTTTATGACTTCTGTGTCTTGTGACATACCTGGACTTTCCCACTCCAAGATTATAAAAAAAATTCTCCCGTATGTTATTTTAGTACTTTAAGATTCTCCCTCACCTCCATCATTTAATTCTTAGATCCATCTGGGGTATCTAAGAATTGTGTAAGATGCGAGGTATGGATTCACCTTCATTTCTCCATATGGCTAACACCTTTCCCCCATTTATTTGAAAAGTCACTTTTACACTCATTTGAAGTGTCCTCTTCAATTAACAGCTATTATTTAAGGTGTTCATTCCATAGTTAAGAACAATTTCAAGTATTAGCTTTAATTTTTCAGAGTGATAGGTGTGCAGGGCAGTAATTTCTGAACTCTTGCGGTATCTATCACAACTTTGTAAAAACTTCAGCCCCCTTCCCACTACAACAAATCCCACTGTTGAGAGCTGTCATTATTGAGGGGAATGTGTCCTGGTCACATGTGTTGGGCCAACAAATAGTTTCTAACCACTGCTCTAGTGATTTCCCTTAGAGGGGCTTCTCTCTTACACAGCCTTATAAAATTCACCTGGTACTAGTGGCCCATCCAGTGATTCCAGGGTTGTTTCTTGAAGAGAAAAGGGCCTCAACAACAGTCTAGATGTAAAGGGAGACTCTTTCCAAAGAAAACTGAACTCTTCACTTTTGAGTCATTAGTGTCTGATCCTCTGGTTTTCTTCCATTTTAGAATCATAGTCAATTTTTAAAATTTTACTTTATTAAATTTACTTTGGTGGACCATATGTCTTCCCGGGGGAAGGAACTCCTGGATTAAGCTGTATTATGACTGCATTTTGGCACTATTTAAAGCTGGGGGTACAGGAATAAGGACCATCTCTTTTAATTTGAAATTGTTTAAAGTTAGAAAAGAGTGGGACCTTTAAAAAAGCAGAATTCTAGGGCCGGCCCGTGGCTCACTCGGGAGAGTGTGGTGCTGATAACACCAAGGCCACAGGTTCAGATCCCTGTATAGGGATGGCTGGTTAGCTCACTTGGGAGAGCGTGGTGCTGACAACACCAAGTCAAGGGTTAAGATCCCCTTACTGGTCATCTTTAAAAAAAAAAAAAAACAACCCAGAATTCTCAGGGTACCCCTGACTGTAAAGGCTCCTAAAGTTCTGCCTGCTGGGGGTAGATGAAGAAGCCTGTCTAGTAGGGCTTCCGATGGCGCTGATGGGTGTGGATACCCCCAAGGAGCATTCTTTCACGTCGAATGTTTGACCAGCCTGTTTGGTGTGGTAGAGGAGGATATACAATAGCTTTTAATTTCATCCAATATTATAAAATTATTCTTTTGTTTGGCCTACTCAAGGAGTAGTTTGTCTTTTGAACTCTGGGGTAGCAAGTGTTCTCTATGCTTGAGGTCTTGGTGGCAGTGATGCCTCAGTGGAGTGACTGGTGTTGGCTTCCTTCCTTAGACTGTTTGTTAACCCTTAGGGCATCTCATCAAGCAGAGGAGCTAGGTAAGAGGGTAAAGTAGGGACGGAAGCTGGGAGAGTTGTGGAAGTATTTTTCTCTGGCATAGGCTATTTTTCACTTACATTTTTATTAGTTTGTCTCAGAGACTGTTAGACACTTTTAAAAATAGATTTACAGGGCTGGCCATTTAGCTCAGTTGGTTAGAGCATGGTGTGGGTAACACCAAGGTCAAGGATTTGATCCCCATACTGGCCAGCTGTGCCCCCCCCATCAAAATAATAAAATAAATTCACAAAGGATATAGTGGAATTTGATTTCAATAGTCATGTTGAAGTAAAGAAATAACATCCACTTTATAAGTTTAATAATATGTCATAATTGGCTAATTTATTCTATGTGATTGTGCTGTCTGGAAGACAAGCCCCTGATATGGTGATGAGCTGTGGTTAATACGATTCTATCACATTAAATATCATCAGGATTCAAGGAAAGACCTTCACACTGATTTCTATTTATCTGTCTGATGATCATTTTCCTGTTTTTGCTACCTGTCACATTTTCATACCTCACAAGTCACATTACGCTAGTACAGTCATGCCAGCGTGCCCTTGAGTAAATCCAAGTCTGCGTCCTAAAAAGCAGATTTCACTGAGTAGCCAGCCACACTTCTCGGTTTCAGCCTTAGATATCACCTTATGGTGAGGTTTTCTCACTCTTCTTTCTCACCCATCACCTCTCCTGTCCATTGGGTTCTACTCAAATGAATTGTAATCTCCCAGATCATTCAGCAACTGGACAAATTCACCCACTAACGGCAAGGTCCCACATGGGGGTACTTACCCCTTCCAGACTTCCTGAGGAAAGCAAGTTACCTTCCATGTGGCAGGAGTAAATTTTATATTTGTTTGGCCTTGTGACTGATAGACTGGGAAGTTTAGGGGAACTGGAGAGGAGATGGCTGTTTTAACAGAAAAAAACATTTAATAGAGACTGTCCCTTCTGCCTTCTTCGGGTGTGTCCCACTTCTGGGCATCTCTTCAGGATTTCATTCCTCTGTCCAACTGCCATTTACAACTGCCCTTTCCAACTGCTCCAGAACTCTTGGCCCTGCATTCCGTGATGTAAATTATTCCACGCATGGCTCGAAATGGGTGTGAAGCAGTGTTGCCAGGTGTTGGATCACTAGTGTAAGTTTACTGGATCTCGGGGGAGAACTGCTCTTGGAATTTGTACAGTTGTTCTTGTTTCAGCCAAAGCACAGTCATTGCGCTGGCTAAGCCTGATGCTGTCGCTGGCTGGAGAGAGAGGGAGCTCAGGGCCCAGAGCTGGGGGGAACTTTCGGTTGAGATTTTCTGCTTGAAAGATTTTAGTGTTCGGCTATAGATCGTTTGGAATTGAACAGTGATGGTGCTGCTGCGGAGAGAAGAACCCAGGCCTGCGGGCCCAGGCCTGCAGCAACGCTGCCTGGGGCTAGTGTGCCCCCCTGCTGCCTCAAAATACAGGGAGAACCTGCTTTTCTTTCTTCCTGAAGATAGTCAAAATATGACAGCAATTCTAGATTGCTCACCAGGTTTAGAAACATCCAGTCAATTAAAAGTTAAAAACTAAAAGACCTCTGTATTTATGAGATCTTTTCTAAAACAAAAATGTTATCTCTTCCCTTGTTCATTCTACATTTTGAGGAAGTTACTTTTCATGGTTTATAGCCCCTTTGGGGAATCTGCAGGTAAGGGAGGTTGCTGCCAGTCAACTCTCTCTGATTTGTCTAAAGTCTTGACTTGTAAGTTAAGGATTTATTTTCAATAAAAACAGATTAAATATAATACCTTATTGAATAACCACAAAATGTTTAAAAATCACATTAATAATAAGCAATTAGAGAAAAAACTCACATTTTATCCAGGAAAGTATAAGGTATATTTTTACGTTGCATTGATGTGACTGGCTTTATCCTGCTGTGCTGAAACATGCTTTCCTCTTCCTTTTCTTTGCAGTTGTCATGGATGATGATGATGACTCGTGTCTCCTTGATCTTATTGGGTAAGATGCTCATTCTCAAACCACAGTAAATCAAACATGTGAGGTCTCCTGACCCAAAGCAACCTAATAAGCATTTTAAAGCCTGGTGGGTTTTTAAAATAAAATTTGAATGATCATCATAGATATGGTAGAGAGACAAAGAGACATGGATTAACACAGGGGTCATAATTCAGTAATCCTTTACTTATTTTCTAACAAATCCCAGGAGGCAAAAATGAGTGATAATAGGAAGAGGACCAACATCAAAACAAAAAAAACAAAAAAGTACTAATAAAATTGTTTTAAAATAGGGAAAGGATTTTACTTAGGCTAATATATCATTTTCTTTTAACCCTAGTGAAAATGAATCCTAAATATAGGTAATGTATTTATTTGTTATTTTTCCGTCTCTTTTTTTTTTCTTTTTTCTTATCTAGAGACCCACAAGCATTGAACTATTTTCTACATGGACCTAGTAATAAATCTGTAAGTAATACTTAGAATGTCACAGACATAAATTTTGTTTTTTCTTTACAGTTAAAATAACCACTCTATTGAATTTGTACCTTTGCAGAGCAATGATGACTTGACTAATGCAGGATATTCTGCAGCCAATTCAAATTCAATTTTCGCCAACTCTAGTGTGAGTATTGGAATGTAATGATCCAGTGTTTCTGTCTCATTGATGCCTTGCAAACTAAGGCTTTAATTGCCTTTGTATCATGATAAGAACCTTACCTTGTCTTTTGTAATTTAAATGGGAAGAAAATCTATTGAATTATGTTGACATCTCCTACTTTTAACTTAGTCAATTAAGACAAGCTATATGAAATTTACTTTGCCATTTTTCTAAGCTTTCAGCTTTCTTTCTAAAATGACTCAGAAATATAATAACCTGAGAAAGTCACATTAGAATGTTTTAAACCTTGTTATATAAATTTTAATCGTAGTTATTTACAAATCATTTTCATCTTAAATAAGAAAAAAAAGATAATGATAACTGAAAGTTGTTGAATATTTAATATGTGCTTAGCAGTAAGGGCTTAACATATACTAATCTCCTTTAATCTTTACAATAATTCAGTGAAATGTTTCTGTTATCATCCATATTTTATAGATGAAGCAATTAAGGCACAGAGAGGTTAAGTTACTTGGACCAGTGTTACACAGCCATGAGTTGCAGAGTTGGGATTCTAACCCAGGCCACCAGGTTCTAGAGCCCGTATTCTTAAACTCTAGGAGGATCTAGGCAAGAAATCTGACTTGGGGGAAAGGGAATTCCTGCCTCTAGACTATACTGAAATTACTGTGTTTAAGCTTTACTCTACCTTAATCTTCTCAATTGCCTTATTCTACTGTAGAGAGTAGACCGAGTCAGTCTGCCCAAGTTTGAACCCTTGCTCTGCCACTTACTAGCTGTGTAACTTTAGATGTATCACTAATCTTCAAGAGGTTCAATTTCTGCATTTATGAAAAGAGGATAACAATAGAACTACTTCATGGAATGGTTAAGATTAACTGACTAATCCGAGGAAATCACTTGGTACGGCATTCAAGAAATGTTAACTTATCATCGTCAGGGCCTTTATTTTCGTCATATATAAAAGGAACAGTATTCGGAAAGTCCTTGGGAATGAATGCACAATTCTTTCAAGTATTTTAGTGTGTGTAAGGTGTGGCAGATCATATCATGTAAGACACCTCTACATGCTAGAGTGGCTCTGAAGTCACAACACTGATTCCTGTAAGGCTTCTGACATGCATTTTAAATGAGTAATAACTGCATGTGATGCCATTAAGCCCATAAAGTAGATATTTAGTCTGTCCCTCAACATTAATGATTTTTATTTACCAACTCTTCTACTTCCATGTGAGTATTGATTCTAACTTTTCAGGCTGCTTCATTCAATATGTATATATTGGGAACTTTTATTGCGTCATGCATGTCTCATGTAGTAAAAATATGAAAAATGCTCTGAAAAACATGGGTGTTTAAAACCTATGGTCTGTTAATTTGTGCACTGTAAAAACACTAAACTATGTCTCACCACTCAGGAGATCTCCATTGTTGCCTTGATATTTCTCTGCAAAACAGTATGTTTCTTGCCTTCAGTTGCTTTCTCCACTTCCTTTTAAATGATTTTTTGAGTCCTAAGATGATGTTCACCTGACTTGGAACAACATATTAGTCCATTTCAACTGCTGACTGCATGTCACACAAACTAGTCTTGGTTATTCTATCTAGTTTTTCCTGTCATCTAGCCCCTAGCACCTTATTACGTAGAGCTGAGAATCTCTACAGTTTTGCAAGTTTCAGTACTCATTTTGGATTAATCTATTTTAATATTTTTCTTCATCTTCTTTTTCTTTTTAATTGTGGTAAAATACACATAACAAAACTTACCATCTTAACTGAACTGTACAGTAGTGTTAAGTACATTCAAATGGTCTTCACCTTTTTTAAATGGCTGTTGATTCCATATCATTTTCTTTTATAAGTTTGGCATGCCTCATAAGAGACTGCTGGCCAGTGGAGTGTATCTTTTTTATCATTGACTGTGTTCAGTTCTTTTCATATGCCCATCTTGTTGTCTCTAATTGGAATTATGTCCTCCTTAAGGACAGACAGTAACACACAAGTGGGTACTTGATAAATGTTAGTTGACTTTTACTTTTGACTCGGACACTTAAGTGCTTTTTAAAGTATTTTTATTTAAAGATATGCTGTTAAATATTTAAATGGTGTTTAAAGCACCTCAATAGTAGTTGATTATTTTTAAGAAATCAAATGACCATTGACTCATTTTATGTTGGAACCTTGTTTTTTATCTGAACTGGGCATGCCTGGGGCAGTTGGGGGTAGATACCTTCTGGTCCTCTCTAGAACAACATCCAGAGCTCCCAGAATTCACTGAGACCTCTGGGGTACAAAAGACTAGACATTGCTGTCTCCTAGATATACACACACTCTGGGCTGAGTCCCATTCAAGCCTTAGACTGGGAGCAATCTTGAAAAACAAAGTCTGTGCCAGTATCTCAGAAAATGAAGCTAAGCTCCAGGTAGTCCTCTGTATGTTCACTTTATTTATGTTTCCTATAAAATAACTTACCAGAGCAATGAATGCATATACTTATAAACATAATGTTAAGCATCATTACTAAGGAAATAAAATATCAGAATGAGGTGAGAAGTTTGGACAGTTGTGCCTGAAAGGCAAACTGTTATACTTTACTCATAGTCTAAACAAGATTAATTTTTTTATGCCTCTCTTTCAAAAATTGGATATGCCATGTAACATACTGCTTATTTTTTTAGAATGCTGATCCTAAGTCGTCCCTCAAAGGTGTAAGCAACCAGCTTGGAGAAGGGCCCAGTGATGGACTGCCACTTTCGAGTAGCCTTCAGTTTCTTGAAGATGAACTTGAGTCTTCTCCTCTTCCTGATCTCAGTGAGGACCAACCTTTCGACATTCTTCAGAAATCCTTGCAGGAGGCCAATATCACTGAACAGACATTGGCAGAAGAGGCATATTTGGATGCCAGTATAGGTTCAAGCCAGCAGTTTGCACAAGCTCAGCTTCATCCTTCTTCATCAGCATCCTTTACTCAGGCTTCTAATGTTTCTAATTACTCAGGTCAGACGCTGCAGCCTATAGGGGTGACTCACGTGCCTGTTGGAGCATCGTTTGCAAGCAATACAGTGGGTGTGCAACATGGCTTTATGCAACACGTGGGGATCAGTGTTCCCAGCCAGCATTTGTCTAATAACAGTCAGATTAGTGGTTCTGGTCAAATACAATTAATTGGGTCATTTGGTAATCAACCTTCCATGATGACTATTAATAACCTAGATGGATCTCAAATCATATTAAAGGGCAGTGGGCAGCAAGCCCCATCAAATGTGAGTGGAGGGCTTCTGGTTCATAGACAGACTCCTAATGGCAACTCCTTGTTTGGGAACTCCAGTTCCAGTCCAGTAGCACAGCCTGTTACCGTTCCATTTAACAGCACAAATTTTCAAGCATCTTTACCTGTGCATAATATCATCATACAAAGAGGTCTTGCACCAAATTCAAATAAAGTCCCAGTTAATATACAGCCAAAGCCTATCCAGATGGGTCAGCAAAATACATACAATGTGAACAATTTGGGAATTCAGCAGCATCATGTACAACAAGGGATCTCTTTTGCCTCTGCAAGCTCACCCCAGGGTTCAGTAGTTGGTCCACACATGTCTGTAAACATTGTAAACCAACAGAACACAAGAAAGCCAGTCACCTCACAGGCAGTGAGCAGCACGGGGGGCAGTATCGTTATTCATTCCCCCATGGGCCAGCCTCACACACCACAAAGTCAGTTTCTCATACCTACAAGCCTTGCTGTCAGTTCTAACTCGGTACACCACGTCCAGACCATAAATGGGCAACTTCTTCAGACTCAACCCTCTCAGCTCCTTTCTGGCCAAGTGGCCTCAGAGCATGTCATGTTGAACAGGAACTCTTCAAACATGCTCAGGACCAACCAACCATATTCTGGACAGATGCTTAACAACCAGAATACTGCCGTCCAGTTAGTGTCTGGGCAGACATTCGCAGCCTCTGGAAGTCCAGTGATAGTTAATCATGCGTCTCCTCAGATTGTTGGTGGACAAATGCCCTTGCAGCAGGCATCACCAACGGTATTACACCTGTCACCTGGGCAGAGCAGCATTTCCCAAGGAAGACCTGGCTTCACCTCCATGCCTTCAGTCACAAGCATGTCAGGACCTAGTCGATTCCCTGCTGTCAGCTCAGCCAGCACTGCCCATCCTAGTCTTGGGTCTGTTGTGCAGTCAGGATCAAACTTTACGGGAGATCAGCTGACTCAGCCAAACAGAACTCCAGTACCAGTCAGTGTGTCTCATCGTCTTCCAGTTTCTTCTTCCAAATCTCCCAGCACCTTCAGTACCACACCTGGAGCAGGAGCCCAGCAACAGTTCTTCTGTCAGGTAAGGCCCTTTTTCAAATAAATGTTTGTTTACAGAATGGAAAAATGGGATATGTATTTGCTAAAATATAACTTTCATCCTAGGCTCCCAGTTTATTAATTTAAATCTTTCAGTTTATGATTGATTGCCTTTTTTCTTCTTAACTAAAATCTTTTATCCAGCATAGCATGGTGGTTTAGAGTGGAGACTCTGGAGTCAGACTCAGGTTTGAATCTAAGCTTTATGACATGGAGCAAGTTAACTTACCTTTCTAGACTTAATTTTGATCGATGAAATGGGGATAATAATACTATTCCATGGAGTTATTGGGAGGATTAAATGATACAATCCACACAGAACACTTATTTGTCCCTGGCAAATAGCAGTACTTGACAGGAGCCAATATTTATACATATACTTGATGAGATGTATCATGGACATTTAAAATGAAAGCTTATTTTAGGGGCTGGCTGGTTAGCTCAGTTGGTTAGAGAGTGATGCTGATAACACCAAGGTCCAGGGTTTGATTCCTGTACCAGCCAGCTGCAATAAAATAAAATGCCTATTTTAGATTATTTACTTACATTAAAGAGCAAGCCACTAGGTCGTTTGACTATGAACTGGGTGGAGATGTTGTAGCTGCTTCTTGGTGCCAACTGGAAAGGCTCAAGGACTCAGTATGACTCAAGAATGGGTAGCTGGCCTACACCAGAGGGAGAGTGTAGAAGGAGAGATCCAGGGCACTGTGGTTCAACCAAATGCCTGAGCTTGCATTTACCATGCCAGCGTGTAGGTAAATTACTGTGGGCAGTTGGTAAAACCACATAAGGATTATGTTTCTGAAAAGGGTCTCAAGTGGTCATCAGCTTCAGTCTCTCCCTCTTATCTGCTGATCTTTCGACTCCTCTGGCTTTTGGTTCCCACTCATTCTGAGCATTCTCTGTAGTTCTAGCTCCTCTTCTTCCCACCTGGGAGGACCCATTCTATACCCCACATCTACCTCCGTGGTCTACCCTCCTCAGTCCTGCATTTCCACAACCTTTCTCCTCCACTTTCAGAAGTATCCAAAAACTTCTCTGTTTTTGTATATTAATATATTTTAATATCAATCTTTTAAATCTATGTCAATCTTTTAAAAACTGTATACCTTTAACTTAGTAATCCTACTAAGAATCTTAAGGAAACAAAGAGTATTTGTGATTGAGGATGTTCAATGTATTGGTTTGCTATCAAAGGTTTCTGTGTGTGTGTGTGTGTGTGTGTGTGTGTGTGTGTGTGTGTGTGTGTCACACTTACAGAAAAGTTAAAGTTGCAAGAATGGTTCAGAGAACTCTCATATACTCTTCACCAGATTTCTCCAAATTTTAACTTTTTACCACATTTGTTTTATCCTTATTTCCTAAAAACAGGGACATTCCCTTATAAAACCACAGTACAGTTATCAAAATCAAGAAATCGTTATCACAGTACTATTGTCTAATCTGTGGACCTTATTCAGATTTAGTCAGTTCTCCCAATAATGTCCCTGAGAGCAAATTATTTCATTTTGGTTTTTATAGTCCAGAATCCACCATAGGATCACTGTCTCGTTTCATCGTCATATCTTTTAATCAGTAACAGTTCACCTCTTTGTCTTTTATGATCTTTGTGCTTTTGAAGAATAAAGACCAATTATTTTGTACAGTGTCCCTCAATTTGGGTTTCACTGATGTGTCCTCATGATTGGATTCAGGATGCACATTTTTGGCAGGATTGCCACAGAAGTGATGTGTCCTCAGTGCTCACGATGTCGATTTGTCCCAGTACTAGTGATATTATTTTTGAACACTTGCTTAAGGTGGTGTCTGTAGGTTTCTCCAGTATTTTTCTTCTTGTCGTTAATGAGAATCTTCTGGGAAATACTGGGAAATACTTTGAGGCTCTGTAGATATTCAGTTTCTCATCAAACTTGAACATACTAGTTTAAGCCTCCAATGATAATTCGTGATTGAATCAATTACTATTCCAGCTATTACTAAGCTATTACTATGATGGTCTCCAAATAGAGGTTTTCTAATTCCATCATTTATTCTATACTTACTGTTGGCATTCTATTCTGAGGGTGACCTCCCTTCCTTTACTTATCCTTTACTTCCTTCCTTTACTTATCTTTTCCTTCCTTTACTTATCTGTTTGTTTGTATCAATGTGGACTCATAGATTTTTATTTTATTCAACAGGTTATAAACTGTTAAAATCATTTATTCTGATGCTCAGATCGACCCAGATTTGGCCAGTGAGCTCCCCTTCAAATTGGCTGCTGGTCCTTCTGATGTGTTTCCGTCATGCCTTGAGCACTTCCTTTAATTTCTGGCAAAAAAGATGTTCCATCCTCATCTTTTAATTTCCCTGCCTTGGAATCAACAATTTCTTTAATGAGCCTTCTTCCTTCCAGTGAAGAACAGTATTTAGAAACCAAGATCTGAGCACTATGTGTATTCATTGCTACTGAAGACCCCTATTCTATACACAGCTGGGAAATATGTGTGTGTGTGTATGTGTGTATATATATATATATATATATATATATATATATATATATATAAACAAGATCTATAGATAAGATATTTCAGCTGAGAAATATGTATCTTTATACATACCCAAAATCTATAGCTATTTTATACAAGGGGGCTTCAAAAAGTTCATAGAAAGATTCATATTATCTTTTAATTCCATTTTTCAACAAACTCTTTGAAGTACCCTCATATATCTATCAGTCTATATTAAAAGCTATGAGTTCATGTTAATACTTCCAATTCTTTTTTTTTTTTTTTGGTGGCTGGCCAGTTTGGGGATTTCAACTCTTGACCTTGGTGTTATAACACCACTCTCTGACAATTTGAGCTAACTGGCCAGCCAATTCTAATCCACAACTATAGGATTTACCCAAGCTTCCTTCTTTTCCGTATTTGTAACTGTCTTCCTAATAGTGAGAAAGCCCACTCTATAATATATTTACTTACTTGCTCAATCCGAGAATATGAGAAAGTAGTTTTAGAATTGCCAATTTATGTTTTTCACCCTGGTGAAAACAAACCTACTGATTAAACTTCAGTATTGCTGTACAGTTTTAGCCTTTAGCTAAGGGTTTAGAATCAAAATACTTGTTCAGAAGTTACTTGGTTAAGTTTTTTTCTTTTCCCCCTCACTTGGTGTGGTTATACTTTTCATTTGAAGTATAATTCTGTTTGTTTGTGTTTCATTTTAGGATTCTTCCCCCCACCCTCCTTACTAATTTTATTTATTTCATTTATTTTGAACACATAAACTATTAGTATGGCCCCACAATCAGGCTGCCAGAAAGTGAGCCTGGATTAGTCTTATCTTGTCTTCCCTTCTCCCTACACCCAGCACCCTATCCTTTCTGCCACTTCTCACCTATCCTCGGTATTTACCTGTTTCTAGTTTACTTTTCCTATGCTTCTTTTCACACAAATGAACAGATACTTGCATATTTTCTTATTTCCTCTTCAGTAAGAAAACTAAAAATGTAGCATACTACAGATAACTCTTTTTTTGTTTGTTTGTTTGTTTGTTTGTTTATTTATTTATTTATTTATTTTTAAAGATGACCAGTAAGGGGATCTTAACCCTTGACCCAGTGTTGTCAGCACCATGTTCTCCCAAGTGAGCTAACCAGCCATCCCTATATAGGGATCCAAACACCTGGCCTTGGTGTTTTCTGCACCAGACTCTCCCAAGTGAGCCATGGGCCAGCCCTTTTATTGCGTTTTTTAAATTTTTAGTTTATAGATAACTCTTCTTAACTTCAGTTGCAAAAAGTTTTCTAAAAACCCGAATGGCCAACAACAGGAGAATGATTGGATATGAGGAAGTACTATGTAGTCATTTGAAATGTTTTCAAAAATAATTAAAGATTTAGGGAAAAGCTTACAAAATAATTTAGATTTAAATGTAAAGTATTAAATAAACAAATGATTTACACTTCTAGAAAAATGATGTGGAGAGATGTTATGGTGAATTAGAAAACTGAAAACCTTGCTTACAAAACAGCCAGAAACCTGATTAGGAGGGTATGCACTATAACATTATCAGCAGTTCTCTAGGTGATAGAATTGCAGGTTCTTCACATGTCCTAATGGTTTTAAAAATTTGCCTCTCACAAAGGAGGTAATGCCTGGACAGCATTTATGAAAACATATTTATGCATTTCCTAAAAATAAGTAAAACATGCACCTGGTAAAACGTAAAACAGTTCCAGTGTAGTTCAGAGTGAAAAGTAAGTCTTCCTCCCAGACCCCCATTTTCCTCCCCGAGTCCCCATTGTTTCTAGGTTCTTTCTATTGCCCCAGAGATATCCTTTGCATATACAAGCATGGATAGCGCCTACTCCTGTACTTACTGCTGCAACACACCCTAAATGTTTTCACTTAATTATGTAACTTGAGGATCATTTTTTATCAGTATGTATTGATCTGCTGTATTTTATATTACAATTAGTTATACATAATCAGCCACAGCATGAGCATTTCTTTTTTTTTTTTTCCTGTGTAATAAATAGTGCTTCAATTGTAGGGGAAAAATCTCTCTCTCTCTCTGACTCTGAAAAGTTTCAGTTATTCAAAGATAAAAAGAAGCCTACACTGACAGCTTCAAAGTAATTTTTTGTGACTTTTTATGCCAAAAAGCATGGGGAACTAGGTCAATTGCATTATTTCAAATGTGTCTTTGCTGTAGGTTTTCAGGAACAAGTGAAACATCAGGTGTGTTGGAGAAAGGGGACATAGCCTTGGAGACAGCATGAGTTGGAAGAGTGGTATTTAGGTCATCTATCATTCAAACCCCCAGGACATCTAGAAACAATTACAGCAACTCTTTTCCTTTATAATTTCTGTGTAAAATTTCTTTATAAATTACTTTATATAAGTTTTAAAGAAGAAAAATACCAGTATCAAAGGGCCGGCCCGTGGCTTACTCGGGAGAGTGCGGTGCTGATAACACCAAGGCCACAGGCTCGGATCCTATATAGGGATGGCTGGTTGGCTCACTGGCTGAGCGTGGTGCTGATAACACCAAGTCAAGGGTTAAGATCCCCTTACTGGTCATCTTTTAAAAAATAAAAAAAAAAATTAATAAATAGATAAATAAAAAGAAAAATATCAGTATCTGAGGCCTTTGGTGTTTTTCTATTTGGGGAAATTTAATTCAGCAAGTTTTGATTCTATAAAGTTTCATTTATACTCCACCACTCTCCCCCTGCCCAGTTTTTTTGTGTTTGTTTTTTCTTTTCTTTTTGGCAGCTGACCGATACAGGGATTGAACCCTGGACCTTGGTGTTATCAGCACCATACTCTAACCAGCTGAGCAACTGGCCAGCCCCTGGTATTACTTTGAAGCTAACCCAACCTAACAGTTTATCTATAATATTTTAGTGTATATCTCTAAAAGATCATATATTCTTTTTGTATTTAACGTGTTGCAATTTATTGCTTTCCTTATTCTTTTTGATGCTCAAATTGTCCCAGGTTTGGTCACTGGAGGTCTGTTCAAGCTGGCTCCTGTACCTCTGGCATGTCTCCATCCAGTACTGCCTGGCTTTGTGGCACAAGATACTATAGGCTTGCCTTGATGTTACCTTGCTGCAAACCTACAATTAGTCTTTCTCCAAGGAGTCTGTTGGGAAAATAGAATAGTTTGGTCAGGGCCTTCCTCTCGGGTCCAGTTGGGTGTGGTTCAGCACATCCTTTGTAAGCAAATTGTGTGTGTGTGTGTGTGTGTGTGTAGTTAGTGCGCATGTGCACAAATGTATCCTTTTAGTTTTCTTGCTATTCTTGTGTTCTTCAGAGAGTTTTGATGAAGCAGGCTGGCGGGTGTCTGTTCGCCGGCACAGCTGTGCTTTCCAACCTGCGGCTTCCAAGGATCTGTTTGCTGGTCACCTAGCTCATAGACCTGCATGTGAGGGGTCTGGGGACCCAGCTTGGCATGTGAAGGGTTTGTGACCCAGTCTGTGAACGTGCTTGAGGGGTCTGTGAGCTCCAGACCCAGCCCTAGCTTTACAGTCAGCCCAGTCAGCAGGATTACCAGCAGGTAAAAGAGCCCGACAACTGATGTGGTCAAGTAGCTAGACAATTGGCATCACAAACAGGATTTCAGCATTAGCCAGAGCGCCACAGAGCCCTGTGAATTAAGTCTCTTAAAGTGGAGGATGCCTTAAAGGATTTGCATTTTCTTGTAAATCAATTAACATTCAAAAAAGTCAATGATTAGAAGAGATGATTTACAAGAGTTTTAGCCTATCAAACAAAAGTAATGAAATTATTATAGGTGTGAATCTCTTTAGATCACTAAAAGATTTGGTAGATCTAAAATTCCTTGATTCATATATGAATCTGAGAAAGATAAAAAATAAAATAAAGTTCCTTGAGAGCAGCTGAGCCCATATTGCCTGCAGCTCCTACCTACCGTGCTTTGGGTGTGAGTGTCCGTGATTACAACTGAATTCTCTACTGGATTCTCCAGCCCTGCCCTGCGCATCCCTAATTCCCTATCCCCCGCTAGCTCAGCCTGCCTACCTCACTATGGTACCATTGTATTTTCAGACATCCCACTTCAAAATCTAGATGTTCTTGTTTTCTTCCTCTCTTCTATACCTTTAATAAGTTACCAAATCCTGTAAATTCTTCTTTTAAAATGTCTCATATCTATTCTTTCTAATAATAATGAAAATAATAATCATATTATTAACAGCAACAGGGACAGTGCCAGGAGCTGTACACATTATTTCTAATCATTACCTTGGGGCTACAAATAGCATTATTGTTCGCATTTCACAGTAGAGGTTCAGAGTATGGCAGACTGCTTCCCATTTCTTTCCTTTTCTTTGTCCATACCTGTATCAGTCCATTTCTGTTGTTTATAACAAAATACAGAGAACTGGGTATTTTATAAAGAAAACAAAATTTATTGCCTACAGTTTCTGAGGCTGGGAAGTCCAAAGTCCATCTGATAGTGGTGACAGTGACCTAGGGCTCTCACATTGCAAGAGGGTGGAAGCAGAAAGAGAGACAGACTCTCCTCTCTTCTTTTAAAGCCCTCAGAACCACACCCCTGACCACCATTTTTAATCCATTCACTACTGCATGGTCCTACAATCTAGTCACCTCTTCAAGGTTCCACCTTTCAATTACCGTAATAGGATTTCTCACTCTCTTAACAGTTGCAGTGGGGGCCAAGTTTCTTATACATAAAACTTGGGGGACACAATTCAAGCTTGAATGAGTTTTGGGAGGGACATAATTCAATCCCCTACAATACCCTAAGGTAGACTTTAAGAGGGACTGAAATATAATGGAAAAACAGGAGTTGGATCAGGAGTCAGAGCTGAGTCTTAGGGTAGGACTGACTCTGCCACTGGGTGGTTTTGTGATCTAAGCTTGTTTCTTAAACTCTCTGAGCCCTAGTTTTCTCTTCTCTGAAATGAGGAACTCTACCTATGCAGTAGAATCACCCAGGGAGTGCTGGACTGTTAGCTTAGTTGGTTAGAACACAGCCGTATAACACCAAGATCATGGGTATGAATCCCCGTACTGGCCAGCCGCAAAAAAAAAAAAAGAAAGAAAAAGAATCACCTGGGGTGCTTTTAGAAAATATGAATGCCAGAGCCTCACTCCCATAAATTCTGATTTAAACAGTCTGCAGAAAGAGCTTTAGGCATCAGCATTTTTCAGAAGCTCCCCAGGTGGTTCTAAAGAGCAGCCAGGATAGAGAACCACCGGGCTAGATGATTTCCAAAGCCCATTCCAATCTTAACATCTCCTATTAGACAACGGCAGCAATTGTCTAGGTGATTAATCTGCCTTTGGCCTCTTCCTGAAAGCAGATTTCCATGACGTTTATTCTCCTAAAACATTGCTTGGTGACCTGAACCAAGTCATCTTGGAACTTCCTATTCCTACGGGAGAAAGTACAAACTCCTGACCTGGCAGTCGAGGTTCTCCAGTCAGAAATCCTCCACTTAGCAAGGCAGGCCCCCCATTGTTCCCTGAACAGGCCAGGCTCATTGTGAGTTCAAGCCTTTGCTTATGGTTATTCATTCCTGTCCTATCTATATTCTTTCTTTCAAGGCCCTACCCAAAACCCCCAAAAGAATGAAGCCTTTTTCAGTCCGTCCTCTGATCTTTTCTCTGCTATTTGTTAAGCTTTTTGTTTGTACTGCCTACTAGGTACATTAAACTACTTACTGTGTTAAATGTTTTCTTCACTGATTCATTCATTCAACAGTATTTGAGTACCTCCCACTTGCCAATCTCAGGGGTATGACAATCTAATTCAGGCAGACAGATAAGCCAACAGCCATAGCACAATATTTTAAGTGCACTGGCAAAAGTAGTTCAGAGTGAGGGCCAGCCTGTGGCTCACTTGGGAGAGTGTGGTGCTGATAACACCAAGGCCACGGGTTCGGATCCCTGTATAGGGATGGCCGGTTAGCTCACTTGGGAGAGCGTGGTGCTGACAACACCAAGTCAAGGGTTAAGATCCCCTTACCGGTCATCTTTCAAAAAAAAAGATAAGTAGTAGTCCAGAGTGCCATGCCCGGAAGAGGAACCTCTAACCCAGACGGGATGGTCAGGGAAGATTCCCTTGAGATAGTGCTTTCTGAGCTGAGACCTACTAAGGGAGAAGGAGAAATTATCCAGGCAGAAGGATCTGGGTGAAGAATGTTCCAGGAGTTGGAAACAGCAAGTGCAAAGCCTGGAGAGAAAAGAGGCTGTGGTGCTGTGGGCAAAGAAAGACAAGTTCAGGTGAGGTGAGGAAGATGTTAGGTGGGAAAGGTGGGCAGGGACCAAATCATACAGGTTTTAAATGTCATGTTAAGAACCCGTGTTGTAATCCAAGCCTGTAATAGTGAAGACCCACTCTAGACTTAAGGCAGGAGAGATGGTGAGAAGTGAGTGGACTTGAGACCTTTACTGAACCCAAATCCAGCTGCCTGCCACCAAATGAAAGCAAATGACTTAGAAGTCAAATGTTGGTGAAGAAGGGAAGTCAGCTTCATTCAGGAATACTGGCAACTGGAAGGAGATGTTCGGCTAACCCATCTCCCTGGTAAGCCTGAAGGTGATGGGCAGATTAAAACCATCTCATAGACTCAGATTTACTGAGGAGTCTTTATTTTATTTTTATTATTTCGGCAGCTGGCCGGTACAGGGATCTTAACCCGTGACCTTGGTGTTATAAGACTGTGCTCTAACCAACTGAGCTAATTGGCCATCCCTACTGAGAGGTTTTTAAAGAGGAGGCTGAAGAGATATGAGCTGCGGGGGCTACGTGTAAGGGGCCAGGTGCACATTCACATTAGGGCACCATCTGGCTTCTCTTCTCATCCTTGATGTTATCTTAGGATCCTGCAGGATTTTGATTTGCTTCAGAGTGCAACTAGCATAGATTTATTGATGTCTCTTTTGGTTTCTCAGGGTCTGGATAGTATGTGTCTCATGGCAAGTCTGCAGCTCCAGGCTGACTAGAAAACTACTTTACATTTGTGTAAATAATGTCATTATGCCCTGTAACCAAGGTTCAAAATATCAAGTAGCCAAGGGAGAAGAGGGAACTCAGAGGGATGCATACTAAGAAAAAACTGTTTTAAAAAATTTTCCTCTAGCTCATGCAGTTTTAGGTCCCAACATAGCTTCAGTCCCGTTCACTCCAAGACAATTGGGTTAGACAGAAATTGTGATTGATTAGCCATAGCAAGGAGCAAGGATGATTCGCGGGCTCCTGCCAGTGACACCCAGGTTCACTGAATAGAGAAATGAGCAGAGAAGTCAGTTTGAAGGGAAGTTACTGAGTTTAGTTTAGGGTGTGTTTGTCAAGTCTGAGGTACCTGTCGGATAACCAGGCTGTGTGACAAACAGAACAGCTATATATGCTGAAGCTTAGGACCAATATAGGCTGAAATGAGATTGACCAGCATATAAATTCTAATTGAAACAGTGGAAGTGGATAAAATGGACCAGGGACACTGTGTAGATAGAGAAGACAGCCAAAAGAGAACCCCAAAACACTTCAACATTTAGGGGATGGACAGGGAAAGAGGAGTCCACAGGTGACAGTGAGAAGGCTCAAGAGGGGAGGAATAAAACCAGCAGGGTTGAGCATCTGGGAGGCTAAGAACAGAGACTGTTGCAGGTGGGAAGGAAAAGGTCCCCAGAGTGAAGCGCCACCAAGAAATGGAGATAGGGACTGGGATGCTTCTGATAGATTCAGCAAGTAGGATGCTGCTGTGGCCATGGCAAGACTTGTCTCTGTGGAATGGTAAATGCAGAAGCCAGACTGCAGTAGACTGAGGAGAGGGTTTGAGGTGTGGTAACGAGCATAGACGGCCTTCAGAAAAATGAAGGTAACTGATGGGGTGATAGTCATGAGGATGTGTGGGGCCAAGGAAATTATTTGTTTAAGATGGGAAAAACTTGTGCTTTTTAAAAAGCTGATGGGAAGAAGGACATGCATTACACAGCGTTGGTAGGATTTCTTGTAGACAGAAGGTGGGACACCTCTTCCATTGCAACAAGAAAAGCGGGAGAAAGGTGAATGTGGAGATGCAGGTAGGATTGTAGCTTTGGTGGTAAAAAGTTGAATGAGTTCTCATCTGGCAGATAGGTTTGAAGATAATGAAATACCATTCGAAGGAGCTGGCTAAGGGAAAGAAAGGTTTGCTACACAGCACAGCCTTGAGGGCCCTTCCCTGCCAATGGAAGAGTGAGAAAAGGGACCATTTTCAAGTCTTTGATGACCTTCTCCAGTCTTTCTTGGATGATATCAAATTCCTTTCCATTTTTATTGTAGAAAAGAAAACCAAATAGATAATTAATTGCTTAGAACAGAAATGTTAACATGAGTTAGTTTGCCAGTGGTCAGGCATTTCCAAGGTCTGTGTGAGTGCCCACCCATGAATGTGTGGTGGGAACATTTTGCTTAGGCCAAAGTCATAGTTTAAGTCCCCTGTGGGGATAGTTAGACTAAACTCTTAAGTACACTGATAATATGAATGATGTAAAACTGAAGAAAAATCTCTGAAAACTTACTGCACTATGAAGTAGTAATGGCAGAGAGGAATAAAAATTGAGGTTAATATACAAGTTTTTTTATCATCTTACTTAAAATGCATTGTAGAGATAACTTTTTATTTTAGAGATAAAAGGAACTTGATGTTCTTGAACATCTTTCATCTTTCTCATTTATAGAAAAGGACACAATAGTTTAAACATTGGATTAGTTTTTCTAATTATATTTTGCTCAGGCGAATACTAAATTGAATTTACATTTCCCAGTTACATGCCACCTGATGTAAACTAGATTACATGGCACATGATGCAAACTAGAGACCCATCATATAGCAAGGGTGAAATGTACTTTACATCATCTACACTGCAAAATAATGAGTGTTGACTGTAGCTTTGGGGTTGGCCCTTGGGCCCTGATCAGGTGCTTGGACTCTGTGCAGACCCCACATAGGAACTGGTAGTCAGCATCATAATCCTAGCATGTGTGATATAAAATTACCAGAAATAGAAACTGTTAGAGATAGGAACTGAATTTCCAGCCACAGTCTTTGCATCTAAGCACCACAACACAGCAATCCCAGGAGCAAGAAAATAGTCTGGTATCAACTCAGCATCCCTACTGAATGGTGTCAAGAAAATTCAGTGTACCAGCCTATGGATTTTAAAGAAAGTACTTTGCTGTTCTCCCAATGTGATAAGAGAGTAATGTTTTAAAACTTTTGTTTTGTAATCTAAGCTGAAAGTGATGCCAGGTAGGAATTAAGAGGCTTGGTTGGCATTTTAAGTACTCCATTAAAGCTTTTAGTAATGAAATTAATTTTTCCATCTTGGTAATACATTTCACAGGCTCAGAAAAAAAGTTTGAATCAGACTTCCCCCATTTCCACTTCCAAGACCACAGATGGCCTGAGGCCAGCGCAGATCCCTGGGCTGTTGAGCACCGCACTGCCAGGTCAGGAGCCTTTGTAGTAAGCTCTCCTCAGCTTGTCCGTGTCCTTCCACTCTTCTCTCCTCCCTCATTCTGCATGAAATCTTTCTGGCTTAACCTCACCTCCACTCTGATCATTCCTTTTTTATGTATCCTTTCCACCCAAATAATATACTAAGTTGCATCAACTCTAAGATACCATCAATTGTAAGATATACTACTTCGAAAGAAAAAAGCACTTCTAATTAGATTATGAGGCATTAAATTATGTGGAAAAAATGTGCTTCTTAGAAACAATGAAATTGGTATTATATGGCACATGTGACTTCATGAGTATCCTCATGTTGCTTTACGTGTGTGTGTTTAGGATTCCTTCACCACCATCCCCAAACTGAAAATATTGTGGGCTACATCTTCCATTTAAGGCTGTGACCACCTGCACTACTCAATTAGTACTAAAAAAGACAAAAGCTTGACTGTTGCTAGTCAGCTCCCTGATTGAGTCTCCACTTTCCTTAGGTTGTATTTTGGGATTCTGTAGTACTGGCAGGTTACTGGCTTGAGACCTGTTTCTCAGACTGTAGATAATTTGAAACTATAGCTATTACAGCTTCTGTTTATTACTATTTTTCTTTTTCTTTCTTTCCTTCCTCACTTCCTTCCCTTTCCTTCCTCACTTCCTTCCCTCCTTCCTTCATACAAGGGTACTTCAAAAAGTTCACAGAAAGATTCATATCACCTTTTAATTCTATTTTTCCACAAATTTCTTGAAGTACCCTTATAGACTTTAATAACCACTGCCTCAAGAGCTTACAGATAAATGCACTACCCTACTCTGCTTCTTCACAGGCAGCATCCATGATAAAGAAATCCCTTTCAGAATGTTCAGTATCTGTATACATTGGGCTCTAGGTGTTATGCAATGGACCTGATTAACTGTTTCCGTTAAACATTGTCTTATGTATTAATTCTAATAGGACAGGATTCTGGAAGCAAAGTTTTATCGGCATCCTTAGGAACTGCACAACCACAGCAGGAAAAAGTAGTCGGATCATCTCCTGGCCCGCCAACTGTGCAGGTACAAAACTATTTGGATAGCTTCTTCTTGATGTTTAGCATAATTGAATGAAAATGTAGTTGTGTCATCTGTTCTGTTGCTGCTGTCTAGCATTGTGTACACAATCAGCCCAGTCCCCTGTGTTCCCACAAAAATGTGGTCACTTGAAGACCTTCTTGGTGGGCCAACCCTTGTTACATTTATGTTTCTAGGATGAATGTGTCTATTCTATTTCTGACATGTTTACAAAGCTTCATTAACCCATTACGTCCTCATGGACTAATAATAAACTAGCATTCAGCACATGCTAAGCACTCAAAAAGCATTATTTACTATCATTATCATATCAAAAGTGGACCTATTCTTCATTATGCTAAGTGATTTTATTTTCTGCAGTAGCAGCCAAGAGAGTATGAAGTAGGCAGTCCCTATGGTCTTTTGACCCAAGTTTGGCTTTTAAACCTAAAAAAATCTCAAACCACTAAAGCTGGCCGGTTAGCTCAGTTGGGTAGAACATGGTGCTGATAACACCAAGGTCTGGGGTTCAGTTCCTGTACCAGCTAGCCAAAAAAAATTCAAACCTTTAGTCTAAAAGGGAAGAACAGAGCTGGTGGTTAGCTCAATTGGTTAGAGCACTGCCTTATAACAACAAGGTCATGGGTTTGGATCCCTGTACTGGCCAGCCACCTAAAAAAAAAAAAAAAAAAGCCCTATCAGATCACACATCGGGATTGTATGTAACAAGAGCTTAAAAGTGTTTGCTCCCTTATTTACAACTGAGAAGACGGATTAAGTAGAATCTACTGAGTTTTCAGATGTATACGGAACTGGTACCCACATATATATTTCTTCAAAAACATAATGATGCATTTGTAGAGGAAGTTAAGGATTCAGGCTTTAAAGTACTGAGTCGTAAGGAACTGACAGTACAGCTTTCTATAATCTTGACATAGTACAACTTTGCTACATGGATGGAGTCTATGGATTTATTTTTAGCAGGGCACATTCTACAGTCTTAGAATATGCTCTTCATAGGTAGTTGAAAACATTTCAAACATAGTGACCTTTGTGTGTAACTGTATTCTGCTTATCTTTTCTATAAAAGGGAATAATATGAGGTGTGTTTTGTCTTTAGGTGGATAGCCATTTGGGAGGACTAAAAAGGCCTGCTGCAAAACAACTAACTAAAGGAGCTTTGTGAGTCACCTTTGGAAATGACAAATTAATCTTGAACATTTCTCTAGGTCCCTAATCTTCAATAAATATAATAATATAATAAAAGTCAGGTTTATAATAATGAGTATATTAGCCTTTTAAAAATTGTACTTTGCCCTTCTTGGACAGCCACCAAAAAAAAAAAAAAAAAATGTACTTTGAAAATCTTTTTCTATAGTTTGTTTTCATTAGTACCTGTAAATATATCAAATGTAGTTTGAGCCTACTGTTTGCTCTTTTGTTCTTAAGGAGAGAAGTTCTTTGTCTTTTTGGAGACAAAGCGTCCCTGAGAAGCATGGTTTGATAAACTCCTATGCTCAAAACAGAAATGTTAGCACGAGTTTAGTTGGCCAGTGGTCAAGCATTGCTGAGGTCTATGAGAGCACCCACACATGAGTGGTTGGTGGGAACACTGTGCTTTTGAGGTCAGTGTTATAGTTTGAGTCCCTAGGGAGATAGTTAGACCAAACTCTAAACCCACTGTGGGATACAAAACATAAAACTAAAGAAAAAACAAAACTACTGTACTATGAATAATAACATCCCTGTTTGCCTTATTTTCTTTGCATGCAAATAAACATGATGATTAGATTTGACTTCCTACCATGATTCTACATTGACAATGGCCATTTCTCTTTTAAAGCATTCTCCAACAGTTACAGAGGGACCAAGCCCACACTGTGACACCTGACAAAAGTCAATTCCGATCACTAAGTGATGCAGTACAGAGACTGCTCTCCTACCACGTGTGCCAGGGCTCCATGCCCACTGAGGACGACTTGAGGAAAGGTAAACAGGCCGTAACCCCCTCCCATGGCTGCCCTGTGGAAGAGCAAGAGCCACGTCACCCCAGATGGTAGACAGTTGTTGGTTTTAGTTACAGACCTGATTTGTTCCTGATTTAATCAATTTCCCAGTCCATGTTTAAGGTTGTGACTTATTCTTCTCAGTATTCTATGAAGGGGATACCCAAATGTCAGAATGTTTTATTGACCAGTTGGGGGACAGTGAATACAAAGCCTTGTTTGGACTGCTGCAGATGGTATGGCTCTAGACAGCGTACTCTACACAGCAATTTAACATAGTCCTTGCCTTTAGGCAGAATGTATACCTTTAGCTGTTTCTACCAGTTTTGTTAATTAGATAGATACTTTAGTCCACAAAAGCATTCCCTGAGGTTCCAAAGTGAGTCTAGGGCACTGGCTATACATCAAGAAACTGGTAAACAGGTTAGGGATAAGGGCCCCCTCTCCCACCCTAGAACTTAGCCCATTCTGATGCCTGGCCCTGCTGCCATTCCCAGTTTTATGGCTTAGTTGCATCTGTCCTTCCCACCATCACTGCTAAGCCTGACTTTACCAGTGCCCTCCTCTGCTTCACTCCATTCCTGGGCTGCTACCAGTCTTGTTCTTCCTGGCCAGAGTCTCTGATCTCAGAGCACAGTGATTTCTGTCAGTCCACTGGGAGCTTCTCTGGGACATTCAGGGAATAGGGTCAAGATTCAGCATTAAACAGAGGTGTGAAGACTCTGAGAAGAATAGTGAATCAGAAAATGTCAGATCTTTGAAGACCGACAAAGGACAGAGCCACAGGACCATGACCTGTGAGATGTCACGAACTAGTTTGTATCTTTACGTTAAACCAGTCTACCCAGCCCAGGCAGTTGGACTTTATTGTTTCAGCTGCTTTAGTTTTTCATATTATTGGAAGGGAGTGGAGGCTTTGCTCATCTAAACCAGCAGATCACTCTCTATTTATTGATATTTATTGCCGGTTTGTTATATAGTTTTATAGGTGTTATTCAAAGGTACTGTGCTTTTGGTCTCCTAATTACAGTTTAAGTAGGCTAATAATAAAGTGAGTTTCTGTGACCACATACCAGTGGATAGTGCAGAAGAAAGCAGTGCAGAAGTATGTTGCTTAACCAAGGAAAAGCTAATCAAAGAAGAGAAAATTGCCATGGACAAGCCATGTTTGAATAATGGAAGAGTAATGCATTTCAGTCTTAAGAAATAAAAGACCTACTGTGTGATTTACATTTTCTTACTATTTTCTCTCTCTCTTTTTTAAAGTGGACAATGAATTTGAAACAGTTGCCACTCAGCTCCTAAAAAGGACCCAAGCTATGCTTAACAAATACAGATGCCTGCTCCTAGAAGATGCAATGGTAAAATTCCTGCTACCATGTTTGTTTTTTAAAACTCCTCAGTTGTAGCCACTAATCAGAAAGAAAAGATTTAAGGAGTTACATTTTCAGAACATTGTTTAAAAGGCTCAGACAGGTTGGCCAGTTAGCTCAGTTGGTTAGAGCACAGCCCTATAACACCAAGGTCATGGGTTTGGATCCCCGTATTGGCCAGCTGCAAAAGAAAAAAATTAAAAATAAATAAAAAGCACAGATATTTAAGACTGCAGAAAAACTTACACTTAGCTGTTACTTCAAATAACAGCAGCTGGGCTGGCTGGTTGGCTCAGTTGGTCAGAGCACAGTGTTGTAAAACCAAGGTGTAAGGGTTTCAGATCCCCTTACCAGCCACCCACCAAAATAAATAAATAATAGCAGCTAACATTTACTGTACTTTACTGGGTGGATTACACTTAATCAATACTTTTCTTTTCTTATTTAATAAATGAAGAAAATAGGGTTTTGATTAAGTAACTTGCGCAAGATTACATAGCTAGTAAGTTTGCAGTCATTAGTAGAGCTAGGACACAGACCAGGACCATCTATCTGAGCCCCATTAACAATCTGCTCCTGTCTGCTGCCTTTCACAGATGTAGAAGAATTGGAGGCAACTGCTGAAAACTGTTCAGAGTAACATCTGAAAAGACTAGCTGATAACAAATGTTAAAATTAGTTTTATTTTGTTTTTAACTGAGAGGTTATTAACAAACCATAAAAATCACATTGAATTTTAAAGTGTACAACTTGCTGGTTTTCAGTATATTCACAAAGTATGCAACCATCACCATTATCTAATTCCAGAACATTTTCATTATCCTAAATAGAAACTAAAATTAGTTTTGAAGCACCAGTTAATTAGAGAAAGGAATAAGATATCTCCAGAAATGATGGAAAGACCAAATCTATTCTTAGATTTTAGAAGCAGTTTTAAAATCACATAGGCTTTAACCTATAAATTGGTCTCTTACAAGTCATTTTCAATTTTGAGATCAACTTTCAAAATGTACCTTGGCAGTGTAATAACACCAAGATCAAGGGTTTGGATCCCTTTACTGGCAAGCCACACACACAAAAAAAACTAATTTACCTTGGGACAGTGGTTGAACTACATTATAAACATATACAATATAGTGTAGATATCTATATGTATGTATGTATGTATGTATGTATTTACTTAAATATATAATTTACTTATAATTATGCCAGCAAATTCTATAATAGTTGTTCTCATATTGACAAACATTTTTGAAACAAAACTCTGAGAGATCAGAAAAGACCAGCTCTATCATTGATGAGGAAAAGGCCACTTATTTGGTGAAATTATCTTGTATCTGCCATGAATTTTTATGTTAAATAAGACCTAGAAATATATTTTAAGATTTGATTCTGTACAGCAAAAGGCTTAATAAAAGAGAAATAAATAAAAAACACAATTAGGGCTGGCTGATTAACTCACTTGATTAGAGCGTAGTGTTGATAACACCAAGGTCAAGGGTTCAGATCCCAGTACTGGCCAGCTGCCAAAAAAATAAATAAAGATAAATAACACAATTGAAGCATAGAAGAATATAGAGTAAAAAGTCATCCTAATGAAAAGATTCTAAGATATATTATTAAGTAGAGGGAAGAAAAAGAAAGGTACAGAACAGTATAGTTGCTACCATTTATATGTCAAAAGAAAGAAAGAAAGAAGTATATATGCTTGTGTGTTCCTAAGGTATCTCTGGAAGAGTATTTTAAACTGCTAGGCAGGTGGTTGCCTCCAGGGAGAGGCACTGGGTGATGGTGGATGGTGAGAGGTGGCAAAGAAGGAAGGCTTAGTTTTTACATGCCCTGCAGTACCTTTTGAATTTTGTACCAATGTGTAAATTACCTTTAAAAAAAAAAATACAGTTAAAAAGAATGCACCCTATGTGACTAGGATAAATATGACTAAATGGGACATGACTAGAACCTAGACACCAAATTCTTGTTTTGGATTGCTTCATTTATTCCAAAGAAGTGGTGAGATGTTTGGACTTGGTAAAAGACGTCTGAAATGACTGGCTCTCTCGTTTTCAGCGGATTAATCCCTCTGCTGAAATGGTGATGATCGATAGAATGTTCAACCAGGAGGAAAGAGCTTCCCTGTCCCGGGACAAGCGTCTGGCACTTGTAGACCCTGGTAAGGAGCGTCAGAGTAAGAGTAGAGAGGTGCCATGGTTCAAGGACCATAGGGCCTTTGGGGAGTCTGTCTGAGCTGACCTTTGGGTGAGAAACCTTAGCATATTATTGAGTGCCTTGCTGTGTACAAGTCATAGTTAGAGGGAAATCATCAGTGAAATATGGTCCCTGACTATAAGCCAAGTAAATTATAATGCTGCATTGAAGTACTTTTCTCTCATCCCATCAGTTTCCTGCCAATTGCACGTACTTTAGATTTAACCCATATTCTGTCTTTCGAAAATGAGTTCTCTTTACTTCTTTTTTTTTTTTTTTTTTTTTAATTTAAAAAGATGACCGGTAAGGGGATCTTAACCCTTGACTTGGTGTTGTCAGCACCACGCTCTCCCAAGTGAGCCACAGGCCGGCCCTAGCTTCTAAAAATTTTTAAATCAAGTAACATTATAACAATTCACAATATAAATTCTACCCATGCTTTTACCATCCTATAAAATAAATGTTTAAGGCTGGCCAATTGGCTCAGTTGGTTAGAGCACAGCCTCTATAACACCAAGGTCAAGGGTTCAGATCCCCTTACCCGCCAGCTGCTGAAAAAAAAGAAATATTTATATTTCTCCAAGTTTCCTACCAGTTCTGGTTTCCATTTGCATAGATTATTTATATATAGTTACAGGTCAGATGCTAGATATGATTCTGTTTTCTGGTTTTCTTGCATTTGACGCATCTGAAGTTTTTATCATGTTGCTGTAGTCTTTAATATTTAATATACTTTTAATACATTAACTTGATTATTTAGCTCATTCTTTCCCCCACTGTTGGACTGTTTTCCTGTGGCTTTACTCCCAGTCCCCTATTGTCTTTTCTGGTACTTAAATATTAAGGTTCTGCCTTATGTTTGATGTGGTCAAGAAGTTCACAAACAGAACATATGATCCTTGCATTCAGTCTAAAGGGAGAGTCTGAAAGAAATGGTATATAACCTAGTAGGATCCTGAAATCTTTGCAAAAAGAAAGAGAATAATGTAGGATATATTTCTGTCCACTTTTCTTAGAACCTAAAGTCTCCTATTGCCTCAAAGTGAATTGGCTTGTGGATACACCCTGCTGCTGTGTCATAGCCCCTGAGACAGAAGCGCTACCCTGGCAGGGGCCATGCTTCATTCTCCTCTGTATAGTGCCCGCCCAGCCAGTGTTTGATGGATGAATCATCTTTTTAGATTTCAAGGCTGTATTCCCTAGATCTGACATTTTGGGATTTGGCAAACAAATTCATGTTCATTCTATACATACTCTTTGTGGTTTTACAGATGTTATCAAAGCCTTATTTCACTTGCGTTACTTCCAGAGTTAACACTTTTCTGCCCTTGCATAACAGCAATCTGCTTACTTCCATCTGTGCCCTCAACACCCCAAATCCTCACAGACGTTTTTCTTGCCATCCTCCTGGCACAGTTCAGTACTTGTTCACAGACACAGTTCCTCTGGCCTTCCAAACAGATATCACTTTGAATGTGTGTGGACCATTCATTTTGTGGTCTTGGAAAGTGATGTCAGGACTGAAGTGCCATCACCCAAAGACAAGTAGCTGTGTCCATCCCCCTTCTCCCCAAAGACACATTCAAGGCTCTCTGCTCTAAGGAGGAAACCAGGCTGTCACCAACACCTGATTTCCGTTTTCAGACTGTCTCAAAGCACTCATTAACAAAAAACTACTTTAAAATAACACTAAGAGATCAGCACTAAGTGGAGCTTTTTGTCTATCAGGCATCAAGAAACTACCTTTTCAGAGAGGTTTGAGCTTCCGGTCTGGAAGCTGTGGTTCCACAGCCTTGGTTACTCTTACAGGCTGCCCTCTCAGTGTTGTGCTTTTGCTTGTTCCTCTATGAAACCTGCTGACTCGGTGGGCTGGGCTGGGCTGGGCTGGGCTTGCCCTCAGCACCTGACTCACTGAGGGTCTATTGTGTGGTCCTTACTGTCTTGTTCACTCATTAATGTTCTTTTTGTTCCCATTTCCAGAGGGTTTTCAGGCTGATTTCTGTTGTTCCTTCAAACTTGATAAAGCTGCTCACGTGACACAATTTGGCAGGAATGACCAGCATGGCAGTAAAACAGCCAGCTCTCTACATCTGACGGCCAAGGCCCAAAGCAGAGACCGAGCCAAACCAGGTCTGGCAGAACCAACGAATCATGATCAATTTCATCTAGTGCCTAATCATATTGTGGTCTCTGCAGAAGGAAACATTTCTAAAAAAACAGAATGTCTTGGCAGAGCACTAAAATTTGACAAAGTGGGCTTAGTTCAATACCGGAGGGCATCTGAAGAGAAGGGCAGCCGGAAGGACCCCATGAAGGCCAGTGAGTGCTCTCCCGGCCCTGAAGGGCACCGGAACACCTCGTCCAGACCCGATCATGGTACTGAGGGCAAACTCTCAAGTATCCTAGTAGATTCTCCCTTGGAGGTGACATGTAACAATTCCTTCCAGAACAAAACTATGAGGAATTCTCCAAAGAATGAAGTTTTACACACAGACATCATGAAAGGGTCAGGAGACCCCCAGCCAGACCTGCAGCTCACTAAGAGTTTAGAAACCACATTTAAGAACATCTTGGAACTCAAAAAGGCTGGGCGGCAGCCCCAAAGTGACCCTGTGGTTAGTGGCTCTGTTGAGTTAGATTTCCCCAACTTTTCTCCAATGGCTTCACAGGAAAACTGCCTGGAAAAGTTCATCCCAGACCACAGTGAAGGTGTTGTAGAAACTGACTCCATTTTAGAAGCAGCTGTAAATAGTATCCTAGAGTGTTAATAGCAGCAGTCCTTCCCCCACCCACCCCAAGACCCTGCCCCGGACAAGTTACATTCTTTCCTGGCAAAAGCAAATGGAAACGGTCTCCTGTCTCCAGCCTGCTTGATCTTTCATTACAGGTTATTCTTTCTAATCTCAGTCCTGTTCTTTGTTTAAGAGCAATACTTGTCGTGGTTACAGGGAGATCCTTTAGTAAAATTAATCTTTGTTAGAAAGTAGTCTGATAGGCCCTACACATTTCAAGTGTTATGAAAGTGCTTTTTTTGTATTCATTTTTTTGTCATTGTTTATTTTTTTGTTTTTTTAAACACTGTAACTCAATGAGAGGACAGTACACTTGGCCCTGGGTAAAATTTTGACAATCGTATGTCATTTGAAAAGAACAGACTTACTAAAGAAAATCAAACAGAACTGATAGAAGCTACTTTTTAAGGAATATCTCACTGCATCTCCAATTTTAATTTTGTTTTATTTTGGGGTGTTTTTTGAGGGGCGTTGTTGGGGAGAAGACCACATGGCTCTTCCCCCCTCAGCCACCTCTGAGCAGTAAGTTGCCAACTGCTCTGCCAGGGACCCCAAGCCCTGGTGTAAAAGCCAGTAGCACATAAGCAGGGCATTTGCAGGGCTTCCCTATTGACTGTTGAAGTGCTTTTCTGATGCTCCTGGAGCAAAACCTCATGCTTTTCAGCATATCTGTGTTCAATTTCATCTAGGGAATGCTCTGTTCTTAGTTCCAACAACACGACTTGAAATAATTTCACCAGGCTACAAAAAGGAAAATGGAAACCAGTTAAGTGGCACAGTGTACAGGGGAGGCCGGGATAGAGCGATGAGGATTATAATATGTATATATGTAAAAGCATATATATGTTAACTATTGAAAAAAAACAAGAGTTTTGCATTTTATAATTGGATATATTCAACATATGATGTATGTTTTATTTGTTGCTGGGTTTTGTTTTGTTTAACCTCTCTTTGCACCCTCTCCTGCAACAAATAGCCAAGTGTTAAAAGCACTTTCATTTGAAAACTATGTTGTAATTATTCAGTTTAAACTTTAAGGGGACTTTGGCCTTGTTTATTCTTCTTGTTGTCTGAAAACAGTAGTCACCCCGGCAGCAATCATTACCAAAACACAGACAAACCAAAGGTAATCAGTCAGCCCACCACTGAAAGGAAAGATCTGAGACACGGGATTCCTACTTGAGAGCCAAAGGATATACCCTGTCGTAGTTTGTGTTTGGCCCGTGTTCATACATGACTTACTGCTTTATTTATTTATATTCTTTTCAGGGAGTGTTCCTCATTTTCCTTTCTTGTATACCTGCCCCAGGTGATCCCATTTCTGTTACTTTCATTCTCCGTGTCATTGTAACCATCACTTATCTCTGTCATCGGGAAAGCTCCATGATGGTATTTTGTATGCACTCTTCTCCCATGCACTGCATGTTTCCGAACTATTCAGATCCAGAGGTCATTTTGGTTACAGTGTACACACACTCACTCTGCCTCTTTTGTACGCACTCTCTCATTTATTCTGTTTATTTCCCTGGCTTTATAGGTGCACCCACTGGTCCCCTCCACTGTAATGTTTTGCCAGGATCTGCTTCTGGCCATTCCCAGAATGAGGATGACTCCCACTGTCATCATGTTGGGCATTTCTTTTTCAGATTGGCCTGCGATGAAAAGGAAGGCTTCTGATTATTAGAAAACACAGCAGCAGAAGACCTGTACCCTCCCTGCCCTTCTGTCCCACCATGCAGAGAAATCCTGTGAGACAGCCAGTCTTCACAATAGCAACAAACCTTCACCCCAGCCCCACACCCCAGCCCCACACCCCAGCCAATAGAAAGGGGAAAATCTGGGCCATTTTAGGGTTACCATTTTTTCCTTATTTGTGCCAATGTCCAAGTTGCAGATTTCCCCTTTCTCCTATATTGTAACATATTAGAAAGATAAGTTGGTATTGCCAGTTGGAACTTTCTGTTTGGGCAGCCCTGGGATCATACCCTGCCATAAACTCCATGATTTCATAGGCTCTTCTTCTTTTAGAGCTCATGCTCCCCTAATTCCTAGCAAGACCAAAAGATGGTCCCTCCTGATCAAATTTTTCTTATTGTGAAACTTTATACCTGGAAGACTTCATGTGGGCTGCTAATGAGTTACATTAATTACTGCGAATCAGTGGAATTCTTAAGAGACAAGATAAGCTTCATGTACATTTGTTACCTCTTTCTTCCCCATCCTGTCCTGGTACCCCAATCCTAGCTTTTCTATATACCATCTTAAAGGGCTTTTAAGCCCTAACACTTGTCTAGCAAATGGAGAGCCTAATTTACCAAAATGAAACTTGTAAATTTTTGTGTCTTTGTATGTAAGTTTACTTTTTATGGAGGAAGGATTCCAGATAATGACAAATGAAGATTACAAAATGTATTTTACTCCTGTGATTAGGTTATGCGCACTGGGTCATAACTCGCATGTCGAGCCCCCTCTGGTGAAGGGTAAGAGAGCTCAGCCTCGATGGCCAGCGTTCAGTTGTTCAGGTTCATTAGTCAAAGTTAAGTTTTAGAACTACTTGTACTCAGTAACAAAAATTATTTTCTTTTTTCTTTTTTCTGTTATTGTTGTGGAAAAGTGTGAATTTGTTATTAAGCACTTGATTTTCTGTGTCCTTAAGTACTGCCTAAAGATAAAGCAAATTTTAAACTGGCAATTACGAAAAAGAAATATTTTAGCTCTGAAGAATTTAGTAGACTCTGTTAGATTAGGGAGGCCTTACAGACTGACTTGACTTAAAGAGGACGCGTCATTCACTGTCAGTGTGGTGTGGGCTTTATTTGCTTAAATACCTTCATTTGTATAGTATGTCTCACTTGAAATTGCTTTGTATACATTTTGTAAAAATATTTATAAAATGTTTTGTAAAAAAAAAAAAGTATAACAAATTGCAGTTTATTTTGTTATGTTGGATAAATACTGTTAAAAGAAACCAGTCAGTAACTATATTGTTAATCCATGGTTAGGAAATGTTTAGTTGGAGATTACAAAGTGAAACAACCATTGCAATACAGCCAAAGATTTGGGAAAATGTGCAACTGTGATTGTCTTGATTTTGCAAATAGAAATGGCTGGCTACTTTTCCCAGAAGAAAAAGGTAAGTGTTCAGTGGAAGTTCTATTTAAATATATTTACCATTACTAAAAAGTAGTCTAACCAGTGAGGGGATAGGATTTTAATTGATCAGCCTTTCCAAACAGTTACAAATTAAAGTTGGTCAGTGAGGAAGTTTCAATCAACTTGTTTATTTTGTTTCTGCAAGAACAAGGAGAAAGCTAAGGGATAGGTAAAGAAAATAATTTTACATCAGACTTATTCCAGAATTAACATGTTTGTTTTTGGATTCACATACTTGACCAAATTGTAACTTTTCTCTAAAATCAGCCCTCATGAGGTCCTTCTGAGTTCCTGCCCTCACAAGTATGACTCTACTCAAATTCTTAGGGAAACTTCCAGAGGTAATATGTATTTCTGGGGGCAAATTTTTCTTTGGGGCCTAGAATTCATACTTGAACTCCTTTATGGTTTGATTGCTTCCCTCTGCCCTAATAGCAGTAGGAAATCAAGGTCCTGTAGTAGTCAATATATAAATAGGAAGTCATTCTCATGTAACTAACAAGAGTTAGAATAATTACTGCTAGAATAATTACATCAGTGGGTGGATCCCTAAATGTCATTCACAGTGTTGCCCTGTCGTCAAGCTTCTCTTCTTGCTTGGGATAAATGTGTGTCCAACAAGACATTCTTGCCCCTCTTTAGGCCATTTGCAATGGGAGTGCCCCAGGAATGAAGAGGTAGAAGGATCATCTGGCTGCTCTGTTAGGATCAGGGTCTCTGTTTCCTGGGGGCATGCCCAGAAGAAAGACCAGGCATTTCCATACACAGATCCTGTGTATGGGAGGACACATTCCAGGAAAGGGGCCCTAGCACTTATGCAAAGAAAGTAGCCAGTGGATTATTAGGGGGAAAGGCAAGGGAAAAGAAAGAAACTTCCACAGGTTGGGGGCACCAAAACAGTGCTCAGGCAGGGATCTAGCTGTGCTGTTCTCAAGGGGCTAGGTCTTGGGTTCAGGATCTGTGTAAAGCTACACGACTACACCAGTTGTGGTGCTCTGGCTCTGTCGGAATCCTGCTGATTGGGCCAATTGTCGAGCTCTTATCTGCCTCTAATCCTGCTGACTGGGCCAATTGTCCAGCGAGGGCTGGGTCTGGAGCTCACAGACCCCTCAAGCCCATTGTCCAGACTGGGTCACAAACCCTTCACACGCCAGGCTGGGTCACGAGACCCCTCACACGCAGGTCTCTGAGCTAGGTAACTGGCAAACAGGTCCTTGGAAGCCGTAGGTTTGAGAGCATTGCCACGCTGAGCTGTGTTCGTCGGAGGAAGTCGCCAGCCAAGCCGTGGAGCCGCACATGTGCACTAACTCCACCATTCTCTGTTTACAGAGAACGCTGAACCACCCCCAACTGGCCCTGAGTCAAGGGGAGCCTGATTAAATTATTCTATTTTCCCAGCAGTCTGGCTTTGTCTCAGCCTTGGGTGTGCTCTCCAAGACTGACTTAGGACCCCTTGGGTATCCAGCTGAAGATGGAGATCATTAACCACCATTTATTGAATAGTTGACTGTGTGATAAGCACTGTGCTAGACATTGGGACATGTGGATCAGGCATGATTTCTCCTTTCGAGGAGCTCACAGTCTAGAGGGGGAGCAAGCACTTAAAGACATTGCATTTGGTAACTTATTGAAATTCAGGAGAGAAGAAAATGGGATACTAAAATCCTTTGGGGGGCTGGCCGGTTAGCTCACTTGGGAGAGTGTGGTGCTGGTAATACCAAGATCACGGGTTCAGATCCCCATATCGGCCAGCCACAAAAACAAAGAAAAACTAAAATCCTTCTGGACTGCCACTTGGTAGAGAGCTACCATCTATATTTCTATGCCCTGTTTCTTAGTACAGTTTCCTGAGTTATGTTTGAGAAAAAAGCATAATACTTTCTTCCAGAATGAAGATAAAGGGTTTTTGAAATTAAGATGTTAAATATGTGGAGAAATCTGGTCCGTATGCAAAGGATAGGAGCATATTTGTAGTATAAAGTGGATTCTGTAATATGAATAGTTTGTTTGTCTACATTGCTGCAGGTCTTTATAGGAAACCTAATCTGTATTCCTCCTGGACATGTGCTGGGTCTGGCCTTTTAAAACACTTGCAAAGGAAGAAGATCCTTAGTAAAAATTAAATAAATAAAAAATCATTTCTGTGAAAGTCAAGGAAAATGGCACAACTGGGTAGACAGAAAGTGCCTTTGGCAGCAGAATTTGGAAATAGGTTCCAGTACATCATCTAACACATAGTCAGATTTATCTTTATGCAAGTTACTCTCAGCCTCAGTGTCCTTTCCCATAAACTAGGGCAAGACTTGTCCTGGCCCTCTACTTCTTAGGGTACAAAGTGAGGTGTTCCTGAAGAAGTGTGGAAAATTTTTTAAAAAGCTAATGTTCCATTATCCCTGAAATGATTCTGAAGTTTGGGTTTTTCTGTTTTGCTTTTGGTCTTACCTGCTATACACTGTCTACTTCCTACCCTAGCTTTCCTGTGTCTTTCCTTGATCCTCAAAAGGCTACGGCCCCTCACCTGTTCCCTCCCCCCTTTTCTTTCCCACTTTTGCTCCTTTATGCTTATTTTTCATCAGGATCAAAAGCTATTGTCCATGTTGTCTTCCCCAACTCCAGGCTCACCTGCTGCTCTCATACCAACCTCTTTCCTACCTGCTTCCTGGTAACCTCTTGTCACTCTCTTGAGGACATAACAAGGAAAACTTGAAACAAAATGGAGCAGACTGCCAGAAAGATCAAAATCCAAGACAGAAGACTGGGGCAGACGGAGCTCCCTCTAGGGTGAGTTGTGTGTAGTGGTTTTGCCTTATGGAAGGCATTGCTCAATTATCTTAAGTAAAAAAAGTAGAATTTGAAATAGTCCAGGGCCGGCCTGTAGCTCACTCGGGAGAGTGCTGATAACACCAAGGCCACAGGTTCAGTTCCTATGTAGGGATGGCCGGTTGGCTCACTGGCTGAGCGTGGTGCTGACAACACCAAGTCAAGGGTTAAGATCCCCTTACCGGTCATCTTAAAAAAAAATTTTTTTTTTAAATAATCCAGAAGTACAGACAATACTGAAATGACTTATTCAGAGATATGTTAGGAAAAGGATCCTGGAGTCAATTTGGAAAACCACAGAATGTCAGTCCTGAAAGGAGTCTTTAAAATCACAGTCACATGGTTCTAAACCAGAAGAATCTAATTACCTAGAGACCTTTTTCTTAAACTCATACATGTGTGATAAGCAAAGGGCATACCACAAAACGGCAGTCTTCCTTCCATTCCAGACCCCACTCTCAGTTCCCAGAAATAACCCCCATCAACACTTTATCTTTCAAAAATTGTTGCATACAAATATATCTATAACTAAAAAACAAAAAACAGCGTAGGACCATTCTCTTACACCCTATTCTATATCTTCCTTTTTTCAAATATAACCAAATGTCTGGAAGTATTATAGTCAGGATTCTTTTGTTGTAAGCAACAGAGATTCTGGTTAACCAGCATAAGGGGATGTTTACAGGGAGGATAAGGATTAAAGGGAAGGTCGAAGAACCAACAGGCTCGAGAAAGACAAGAACAGGGAAACTCCAGAAGGTCTTATTAGGCAGAATCCTTGAAAGTCTTGCCTCAGATCTACTTTCTTCCATCATCATTCTGCTCAAGATTCAAAATCCTGTTGAGGGTCTCATACCCCTGAGAAGAGTTAAAAGGATTTTTCAAAGACCCCTTCAGTGTAAGTATTGGGAGGACAAGCATTTGGATTTGATATCCACTCCCCCCTCCCCCCAAGATTATACATGATGAGGAAAAGACCAGTTCACAAGAGGAATGGGATACTGTTAGAAAATGGGAATGAATGTCGACAGGCTAAAAAATGAAAACCATTCACCACTGAGATTTCAGGACTTGAAGATCTACGTCACTGCATACAATTGCATAATCTTCCATAATTTATTTAACCATTCTCTGGGCTGGCCCGTGGCTCACTCGGGAGAGTGCAGTGCTGATAATACCAAGGCCACGGGTTCGGATCCCATATAGGGATGGCCGATTAGCTCACTGGGTGAGTGTGGTGCTGACAACACCAACTTAAGGGTTAAGATCCCCTTACCGGTCATCTTTTAAAAAAAATTTTTTTTAATTTAACCATTCCCTAACGATGGACACCTGAAGCAGCTAAGAAGAACAGAACCATATGAGGACAGGCTAAAAAAGAGTAAGATTCTTGAGGCTGTAAATGGCCATGACTCATTCTCATTCAGTAACCCCACTTTAGAAAGAAAAAAATTATTGGAAAAAAAAAAATCTTGGATCTTGCCCAGTGCTAGGGCACATGCTCAGTGCTCAGTAAACACATTTTCAGTTAGTAAACAATCGTTTGGTTGAAAAGGAGAACTCAATCTCTTTTTCTCTGGGTCAGTCTGGTGGAGCAGTGGCTTTGGCACTGAGAATAAGTACTCTCCTAGCACCATCTGCTGGCTTTGGATAACTACTTCCTGAATCCTGGTCTCTAAAGTCCTATTCAGTCAAGAGTATTGTTAATAAACCTGAAATTCCTGTTCCCCTTAATACTGTCAGTACCACAGAACCTTTTATCTGTAGACAGAGGAAATCACAAAATATTGACTTATTTTTGTTCCTTATTTACTATCTAATGGATGTCTTACACTTTGGTGATCCTTCTATTTTGCCTCTTTACAAAGTAAGGTGCTGAGTGAGAAGAAGCCTCTCTTTCAGTGTGTGACCCCGAAGACTGTGTTGTCCTTTGACATTTATTCATCAGGTAGTGAACTCTGTCCATGGCACTATCTTTCTGATTGGACTAGTCACATAGCACATTCCAATATGATGTCTTGAGCCAATATCAATATCAATAGTGTCAAGACTGAGAAACTGGCGCTAGACCCTTAGGATCAGTAATGAGCAAAGTAGGCATGGTCTCCCTCCTCCCAGTATCACGGGGAAGAAATAGTAACAATATAGGGAATTCAGAGAAAGGAAAGAGACTACTCTAAAGCCCTGCTAGTCAAAGTGTAGCACCACCGGCATTACTTTGATGAAGTCTGTTCTAAACGCAGAATATCGGGCTGGCCGGTTAGCTCACTCAGACCTGGTGCTGGTAACACTAAGGTCCAGGGTTCCATCGCCATAGGGGTCAGCCGCCTCAGAAACAATGAGAATGCAGAATATCAATCCCCCTCCCCGGCCTCCAGAATAAAAATCTGTATTTTGACAAGATCCTCGGGTGACTCCTATTCATGTTAATGCTTGAGATGCGCTGCTGTGGATGTTCCCAGAGATGACAGGACATGAGTTGTTTTCCAGGGTTTTATGTAGACCTGGAGAGAAGGAAGCATATTCCAGGCGGTGAGAGCTATATGGGGGAAGGTTCTGAGATGGCAGGGAGGCAGTTGTAGTTTCTGGTCCAGCAGTAATGATGACTGACATAGTGCTGAAAGCTTACTGTCAGACACTGTGCTAAGGGCTTTAAAGAGGGGATCTTATATAGTCCTTCTAACGCTATTAGGTGGCTCCATTACTATACCCATTTTATAAGAAGGAAACCGAGGTATAGAGGGTTGAATAACTTGCTCGAGGACCTACTGACGGCAGCCCAGCAGAGGGAATCGGAGCTACCTTCTCTAAGTCATCCACAAACACCTCCACCCACCCGTGAGTCAAAGCCAGAGCCCCTAACTCTCTCCACCGGGAGGGAAGGCCAGCGGGAGGTCGCGCGGCTTGCGCGCGCCGGAAGTGCAGCGCGACGCTACAGCGGAAGCCGTGCCTCGCCGGAAGCGTTCCATTGTTCCCAGCCACGCCATCGGTTTTGAGAATATAGCTTAAGTGAAGAGGGCTGGGTTTTGAAAGCGACACGGGCTCTAAAAATCTTGGGAAGGGTGCGAAGAAAGCTTTGTGCAACTTTTGGCAGGAATCAGGAGTAGCAAGACCTCTTTTCAGGGGTTCACTGCTGCTAAGTGGGCGCTGACTGTCCGGGTCGTCCAGCGTGAGGTAGAATAGACGTCTCTATGGTCAAGTAAACGTAGAGCGGTGCCTGCCTTCCCCACGTGGTGGAGGTGCGCACGATCAGTAGCTGCAGCACTAGGAAGATGGCCGAGCCCGAGTGAGTATTTGGGGGCTTTGAGTCTCTGAAGTGGGGTCTTGAGTATCCAGTGCCGCCCACGGTGTTTATGCCTCGGTAGCGGAAAATAAGGATACTTGTGGACTGTAAGATAAGAAAAGGCTCCAGATCACACAGGGTGGGGGTGAGGACTGAGGAGCCGTAGGGCTAGGGCGGGCGGAGGAGCAGTTTCGAGTAATCTCGAAGGGGCGAGTATTGACTTCCAGGCAGCAGGCTGGAGAGTGCCAGAGTTGAGTTCCCCCAGCCTGGCCTCAGTATTCATCCTGCAGATGGATCTGCATCCGCCCCAACCCCACGAGGTTTTCCTAGAATCTCATCGCTGCTAGCGCCTGTGAAAGGCTCTGGCAGTAAAAGCTCTATTGATGTATACAACCTAGTCGACAAGGGGTTCTTGACTTTTTGGGGTTTTGGGGACGAGTGAATGTGGGGGTCCATTTGGGGGACTGAAGTCAGAAACCGCAGAATATTGAACTGGTTTGGAAATCCATTGAATGTTCATTTCCTAAAAATTATCGCTAATCACAATTTTCTGTATCAGGCAAAGAAAAAAGATCCCTTTGGTTCCAGAAAATCTCCTGAAAAAGAGGAAAGCTTATCAAGCCCTCAAGGCCACCCAGGCAAAGCAGGCACTTTTGGCAAAGAAGGAGGTATAATGGTGGGGAACCGGGGGGAAGGAATTTGTACTTGGTGAGTTTTACCTAGCCTACGTTCAGCTAAGTTTGGCATCGACAAGCCGCTCTCCCATCGGTTCAATATACCAGGTATTTGGTTTATGTCTCCGTTTAGGAAATATTTATCCAACACCTTCTGCTGGCAAAACGGTGGAGTAGAGCTTGTTAAGAAAAAAGTGCAGTGGAGACTGTTTTTTCTAGGTTCATGTTGAGTGATTTGAGAAACCAAACCTGGCAGAGATGTATTCTTAAAAAAATGTGCTGAACAATTTTTGCTATTTGCTAAATGTCTTTAGAGAAAAAAAAACTTAAGTGTTTGGGCATTTGCATGAGTATATTTGGCTTGTGCTTTTCTGTACTTTATGGTCCGTAATATGATGTTAGGTTTCATAAACACTTGGTAAACAGTGGTTGACAAGTAATCTAATTTTTTTATTCTTATCAGAGACTTTTCTGAGTAATTCCCAAATTTTTCTCAGCTCCACTTTTCCGTGGATTTCTCACTATTCCGTTATATAAGAATAGAGGATATTCATTTGCTCCCCTTTGCAGAACACATGGGGAGAATAGAGGCACAAAATGGTGATGATGGTCTGTCTTCCCTGTAGCAAAGAAAAGGAAAAGGGCTCAGGTTTAAGCGACTGGAATCATTCCTACATGATTCCTGGCGGCAGCAACGTGACATGGTGCGTCTCAGACGACTAGAAGTGAAACCTCATGCTCTGGAAATGCCAGATAATCATTCCTTGGCCTTTGTTGTACGCATCCAGAGGTAGGGAACTGGTGTCTTCCCGATTCTGTGAGGCTGGAGCAAACTGTTGGTTCAGCTTCAGACGCCTTTCTGGGGAAATGGGGAGATAGGAGGCCCTAAGCCCCTAAGGCAAGTTGTGCTAGGAATTCAGTGTTCACAACAGACTTAGTTTTTGTCTGCAAGGTTGGGGAGACTGACCTTAGCACTTAAGTGCTATGAGGATAAAGTGCAGGATTGGAGGTGGGGGGTTGTTTTGAGGACACCCACTCTGAAGGCAGGAACTTGAACCTGAGACCTGAAAGACATGAAAGGAGTTCACCAGTGTTGGAGAAGGCTTTCCAGATGTACTCCTTTCTGCAAAAGTCCTAAAGTAGGGGAATCGAGGCATCTTTCTATGAACTGAAACAAGGCCAAGTAGATGGAGCATATTCAGCACTGAGGAGACACTTGCCCACATTTAGTGGTACTTTCCTTACCTATCCCTACCTGCACATACAACTCTGTGCCTCTTGCTATTTCCCTTACCTAATCACCCACACCAGAAAACTGTGGGTTTTCAACATTATGAGCTTTATTCTCTTTAGCTCTCCTACCACTGTCCATAATCTTTTTCTGGGCTATTGCATTAGCCTTATGACTGCGTTTCCCTGCCTCTGGTGTCACACTTTCAGATCTGTCCTATATGCTGCTCTTGGTGATTGTCAGAAAGAAATCTGATCATGTCTCTTTTGCTTAAAATCATCAGGAGATTTTACTGCGCGTAGAAGCAAGTCCAGCTTCCTTGGCTGGACATGCATTGTCCTACATATCCCACCCCCACAACACATACAAATTCAGGGTCCATCTTTGTGTTTCCACAGCAGCGCAGGCATTGCTTCACATCACAGGGAAATGATGTTTATATAACTGCTTCCTGATAAACTGAGCTCTTTAAGGCATAGTGTATGTCTTACTTTTTGGATAATGAGTGTAGTGGCATGCATTTCATAAGTGCTTGCTGGGCTGACATAACCTGGAGAGAGCCTGACTTTGTTGCTATTCATTTCAGGATTAATGGGGTGAGTTCACTGGTGCAGAGGACCATTGCAAGACTTCGCCTGAAGAAAATTTTCAGTGGTGTCTTTGTCAAAGTCACCCCTGAAAAGTTGAAAATGCTGCGTATAGTGGAACCTTATGTGACCTGGGGGTGAGTAACATTTTCTGTGTAAATTCACATTATATTATATTTGAGTGTGTTAGGATGCACAGGTTATTGTTTTGCAAGGCTAATGTTGCTGTGTAGAAGGAACATTTTGCTGTGACTACGGTCACCAGAAATCAACTGGTAGCCATAAGAACCTTGGGAAATGGGGTAGGTAGAGGGGAAGGGATCAGAGCTACTATATAATGTCTGAACAGTACCACAGCAGAAGTTCAGTTGTAGGCTAAGGCTGAGTAGGATGGGTAAAAGAGAGATTAATTCTTGGAGCCATGAAGTAGAGCTTGGGGGAGTGCTTGTGTAAGAGTAGTATTCCTGAAATGTTAAAACCCGACAGAATCTTGGATTTAATTCCAACTCTTGCACCATCTTGAGTAGAGGGTTACCCAAGGCCAGAGTCCTAGGCTGTAAGCCATGAAATGGTTTCTGTTTTCGTTTGCCTGGTGAACATTTATATCCATAAGTTTCAATTTTTGATTACATAGGCAAGGCCACTCCAGTTTTTTATCCCCTCCTTCGTGTATTCCCAAGCATCCCTGCTGGAATGTGATTGCAGAGCACTTCTTTGGGGGAAAGAGTGGGCGGGAGAACCTCTCCAACCTTTTCTCCTCAGTCAGGCTGCAGGGCCTCGTGGCCAGTGAAATGTAGTGTGCCAAGTTCCGGCTAAGGCTGTGCTTTATTCTGCCGCACATAGATTTCCAAATCTGAAGTCTGTCCGGGAACTGATCTTGAAACGTGGACAAGCCAAGGTCAAGAATAAGACCATCCCTCTAACGGACAACACAGTGATTGAGGATCACCTGGGTGAGTGGTGCGGCTTAGGGGTCTGTTGGGACAGAGGGCAGAGGTTGCTGGCAGCCTCGATGTGGGATCCAGGTTGTATTCTTAGGGTCCTGAGAACCTGCCAAAATGCCCAGCTCCTGCATATAATAGCTTCTCAGTGTATGCTGGGTAAAGGTTGAATGAAGGAACCTGTGCCCTTATCGTTCCTTAGGGCGGTTTGGTGTCATTTGCTTGGAAGACCTCATTCATGAAATTGCCTTCCCGGGGAAGTATTTCCAGGAGATCTCATGTTTCTTGCGCCCATTCCAACTCTCAGTGGCCCGTCACGCTACCAAGAATAAAGTGGGCTTTCTCAAGGAGGTGGGCACACCTGGTTATCGGGGTGAACGCATCAATCAACTCATCCGCCAGCTGAACTAGACCCAGGTGAGGCAGGGCTGAAAACTGCCCTGGGGCTGACTGTTGATGGGCCATGCCTTACCACTTAAAAGCTCTTTTTGGATTTACCAGTGTTTTTGAGAGTAACCTTGAGACTGGGAGGAAAGAGGAGGCTGGTATTTACAAGGCTAATGGATGGAGACTTGCTTGGAACAGTGAATGCCTGATGAGGACATGGGACTATGTATTCCTAAGAGTTACAGGCTAGAAAATGTTGAGTGACAAAAAAAATCTTGGTATTCTGTGGTTATTTAGCTGGAAATAGGGGAGGATATTAAAGACTAATTTCAAAAAGGATTTGAAGATCTCAATTATCTATTCTGTTAAAGAAATCTTAACTCTTTGAATTTGCTTTTTTTTTTTTTTTTTTGCTGTTCTTGTTTTTTAGGTGTCTGCACTCTAACCAATGTTACAGTGTTGCCAAATTGCAGTTAATTTGTGTTAATGCAGTTATGTTTTTCTTCCTCAGAGTATCTGAAAGCACAGTGCTTTGGAAACATGTGTTTTTGTTTTTGGAATTATCAAGTATCTTCAGTGAAGATTATTTTCTGCTTTATCTTCAAGAACTGGAGGGGAAGGATCAGGGAAAAGATAGTAGGTTTTTTTCATGGCAGTCACCTCTCATCACAGCCCAGTTCCAAGAAAAGTTACAGTGTTTTCCATGTTGCCTTCGCCTTCTCTGAAATCAGCACATACCATGGAGGAAGGAGTACTGCTTTGTCATGTCTTCTATCATGGGGTTTAAAGTTGGTGAATAAATAACCCAAGCATGTGTACAAGATTCCCCGAGACTCCTGCAGCAGTGGACCACCCCAGGGGCATCCTTGAACCTGGGGGTTTCTAGGGTCTTGTTTTCAAAAGACTTGAAATACAATTAGGAAAAAGAACGTAGAGCTGACCAGTTAGCTTGGTTGATTAGAGCGCAGCCTTGTAACACCAAGGTCAAGGGTTCAGTTCCCTATACTGGTCAGTCACTCACAAAAAAGATAAAGCACAAAATCAAGTGCTCAGTTTTCTCTGCTATGAGTCTGTGTTCCAACTTTTCAGTAATGGCTTTGAGAGCTCTCAGACTTTGCTGGCTCTAAGTATATCTGCTGGCTTTTGTATCGTAACCTGCAACTGTCCTTTTCTTTCCCTCAGAATATGAGAAAGGAAGGACCCTTTTGTCAGGAAAACATGCATATACTCAATTGTTTGGAATTTTGAGGCGTTCATAAACCCTTCTCCTTGGACCTCTGCACCTTACGTGAGGAAGTCCTCTTATCAGGATTGGTCAGCCAGATTCTGATCTTGCTAGTCTCTGGGTCCGTGTCTTGTGGAAGACCAAAGCTTACTGAGATAGCTTTTTCCCTTCAAGACAAGTGGATGCTTTCTATTAAGAACACAGTGGCAGATTGTGTTTCCCCTACCTGTCTATAAGTCTGAGAAATAACCACCATTTCCCCCCTGGTTTTGTGATGGAACTTCCTGATTTCCCTGATGTTCAGTCCGCTCCTTAAAATCCAGATTCAGCGGGCCGAGCCCGTGGCGCACTTGGGAGAGTGCGACACTGGGAGCGCAGCGACGCTCCCGCCGCGGGTTCGGATCCTATAGAGGACTGGCCCGTTCACTCACTGGCTGAGTGCCGGTCACGAAAAGGACAAAAAAAAAAAAAAACAGATCAGGAAGGAGTGAATCATATTCTTGGTTTGGTATGGATGAAAGTAGCACTATTTTAACTTTTTAGGCCCTAGGCAGACAGTTTAAACCTTTTCCTTGCATATTCTGGACTCCAAAGTATTGCCTTTTGTCCTGCTGGTAATGATGTAGTAGACCAGCAACAGGGTTTATGGGAATGTTAATACTTGTGTTTTTTAGTCAATGTCCACCCCTAAGTGGGCCTTCCCTCTGCTCCCTTCACTTAGGTGCCTCAGCTTGCCATCTAAGTAGTTGGTGAGGATGTGCCAGGCCTAGTTTAAAATTGAAAACGTGCTTAACCATTGGGTTCCCTGGTCCTTTCAGATCAGCTTTGTTGCAGTTTTGGCTCATGGGGTCCTCAAACATAACTGAAATCGACTTAGAGCTATAACAATGCCTTAAAATGTGGCAGGTTAGGGCCGACCCATGGCTCACTCGGGAGAGTGCGGTGCTGGTAACACCAAGGCCACGGGTTTGGATCCTATATAGGGATGGCCGGTTAGCTCACTTGTTGAGCATGGTGCTGACAACACCAAGGCAAGGGTTAAGATCCCCTTACCAGTCATCTTTAAAAAAAAAAAAAAAAAAGTGCCAGGTTATGAGGTAATGAATTAGGTTGGTTGGCTACAGAGCAACCGGCCAGGAATAGATATTATAGATGTTACTCTTAATACCGTAAAGCATTGTGAAATCAGATTACTTTAAAATGTATCACAAAGTCATGGGGGAAAAAGCAGTTGGGAGTATGGAAAACCAGGGCCTATATTCCAGACATGTCTTATACTAAATAGGGGAACAGTGTTCCCAGTCTTGCCTATTAAGTGGAGCTAGTACCCTCCAGCCTGTCTGCCTCACCTGGTTGTTAAAAGGATTAAGCAAAAGAATGGTTTTTTACTTATAATTGTATATAAAGAGGTTAACATAAAAATTATGCACTACTGTATAATGTACCATCATATAACATTCCCTGAAAAAGCTGTGAGATATCCTTTCGGAAAAGCTAGACCTATTATATAATCTTTAGGTTAGGGTATGCTAATGTGGATTGTTCCTGACAAACATACACACCTGGTATGTCCCATGTTTTGTAGGTGTATTAGTCTGTTTTCTTCTGCTTCTAACAATACCTGAAACTGGGCAATTTATAAGAAGAGACTTATTTCTTACAGTTTGGGAAGGTAGGAAGACCATAATACAGGGGACACATCTGTGTGAGAACTCTACAGGGGTCCCATGACAACACAGGGTATCACATGGTAAGAACAGGCTGAGCAAGAGTGAATTAACCTCCCTTGCTCTCCTTATAAAGCCAAAATAATCACACCCATTACTCCTTGAATGGATCAGTCCATTCAAGACAGCACGGGCTTCACAATCTAATCACCTTAAAGGCTCCACCTTTCAAATACCATAATTGGACCCTCTTAATACTGTTACAATGGGGGGTCAGGTTTCCAATACATGAACTTCTGGGGCACACATTGATCCATGTCAGAAAATCTAGTTTTAGGGAGCAAGAGTAGGTGCAATTAACCACATGGCCTAGTTAAAGTAAAAAGACTGGCTTCAGAAGGTGGTTGGGCCGGCCCGTGGCTCACTCGGGAGAGTGCGGTGCTGATAACACCAAGGCCCCGGGTTCGGATCCCATATACGGATGGCCGGTTCGCTCACTGGCTGAGTGTGGTGCTGACAACACCAAATCAAGGGTTAAGATCCCCTTACCGGTCATCTTTAAAAAAAAAAAAGAAGGTGGTTGTGGGAGCTTTCCTTATACTCTAAGCTTCTAGCACCTTGCCTGACCCAGCTAGTTCCAAGAGCCAAGGTTCTAGGTTTTTGTTTGTAGACTTTTGAAAATGCTTTAGGATTTTGTTTAGTATATCTTTGAAATCATTCTGAGGCTGTTTTATCATCAAATCCTTTATTAACTGCCTATCTGAAAAACAGCTCTATCTAAAATAAAAATGTCCAAATAAAATTTTAATTTAAGATCATTTGGATCCCGGGTTAATTTTTCCATTACCACCAGAACTAGCTGACCCGGCGGATGAGACATTGTCGTACACTACTAAGGAATTGTTCCAGCGGTCAGACACCCTTAGTGCAGCCTATATAGCACTTTTAAAATGAGAACTCATTGATGCATCCAAGTAGTAAAATAAGTACTGTGTGAGACTTTCAATTACACACAACGGTCTGAAACAGGATTTTTTTCTTTTTAGCTGAGTGTCACGGTCAAGAAATATGAATACAGAATAGCCCGATAATGCTCCCAGGAGAATTAGGTCCTACTGAGATAGGTCAGGACGAATGCACAAAGGATGAATAACGGTCACCGGTGTCCAGGGTCACGAGTTCAGGCAGGACACACACAAGCCCTCCGGATGTCAGCAGCAGGGGGTTCTGACCAATGTGTGCTATTTAAGAAGCCACAGTCGCTGCCTCCGCGGAGCTGGGCTCGTCCCGGGCTGTTCTACCCGAAGGTCGGCGGCGCCTGTGGACCCGGGTCTAGGGCGGTGGCGCTGGGGGCTCAGCCCCAGCCTCCCAGGGCTTGGGCTTCCGTGGGAGCCGGGACGCCGTGGGTTCCTCTTGGGTCGCCGCAATCAGGCGTCTCTCCAGGCCCGGAAGCTCTCGGCCTTGCTGCACTAGCTGCAGGAGCTGCGAGAAGGTCAGCGAGGATCGGGCTGATTGGGCGGGTGCAGGAGCCGGGCCCGAGCGGCTCGGACTGCTGGGCCGCTCCATGTCGGGCCGCGAAACGAGCACTTCCGGGGGGATTGGGTGCCACCACCGTCGGAGGAAATGAAGGGGAGGCCGTGGGCCATACCAAGTCAGCCCAGACAGAGGGGAGCACTTGAGAACCCTGGCTCCGCGCAGAAACGCTTCAGACCTATACAGTGTAGTCCACCCGTGGAATGTGCTTTAGAACAAAAAGGGACCGACGCGTCAAAACTTGAAGGCCTGCAAAGAACAGAATGTGCACGCGGACGCCTAGCTGCGAGCAAAAAGAACCAAGTTTGCAGACCTGCGTAGGCACCGCGCACATGCCTACTTTCATGCACTCGCAGGCATGCGCACGTTCAGGGATTCATTAATAGATTCATGGCGGGGGATAATCCCCGTCCTGAGCTCCACAGCACCCGGCAGAATAGCTGTGGAGCTGTACCCAGGGGCATCAGGAGTGACACCACCGCATCCCATTTCCTGCCATCTCCCTATTCCTAGTGCTCCCTAAAGAAATGAGAGAAGGTGGAGATAGGTAAGGTATGCTACAGCTGCTCTGGCTGCTTGGAAAGTTAGTGCCAATAATTCTCAGGTTTCTAAGTTACCAAAAGCTAGTCTGATCTGGTGAAAACCATCTTAATCAACTGATCAAAAGTTAATAAGTATTAAACGGACAAACTGGCATCATGTGTCTCCTGATGTGAAGCACTGAGAGGATACATCTCTTTCATAGTATTCCTGCCGAAAATGCTTACGATAAATCTAATCTTGAAGAATTAAACAGACAAACCAAAGTGAGAGACATTCTGCAAAATGACTGGCCTGGGCACTTTACAGATGTCATTGTCATAAAAGCAAAGAAAGAAAGAAAAGAAAAGGCTGAGGAACTATCCCAGATTAAAGGAAATATAAAAAGTAAATGCAATGTATGATCCTGAATTGGATCCAAGATGGGGGGAAAAATCAAATATAAAGGACATTGTGCCTTTGGGGAAATTTGAATATGATCCATGTATTAGATGACAGTATTATATCAATGTTCAATTTCTTAAGTGTGATAATTGTAGTTATGTGGGATAATGGTCTTGTTCATAAGAGAAACATTCAGAAGTGTCATGAGACAGAGAAAGCAAATGTGGCAAAATTTCTAAGAATTAGTGGATCTAGTTGAAGGTTTGAAACTTGTCAAAGTAAAAAGTTGGGATAGAAGAGGAGTGAGAGTTTGAGAAGCCAGTCTGGAGTAAACTGACCACACTGTATGTTGTATAAAAAAATTTGTACAATAAAGAATTGAATTTTGCATAATTCAGAATACTGAACGAAGGAAAAACTCAATCCTCACAAGTATAGACACGTATTTCAGGTATAAATTTGTTTTTTCTACCTACAGTGTTCCATCAGCATCAGCATTCCTAGACTTACAGAATACCATATCCATCACCATGGCATTCCACGTAACATAGGCTCCAACCAGGGCACACATGTTACAGCCATGGAAATATACAAATGATCTCACAGCCAAGAAATTCACTGGCATTACCATATGCCCCATGACCTAGAAGCAGCTGGCTTGATAGAATGGTAGACCGGCCTCAGTTACAGCACAGCTGGGAAATTACACCCTACAAGGTGGAGATGATATCCTACAGATGGCAGTGTATTTTTAAAATCATAACCAGAATCAAATATAACACCAAGAATTAGGCAGTGACCTCCTTAGTATTACATCTAAAGTCTGTAAACCACTGGAAGAATTTTCGCTATCTGTCCCCATAACCTTGGGTTCAGTGGGTTTGGAGATCCCAGTGTCCAAGGGAGAAATATTTCTACCGTGGAACAATCATAGTACCAATGACTCGGAAGCTGAGATGGTCCCTGGCCATTTTGGTTGCTCATGCTGCTGAACCAACAGACACAGAAAGTGGTCACCATAATGTCTGGGTTGATTAATCCCAATTACCACAGGGAGTTATGTTGCTTCTAGATCTGGAACCCAGGGGAATTCACCAAGGTGCCTCTTAACAATCCTTTGCCAAGTAGTTCTGGTCAACAGAAAACTTCAGCAATCCAGCAAAGTCAAGATCACCATGGAATCAGACCCTACAGGAATAAAGGTTTGAGTCACTCACCGGTAAAGAACCCTGTCCAGCCAAAGTGCTGGCATACGGTAAACAGAACATGACATTGGGGTGAAAGCAGCTGCTCTGATTATGAACTCAGGCCTTGCAACCCTCATTTCCCTCACTAATTTACGTGAAGAACACTGGTAGTAACTAACGTTTTAGGCTTCAGTGGGAGTATGACCAAATTGACATGACCTCCCACTGATACAGTAGCCAATGAGACACTGTGTGTTCCCTGTGCTGGGGACATGGATTTTCATCTGGACAAAGGATTTGAGGGCTACTGAGGGGCAAGGGGCTGAACAACTGAGCTGCATCAAAGGGCTCTCAGCCCTCCACTTGCATTCAGCTGGGGGGACCCCAGCAGGGATCAGAAGATGGGAGGGTGGTGAAGTTAGGGGATTTATTCTCCTGCTTCCCTCCCGCGGGATCACCACTATATCCACTAACTGAAAGTCACGCTACTGTCAGGCACCCTCTCCAATAGCTCCCTGGCTCTGGGTCCCTGTCCCTGTTCCTCCCTTCCCCTCTCAGACCTCAGATGCTGACACCCACCATTACTAGCCCTGAGGTGCTGCAGCAGCCCCCTTGGTTTCTCCATACCCTGCCCACCCCTTTATAAACAGTCATTTATTAAACTCTCTTCAAATTACCCATCTGTTTTCCCACTAGGACCCTGGAACATGCAGTACATGTTTTAGCTAGGATTAATTTTGGTAGTGAGCAAGAGAAAACCCAAAATAGCAGTAGCATATACAAGGTAAAAGTTTGTCTTTCTCATATAAATTAAATTTGGTGTTAAGCAACCTAAGGCTGGTGTGCTGGCTTCATAAACATCATACTACCTATGCATTTTTATTCTTTTTAAATTCACATCATAACCCAAACATTTTTCCATGTCATTACAAACTCTACAGAAAGGGTCAAATTTGGATCCCCATAGCAACCAGCTGAAAAGAAAGAAAGAGACCAACTGAGCATGTGGAAGACTATGTTGCACAACTGGGAACCACCCTTTTCATTGAATATTCATTAAGCAGTGAAACTATAAAGGCCAGATCCCAGCAGAAGGCGGGGCTGCTGCTCACTCTCCTGGACGCAGCCCGCGCTCTGCCTGTGGAGAGCATATTTCTTTCTGTGTCAAACTTACCTTCAGTGAGCGGCTGCTCACTCTCTTGAGCCAGCCTGTGCTCGGTACTGAACTTAAGTGTGTATTGCTGGCTTTTGTGTTGAACTTGGTGTGGGTCCTGCTCAGTGTCTGGAGCTAGCCGCCCCCCGCCCCCCCCCCCCCCCCCCCCCCCCCCCCCCCCCCCCCGTCAAATCTGTCTCTTCTTTGTTACATTAAACCTGTTCTCACTTTGTCCTGTGACTCCACTCCTGAATTCTTTCTTCTGGAGAAGTCAGGAACCCGGTAGGAGGATGGGGTGGGTTGAGACCAACTACCGGGACCCCAGACATCAGTCAGTGCTTCTCGAGTTGTGTGATCTCTCACGCCAGCACCAACTGTGAGTGAACAACCGATACTTTTCCTGGTTCTCTGTCCCCTGTGTGGGCCAAGTGTGATCATCAGTCCCTAATGAGAATTAGCAAAAACCCGGCCCTAGAAGTTTCCCTCTATGAAATTCAAGTTCACCTAATTATTGTTTCCACAACTCTGTTATGCCTTCAAAAATAGGATTTTTATAGTTTATCTGGCTTTTCCCTAGTCATTGTGTTGAACTTCGGGCTGTCGCAACATCCATATCCTAATGAGAAGCTGAAGTCATGGCACATTTGTTTTTTAACAGCTTTTATTGAGGTATATAATGTACATGCCATACAATTCATGCATTTAAAGTATGCAATTCAGGGCCGGCCTGTGGCTCACTGGGGAGAGTGCGGTGCTGATAACACCAAGGCCACGGGTTTGGATCCCTATATAGAGATGGCCGGTTTGCTCACTTGGGAGAGCGTGGTGCTGACAACACCAAGTCAAGGGTTGAGATCCCTTTACTGGTCATCTTTATAAAATAAAAATAAAATAAAATAAAGTGTGTGATTCAATGGATTTTAGTACACTCAGAGTTTTGCAGTCATCACCGTAATTGTAGAACTCTTTCATTACTCCAAAACTAAATCCCTTAGCCATCATTCCCAATTATTCCATCCCCTCCAACCCTAGGCAACCATTAATCTACTTTATTTTCCTACAAATCTCATTTTGGACATTTAATAAAAAGAGTATCATACATTATAGGGTCCTTTGTGACTGGCCTCTTTTACTTAGCATAATGTTTTCAAGGTTCATGTGAAGTTGCAGCATGTGTCAGTACTTCAGTCCTTTTTATGACACCTTTTTATGACTGAATAATGTTTATTTACATGGATATCCCACATTTTGTTTATTCATTTCATGGACACTTGGCTAGTTCCACTTTTGGACTATTGTGAATAATGCTGCTACGACCATTTGTATTCAAGGTTTTGTGTGGATGCATAGTTTTATTTCTCTTGGCATATACCTAGAAGTGGAATTGCTGGATCATGTGATAACTCTATGCTGAATCATTCGAGGAACTTTCAGGCTGTTTCCAAAGTGGCTGCACCATTGTACAGTTTTCCCAGCCATGTGTAAGGGTTTTAATTTCTCCATATCCTTACAACACTGTTTTTATGCATCTTTGTGATTGTAGCCATGGTAGTGGGTGTGAAGTGCTATCTCATTGTGGACTTGATTTGCATTTCTCTGATGACTACTGATGGAGTTTGGATGTGTTGTGCCCTCCAAAACTCCTGTGGAAATTTGATCTCCAATGTGGCAGTGTTGGAAACTGATTGAGTCATGGGGGCGGATCCCTCATGAATTTATTAATGCTCTCCCTGGGGGAGGGGGAGCAGTGAGTGAGTTCTCGCTCTATTAGTTCCCACGAGAGCTCGTTGCTTAAAAAGACCCTGGCACCTTCTCTCTCTCTCTTGCTTCCTCTCTCGCCATGTGATCTGCTTGTACCCTCTGGCAGCCTGCTGCTTTTCCGCCATGAGTAGAAGCAGCCTGAGGCCCATGCCAGATGCAGCTGTCCCAGAATCAGAAGCCAAATAAAGCCCTTTCCTTTATAAATTACCCAGTCTCAGGTATTTCTGTCATAGCAACATAAAATGGACTAAAACAACTACTGATGTCAAGCATCTTTTGATGTGCTTATTGGCCATTTGTATATTTTCTTTAGAAAACTGTGTATTCAGATTTTTTGCCAATTTTAAAAAATGGGATATTTATCTTCTTATCAAGTTGTAATCTTTTTTTTATATATATTCTGGATACAAGCTCCTTATAAGACTTGTAAAATTTTTCTCCTATTCTGTGGTTTTCTTTTCACTTTCTTTCATTTTTCTTTTCACTTTGTCAATGGCATTCTTTGAACCCATGAAAGTTTTTAATTTTGATGATATTCAGTTTATCCATTTTTTCTTTCATTGCTTGTGCTTTTGATGTCATGCCTAGAAAACCATTGCCTAATCTAAGATCATGAAGATTTACACTTATGTGTTCTGAGAGTTTTATAGTTTTAGCCACCACCTGGCTTTGCCTTGAGACATCCAAGGGGAAAGGCTGATGGGAACCAGAGCCAGAGCTGGGAGGAAAGGGGTGCTGTGGGGTGTGAGAGGAGGAGCAGCTGGCAAGCAGGAGTGACCTAGATGGGACCCAGCTGGGAGGTGGCAGCTGCACTCCCAGGATCAATGAAGTGACCCTTGAGGAAGGGAGAGAGTGGGGAAGCATCTGCAGGACTGGAAGGGGACCTTCAAAGGTGGTCTCTGGGGGCTGGCCCCATGGCTCACTCAGGAGAGTGCAGCACTGGTAGCGCTGAGGCTGCGGGTTCAGATCCTATATAGGGATGGCCAGTGCACTCACTGGCTGAGCGTGGTGCAAACAACACTGTGCCAAGGGTTGTGATCCCCTTACAGGTCAGAAGAAAAAAACAAAAAAACAAAAAACGGTGGTCTCTGGGATGAGAAAGTCTGGGGCAGAGCTGTGAGGAGTCTGGAAAGGGACTGTGAGGTGATACAATTTCCCCTCCTGTCCATTCCTGGCCCACCTCCTGAGTCCTGGGGTTTTATACCCCCCGGGTCAGGGGTAGAACTGGCTCAGGAGGGTCCAGTGTGGGGACTGGAGAGCAGCCTCTCTGCTCTGCTGGGTGCCTCAAATTCTGTGACAACCGCCAGGAAGGGTCACACAGAAGCTGCAGGGGCACCAAGTGAGAGCCCCGCCCCTTTCCCCAGTGGGGGGGCCCTCCCTGGGGTGGGTGGGTACAGTGTTCACGCTGTGGCTCCACCCTTCACTGTGACTCCACCCTTCCCTGTGAGCATTGAGGCCATGACCACTTCACTGTTGCCTAGCTCTGCCAACTCCCACCAATTCTGGCTCAGTCACACATCTGTGCCCTTAGCTGAAGGAAGTGATTCTGCACTGCTTGGATGGTGGTGATGTGGCCTATGTCAGAGGAAACCCAACAGAGGAAATTGGCTGTGGCCAAGAAAAAGGTGTAACATGTTGGGTCGCAGGCCCCAGACCCAACCTGAGGCCCCTCCAACAGCAGGACAGGACTCTGTGTCACTTCTGAGGCACACAGGGCTTGCCCCTCTGCACCTCTTGACTTCGCCCACCAAAGTCTTCTCAGCCATCCCTGCCCCCTCAGCAGCCCAGCCCCTGCTCTCACCAGGTGTCCCTGTCATTACTGCCTGTAGCCCAGCCTTTGACCTAACAACCCAGTCCCCTGTTTTCACCCCCTTTCCAGTTTTTCTGGTTATGGTACAAATTTCCATTTGGAAGGATACTTGGGACTAGGGTACCCAGGACTGAGAGGTTTCTGGCTCCCTTACTCCCTTCACTTAGACATTGACAACCTGAAAAGCCTACACTTCACCAGTGAGCTCGAAATGTTGACAATATCTCTGGGTGACAATTGAGAGAATAGGTTTGGTTTGGTTTTCCACCAGGTTTCTACTCTCTAGAGACACTTTACAATTTATTTTTGAGTCTGTATCTCACGTTACAATTCCCTAGGATTCTAGGACCAGAGCAACTTTCAGTCAGTGCTCTCTGGAGGGAGATGTGCTTATCTTCAGTGGAACAAATCCTAGGCAGCTGAACTTCACAGCTTAAATCTTGCCCAGATCATCTCAATCTGGGGTGCCACAGGATTCATAGGGGGCATCTTTCTGAAGCATCAGATTTGCTTGATTCTTTTGAGAGAGAAAAAAACCTATTAATGTACTTAGGGGTGACATTCACCTAGATTTGTAAGATCATAATAGACTTCTCTCTGAAATGATGCTTGGTTTGTCCTCTTTTTGTTAGGTCCCCAGATCCCTAGGGGTGTGCCCTTGCTGCCTTCTGCCATTAGGATACATTGACATAAATGTCTGAGAAGTACTGGTGTATAGTTTGCACAGCTCTGTGAGAGAAGACCCCAATGTCTGATTTGTATTTTGCCACCTGGCAGCTGCTGATTCATGACAAAGCCCCAGAAGATTGAAGTTAAATTCCAATATTGCCTTTTTAAAGTCATCTTATCAACCCATTTCTTCAGCCATTTAGTGATTATTACAACACCTTATAGGGTTGCTGGTGGCATTAAATCCAACAGTATAAGTAAGAATATTTTGTAAAAACTGAAAGTAGGATGCAAGTATAGGGGCTTATAGTTCTCCTAAATATTACTGCTTTTTCTTTTCACAGTTAAGAGATTACCAATGGAGAAACAGCCCTGGTGGTCTTCCAGGAGCAAAGACAAAATGAAAACTGGCAGTAGCCCTCAGTCAGCCACTTCTGGGGGTTGCCAGTCACCTGAGGAGGTGAGTCTTGGCTGGTCAGTCTCCTGGGAACAGGGGGCTCAAGGGGCAGTAGGGGGTAATGGTAAAGATGATGGAAGAAGTGTCAGGGACTGGTTAAGAAGTCTGGGTTTGAATCCTACCTCTCCCTCTTCTAGGGATATGACTTGGGATTCTTCTCTGAGTCTTCTCCCTTGAAGCTGTACACACAAAGATGGCCCATGAGCTTGGCTTTCATTGGATCCTGCTGCAGGAAGCACAGCATGATGTTGATAACACCAAGGTCCAGGGCTCAATCCCTGTACTGGCCATCACCTTCCCCTCCAAAAAAAGTACAGGATGAAAGCTGCTAGGGAGGGGAGGGACAATGGGGGAGAGAGACCTTGAGAAGTGGGCACAAAGGGGCTACAGGAGAACGGCGTGGTCCAGGTCAAGCAGGGAAGAGACTTTTGCCAGTTGACAGGGAAGAAAGGACATCATAGGGCTTTGCCATTGACGGTGACAGAGCATCTCCATGTGTGCTCTCATCTCTTCTAGCCCACATCATACACCAGTGGGGAGGCCTTTGTGACTTCCGTTTATGTGAAGGAGCTGGAGGTAAGTGCCCCCGCAGGCCAGCCTCCTGACCACCTTCCACGGTGGGGGCTGGGCACCCAGTTGCTAGCTGAGACAGCCCCCCCAATGATTGCTCTCTCTACCTCTCCCCCCAACCCGCCTCCCCCTCCTCCACTCTGCAGGCACCTCAGAGCCTGTGTCTAGGTCTGGCAGTAGCCTGGTACTCCAGCTACATAAAAAACAAATGCCTAAGGAGCATGATCCAGGAATTCGTAAGAGAACAATGGGGTCCCCTGATTCCATGCTGCCAACCCTGGGCTCCCATTTTCCCTTTGGGTTCTGAAGAAAGGGGCTGGGGGCCCCTGGTGCCAAGGGACAATGGGGTGCTGGGGGGCCTAGGTCTCAGCAAGAGGGACCCTGGGCCATGCAGTATGGCTCTTTCTGTTGCTGCCCTGTCTGCCCAGTTTCTCTTCTCCAAACACACCTGCTTGAATCCTCACCACACTTGTCTTGGGCTGTCCCTCTGCTGGAAACACTAGGCTGACTGTTGTCAGGAGCTCTGCGTTCCTGCCCTGACTTAGTTCCTGCTTTGCTTTGTCTTTGGTTTTGGACAAGCCACCTCTCCTGCCTGTGCTTGAGTGTCCTGAGATAGAATTGGAGAGTGTCAAAGGTCCCTTTCAGCTCTAAGAATGAAAGATTTCTAGGCGCATATGAAACATCAGAGAGACAGGGAAATTGCCTGTCCTTTTCATTCCTGGATCCCTGCTATTAAGAACAGTCCCTGTCCCGTAGTGTGTGGTTCATGGTGAATATATGCACCCTTGTGAATCACAAGCTGGGAGAAGGGTAGTCTTTCCTTTCTCAGCCTCCATTTCTACAGGTTTCCCTGGTTGTCCTTTAAAGAGAATCCAGATTCAGATGTTCATCTCTGTAGCTGTGAGCAAAAACCAACAAAGACCCAAATTCTCTTTCCTTGGGAGTTTGAGGAAAGTTTGTCAATTTGCGTCCCCATAGGGTCTGCGAGCTTTTCCTTGAAAATCCATTCCTGGCCCCTGCCCACCACTTCCTGGTCTGGGGAATGGAGCTGAGGGGGACAACCTTGGTCACCTTCCCGTGACTCTCCACACAGAAAAAAAAAGCACCAGGAAACTCTGGATCAACTGGAAAGAGGAACATGATTTCTTTGTTCGCTCATTCCATGGCTGATGGGTTTGGGAAAAGACACAGTTGGAGAGGCCACAGGCTTGTCTTGCCCACTCCCAACCTGGAGAAGGCTCACCCCCTGCACCCCACCCTCAGCCCCTCAAGGTCACTGAGAATCTGGTATCACTGTCCTGGGCCGTTGGTAGCATTCTGGAGGCCTGACCCTTGCTATTGCATCTCTGCATCCCTGGTAAGAGATGTTTTTTTCCTCTTCCTATAGCAGGAGAGCAGATGCCAGTAGGCAAACTCCCTGCAGGAATAACTGCAGGTGAGTGGACTGTATGGCATCCCTCATGTCCCCTAGACAACCTTCCTTTTCCTCTTTCTCAGCACCTGTTTGGCTTTTCTCCCAAAGGCTCAGATTCAGACCACTGAGGTCTTAATGTCCAAAAAGGCACAGTTACAGAGAGCTCTGGCTGGTGCTCACCATGTGGTCTGGCAGAAAGCAGGTGCAAATCTGGGCACCCTTTCTCCCTCAACCTGGTGCCTTGGCAGGCCTTTGGGGAGTCCTTTGGGCTCCATCTCGACCTCTGTCATTCCAGGGGAGTGGGAACATCTGGAGAGCTGCCTGCGCTCATGTGAGCATCAAATAAAAGAGCTGCAGTGGAGTCTGACCACCTTCTCCACATGGCAGGAAGAGGCTGAGAGGGTGAGCCCAGCCACCTGCCCTCACGTTTGTGCCTCCACCCCAAAGGGAAGAGATGGGCTTAGAGAATTAGATAGACCTGGATGTTGACATCCTAGCTGTAAGTGATCTTAGCACTTAACCTCTAATACTTTGTTTTTCATCTACAAAATGGAAATAATAATAGTAACTCCCTCCTATGGCGGTTGCGAGAATTCAGTGGATTGTTAGCATGGCACCTGATGATGCACTCAATGCAGAGTCAAACGATGGAGATGATAGTCATAACTGTGGCAACATGACCAGATATCCCTGGGCCTGTCAGCCAGCTGTAAATCAGGTCTCTTTCCCTGCCTCTTCCACCCTTACTGAGTTCTTAGTAAAACCAACTGAGAATATGGGCTTGGAAATGCCTTGAAAAAAAAGTCAAGTGTGATTCAGGGGGAAGAAATGTCACTGCTGAATGGTTACTGTTGGTGTTAGTCTGACCAACTACATCATCTCCCTGCTGAATCCTGACTTTGCCTTTCCATATTTACAGAATACAGAAGTCCTACCATGACTTGATAAAAGAATGAGATGCTGTCCACCTGCACTTGGAGTACAACAAGTAGGAGGGGGAAGGTAGATGGCAGGTCTGGGGGCCTCAGCACAGGCGATGTGGCGGGAGGTGGGAGGGGTACAGGTGAACATGACAAGGTGGATGCACAGGTTTGGACATGTGCAGAGCCAAGCTCTGGCCCCAGCTGTGCCAGTGACTCATGTGCGGCCTCCCTCAGGCAATTCATGTCCACTCTCTGGACTGGCACTTGTCACTCTTGGTTCCTGGGGTCACATTCCCATGCCATGGTCCTCTGGTTGTGTGTCAAAGTCAGTGCATTGATCACCAAAGTGGTCCTTTCTGTTCCTCATTCTGTCCACTCTCCACCACCTCTGGCCATAGGAAAAACTATGAGGTCCTCAAGTGTCACCAGTCCCAACTGAAGGCGAAGCTTCAGGTCCTTGTGATGGAGAAGGTGGACTTGCAGCTCCAGATGAAAAGGCTGGAGACATCCAAGCTCCTGCCACAACAAGTGAGTGGCTGCAGCCCAGGGTTTTGATTTTATGGGGGTCGGAGTAGAGAAGAAGGTGGCAGCCTGTCCATTCTGCAGCCACTCCCTCCATGGTTCACGCCCCTATGCTCTGGGCAGGTGCATACTTCAAGGGAGGAGCATGGCCTGAGTCAGGTCCAGGAGCCAGAGACCTGCTTGGCTGATGTGAGCAGGCAAACAGGTAAGCTGGGGCTGGGGCAGCCTGGGAGCAGGCGGGGGGAAGAGAAAGAGGTGTGCACCAGCAGATGGTAGGTCTGCACATCTGAGCCCCAGTGCCCCTCTCTGCAAAGAGGGGTGGGGTGCCCATTGTCAGCCACCCACAGTTGTCTTGAGCACAAGAATGTGAAGAACTCTATTTGGAAGTGGTTTGAATGATTGACCATCATCTGGGCGTGAGGAATGATTAGCCAGGAAGCCATGGTCTGGGATGAGGAGACTGAATTAGGAGCTGTGGGTTGAGAAGAGGGTTTTTTGCAACTCCAGAGGCCAGAGGCCCTTATCATCCTCTTCCTTTCTTAGCTGAGTCTCCACCCCTGGAGCCTCCAGTAGGACCCAGTGAGGATGATTGGTGGCTGCAGGCAGAGGCTGAGCAGCTGCAGAAGCAGCTGGAGAGCTTGGCGGGTCAGCTCCTGGCTCAGGTAAAGGACAACAAGGGTCTGAGCCACCTGAACTGGGAGCAGGAGGAGTGGCTGCTGGAGCTGGGGCAGACTGCTGGGTTCTGGGCGCAAGCAGCACAGGCTGGTGCTGGAGGGCGTGCAGTGCCACCATGCCACCACCAGCCACATGCTGTCCCAGGCCTACAAGCTCCAGGAGAAGCTGGCTAAGCTGCAGACTGGCTTCGTCAGGCTGGTGTGCCACCCATTCTGCCAGCCTGCCCTCCACACTTCACCCCCTGTGCCTTTGTTTCCCAACCTGTAAAATGAGTTGGTGGAAACCTCACGTGAAATGGTACGTGGGAAGGCACCCTGTGAGCCAGAACCCTACGTCCCCTCCCCTATGCCATGGGTCTCCAGCTGCATCAGGTGGCCACCGATTGCTTCTCTCTGTCCCGACCAATTAGAATGTGTAGGTCACAAGTGCACTGCAGTCGGGGCAGCATGTGAAGATGGAGCTGGCTGAGAAGTTGGGCCAGCTGCAGGAGTAGCTGGGAGACCTAAAGGAGACAGGAATCCCTGCCCCATCTGGGAAGGGCTAGCAGACAGGCAACAGCCTCTGGGGAGGTGGGGGTGTCAGAGCCAGGACAGAGGCAGCTCTGGCCTGGGGGACAGGTGACCCCAGAGTCATGCACTGCAGTCCTATGACTATTCATTTCTCCCTTTCCTCTGACCACGCAGCTGCCACAGGACATACAGAAATGCCAGGAGTACCAAGGCTTCAGCAACAACCTCTGCTTCCCATTGTTTTATCGACCAGAAAAGTATGGTGATATTAAGATCATGGACATCTGAGATGTGGGGCCAAGAGCTCTGCCCCTCCCAGTCCCTGCCATCCTGTCTCTGCCACCCTGTCCCAGCCACTTCTTCCCAGTCACCCCTTTATCATGATAAGACCCCTCTTAAAAAAAAGAAGAAACCTTAAAAAAAAAAAAAAAGGGAAAAAAACAAAAATGGGGAAAAAAAGAAAGAAAAAGAAAAAGGCAAAAAATAAGAAAAAAAACCCCACAAACAGAAAAAAAGAAAAAAGAAAAAAACCAAAATAAGAAAAAATAACAAAACAAAAAGAAGAGGAAAACACCAAGAAGAAGGAGAAAACACCCAAAAGGTGAAAATGCCCCAAAGAAGAATAAAACACCTATAAGAGGAAGAAAACACACAACATAGGAATAAAACAGCCAAAAGAAGAAGAAAACACCCCAAAAAAGAAGAAAATCCCAAACAGAAGAAAACACACAAAAGAAGAAGAAAACATCCAAAAGAGGAAGAAAACACCCCAAAGAAGTAGAAAACACCCAAAGGAAGAAGAAAACACCCAAAAAAGGAAGAAAACCCCAACATAAAGAAGAAAACCCCCCAAAAGGAAAAAAACCCAAAAGAAGACAACCCCAACAAAGAGAAGAGAACCCCAACAGAAAGAAGAAAACCCCCAAAATAAGAAAACCCCAACAAAAAGCAGAACCCCCCAAAAAAGAACAAACCACCCCAAAAAGAACAAGACCCCAACAAAAAGAAAAACACCCCAAAAATAAACCAATGAAACGACGAAAACCTTAATGATAAGAAAACCACAATGAAAAGAAGAAAAACTGCTCAGAAAAGAATCCCCCCCAAAAAGGAGAAAACCCAAAGTAAAAACCCACCCAAAGTAGAAAACCCCAACAAAAAGAAGAAAATGCCAACAAAAGGTAGAAAGCCCCCAAAAGAAGAACCCCCCCAAAAGAAAACCCCAATGAAAAGAACAAAACCCCAAAGAAAAGAACAAACCCCAGTGAAAATAACAAAACCTTAACAAAAAGAAACACCTCCCCACAAAAAGAAGAAAAATATTCAAAAAGAAGAAAAACCCCTGAAAAGAAGAAAAACTTCCAGAAAAAAAGAAAAACCCAACAAAAAGAAGAAACCACCTCAAAAGAAAGAAACCCCCCAGAAAGAAGAAAACACTAACAAAATGAAAAAAAAAAAAAAAACCAGAAAAGAAAAAAACCCCAATGAAAGAAACCCCCCAAAAAGAAAAAGATCCCCCCACGAAAATAGAAAACCCCCAAAAAGCCCCAGAAGAAGAAAATCTCCAGAAAAAGAAGAAAACCTCCCAGAAAAGAAGAAAACTCCAACATAAAGAAGAAAATCTCAACAAAAAGAAAACCCCAACAAAAATAAAATAAAATAAAAAAACCAAACATTCCCCAAGAAGAAAATCCCCACAAAAAGAAAATCCCAACAAAAAGAACAAAGTCAAAAAACAAGAAAACCCCAACATACAGAAGAAAACCAAAAAATAAAGAAAACTGAACACTCCCCAAGAAGAAAACTCCCACAAAGAAGAAAACCCCAACAAAAAGAAAAGCCCCCAGAAATGTGAAAACCCTAATGAAAAGAAAACCCCCAGAAAAGAAGAACCCCCCCAAAGAAAACAATCAAAAAGAAAACCAAAAAAAGAAGAGAACCAAAAAAGGGAGAAAAACAAAACAAACAAACAAAAAACAGAAAAAAAGAAAAGAAAACACACATGCACACACACACAAAAAAAAAAAAAGAAAGAAAGAAAAGAAAGCAGCGGGGTGCCCTTACTGTTAGTTCAGGCCCAAGGGCCCACAGGGGCAGACCAGTACAGTTGGCCCCTTGGGCAGGCTGGGCCAGGGGTCCTTGGAAGCAGGCCAGGCCAGGCCAGGGGGTACCTGGGGTAGGCCTGCCTGATGAGGGGAGCCCCACTGGCAGGCCAGGCTAGGCCATGGGAGCCCTAGGACAAGGTCAGGCCAGTCTACAGGCTCCCTAGAGGCAGGCCAAACCAGGGGGCCCATAGAAGGGTTCTTTCCCCCTTCCCTCCTGCCCTTCCCCCTTCCCCCTTCCCTCCTCCCCTTCCCCCCTGCCCTTCCCCATTTTGACTTCCCCCTCCCCTCCCCTCCCCTTCTCCCTTCCCCTCTTCCCCCAGGGTTAATTATGAGTGAGGGGATTGGTTGTGGCATTGTGGTTAATTTTGGAGGGTCTGTTTGGGGGTTAGTAGTGTTTTGGTTTACTGAGGGGGTCTGAGGGTTGTGTTTGGGTCCACTACTGCTGAGGCTACCGAGGAGTGTCCTGAGGCTTGAGGTTCGAATGCTGTGACTCGAAGGGGTTTGTTGTTGGGGCTGGTGATGGACTTGTTTGTGGTTTTATGAATAGTGGATAATGGTGGGGCCGAGGTGGTTGCTGATTTTAAAAGTATGGGTAGGGCCGGCCCTGGCTCATTTGGGTGAGTGTGGTGCTGACAACACCAAGTCAAGGGTTAAGATCCCCTTACCACTCGCCTTTAAAAAAAAAGAGAGAGAAAGAAAAGAGTCCATGAAATTTCCTATGCACTGTGATCTTGACATTTTAAAAAATGCCTCTGGATGAGAAATAAATAATTATCAACTTAGGACCAAAAATGTTATCTTTGAAATGGAAAGTACATTTAGATCCATAATATTTTTTAATCCAAATTTACTACCAGCATTCATATTATTTTTTTAAATTATACTATGGTTCTGTGGGTAAAATTCTATGTTTCTCAAAAATCTTAAGTATCATCTCCATACTGGCCAGCTGCCCCCCCCCAAAAAAAATTCATAAGCATCAATATTTAAATAAAAACCAAATGTTTCAATCAATTTCTGTATAAGAATGAAGAGCGTGGCCTTTAAACTTCTAAATACAATACTTTTTTTGTTTGTTTTGTATTTTGGCAGCAGCTGGTACAGGGGTTGAACCTTGGACCTTGGTGTTATCAGTACCACGCTGTAAATGACTGAGCTAACTGGCCAGTCCTGATGTAGGATAAAATAAATACCAAGTTTGTTTTAAGTAAAAAATGCATTTTCCTACCCAAGGAAGGAACTAATTTTCTTGGAGATGCCTCATACTTTAAAAAAGGAAGAAGAGAAAAAAGAAAAGCTGACTCCGTAGAGTGAGGTGGTTACGTACTAATGCCGTGATGCGAGGACACAGCAGAACAGTACACAGAGTTCCGCCCACAACTGAGAGGATAATTCTTTTAACATCAGTTTTTTAAAAAGTCTAGGTGTGGCGGAGTGAATTTCCCCAAGAACACTCTGATAAAAGGATGACTCTGGGTCTATTTGCAGTTCTTCAGTGCAGTGCCTCTCTAAGCCTGTTGCCACAGACCTGTCTCCAGGGTCAGCGTGAGCACCAGGCTCCATGACTTGGGCATGGATAGGCCCATTTGAGGCAGCCCATGAGCTAAAAATAGAAAGTTAAGAATGATTATGTCATCTTTGGGGTTCCTCCAGCTCTGACATTCTACAGACAATAAAAGTGTTAGAGGAGGGAGCTCCTTTGTCTAAATTCCACGACTCCTTCTTTCTGAAGCCAGAACAAAGACAGGTGGGGAAGGCTGTTCTCCGTGTCTTATGCTTTGCTGGGTGGCATCTTCCTGAGTCCACCTCAGTCCAGAGGCTTGTCATGCAAGAGAAATCTGGAAAACTGCTCTAGGGAGGAAGGGTGGATGTACATGAACGAAACCAAATGACCAATTTATGAAGTGACAATGAGCACTATAACAGCAAGGGCACCAAGCACTCCCACTCCTGACCCTGGACTTTCCTCCCAGTGGGTCCCTCTTTAGAAGGGGGCTCAGTGGGCCGGGATTGGAAGGAAGGACCAGACTCCAACTTGGGAGGCTCCGGGAAAAGCCTGATGCATCCGTACACGACAGAGGCGCCCCTTCTGCTCCTGGACTTGGATGGACAGAGCAACATTATCCCCAGAGACTCCCCATGTCCTTCCTTCCCTGACTGACTAGGACCCCCTTCAGCTGCACGTTCCTTCTTTAGATAGACCGATACCTTCTTTCCTCCCTGGGGACGGTCCAGTCCAGCCCGCCTGGCACTCAGCTCTGTGTGGATTTTGAAGTTTTGTTCCCTTTATTTCCCATTTGGGTGGGGGTGGAGCGGACAATCTCACTGCTACCCCCTCCGTGTCCTCTCCTGGCTCCTCCTCGGTCCTGTGGCACCAGGTGAGCTTGGACGAAACTCAGAAGAGGGCCGGGGAGGGGGGCTTGAAATTATATGCTTGAAATGCCAGACCTTCCCTGGCACACTGTAGAAGGAATCAGAAGTCCCAGGGAGATGGAACTGCTGGATTGGATTTATTATATGCGAGCTGCTTAATAAAGGGTGTGTGTTCCAGATCCCCTTAAAATTAAAAGTAAAGGGGTCTGGAAAACACTCCCTTTACTAAAGCATCAAGAAATGTGTTGGTGAGGGCCACCAGCATCCTTCACTTACTCTGATGACTCCTCTGTAGACTAGAGATGCTAGTGGGGGATGCTGGATGAATCCATGGAACTGGATTCCCTGACCTCAGTGAGAACCATGGCATCCTAGGGTTACCTGGTGGTGTAAAGGCCAAGTGGTGGTGCCTCACAATCAAAGGCAACGTAGTACAATAGCCTTTAATAAAGCACAGGGAGAGAATAGCCATCAGGTGGACAGGAATAGCCACTGGGGAGAAGGGTCAGCCTCTGCACAGGGCTTGTTCAATGGACCTATATATAAAGTGGCCATGGTGACAGGGATGGAAGCTGTGCTTTGACTCAATAACCGTCAAAGCACCCCCTTCCCTTCCTTTTCCCCTTCCTTCCCCTTCCCTTCTTCTTGGCTCAAGTACCACCTTCTACAGCACTTTTCCTGACCCCCACCCCTCCTAGAAGAATGATCCCCTTCCTTTTCCAGGACCCCACTCTCTGTGTCCACATGCACACACTCGAGCACACGGGCATGTGCTCAGACCCAGCATCTCTCACACTCTGAGTCCCCTTCCTGTCTGTCTTCCAGCTCCACTGCTGAGAGCGTCCCTTTTGGTCTTGTCCCCAGCCCCAATTCCTGGCATAAAACGGAGACCAATAGATGGGTTGAGTGAAAGGATGAATGGACATTTTAAGGCCTGCACAATATTTCATCATGTCGATGCACCGTAGTTTATTTAGCTGTTTCCTTATCATGAAACATTTAGGTGACTTTTATTATAAATAAGATTTTCATTTGATGAATGGAATAGCTACCCCGTCAGTATCTCTGGGAAACCTTCTGTTTGACATCTCCATGCGCACACGCCGGCCCCTGCTCAGCCCTCTGGTTAGTCTTCTAATTGCATATGTCAGATTCACAGCTGATAATTATTCGGCCATATCCGCGGGCTTCTCTAATACGCAGTTACTTTTCCTTAATGTTCTTTTTCACATCCTACGTGACTCATAGCGTAACAGCTTCTGCCTGCACATATGACAACAGGGACGGAGGGGACACGGCCGAGCTCTCGGGCGGGCGCTCACACCCAGTTTCACGCTCCCACGACCTTCCAGAAGGTCCTCGGGAGCGACAGGCCTGCGCCGCTCGTCCGCTGCAGTGGCTTCGGCGCTGGAGCGGAGTTTTCTGAGCCGCGGTTTCCTCAGCTGTAGAACGGGGGTGACAGCACCTGCCGGGGTGGCTGTGAGCAGTAAAGGCGGCGTCTGTGCACGCGCCCGGCCTCAGCAGCGGGACAGCGACCGGCAGGCTCCGTCCCCGGGGAAGAGGCGTCCCCGGGCACGGCGTCTTCAGGACCAGTGGGGCTGTGGGGTCACAGGGAGCCTCCAGGCCGGCCCGGGGCCGAGGGCGGCGGCCGAGCGGGCGGCCAGCCAGGGCGGCGGCGGGCCCAGGGCCGGGGTAGGAGTCTCCTGCCTTCCCTTCCCGGGAAGGTCCTGAAACCTGGCAGCGGGGCGGGAGGAGGCTCTTCCCCCTCAGTAACGTGGGAACGGAGCCCGGGCCAGCACGTCCCCGGGCCGGAGGGCGGCAGAGTCGTTGGGAACACCTGGCCCCCTCCCCCTCCGGGCGGGAACCCGCCGCCACCGCGCGCACCTGGGCGCCGCCGCGCCTGGGGACACGTGGAGCCCGCGGCCTCCCGCAGCCGTGGCCGCTGGGGTCCCTCAGGACGCTCGGGAGGGTGCAGTCAACATGATGATTAAAGTAACCATCCAGAGGAAACGGCTGAGGCTGGCACCGGCATGAAGAAGCCGAGGAGCCAGGAAGAAATAAACCCGCCTGTATAGCAGACGTTAACGTGCCGTAAGGAACGTTTCGCCAAGACTGGGGTCAGGAAGGATTATTCGATGAATAATCCCGGGATAATTGGTTAGCTCTTCGGAAAAAAATATATATATATAATTAAGATGCACATCTCCTGCCACACACCAAAATTACTAGTAGCGTTAAAGCGGGGAGGAGATGGGATTAAGTCGCACAGCGCGAGAAGACGCTGGAAGAGGGACTATATCAATTCTCTAGAGCCGGGAGGACTTCGTATGCTTAACAGGGATGAGTAAACTGTAGTAGGAAAGACCGGTTGTTGGTTCATACAAAACAAACTATGGGCTGAAAAAGAAAGAAAAAGTCGTCAGTAGGGCTGGCCGGTTAGCTCAGTCGGTTAGAAGGCGCGGGTTCGGATCCCCCTATCGGCCCGCCATCCCCACGGCTCCAGCAATTGCAATATACGAACGGTTAGTATCTTTAATATGTGAAAGCTCCAATAAAATTAGTAAGACACTAAGACTACAAGAGAGAAACATACAATGCAGTGAAGGAAACGTCTAAATGGGGAAATGAAATCAGAAAAATGATACCATTTTTATTTTTGGCCGACTAAATTAGGACTTTTTTTTAAGGAATGCCAAGCGCTAGTGGGGATGAAGTGAGCCTTTCATTCATTGTGGTGGAACGTAAATTAGTATGACGGGTGTGTATCAAAGAACCTTAAAATACAAAGGCCTTAGATGCTCAACATCTAAATAATCGTTAGGGTAATGAAAATCAAAACTGCAATGGAATACCACTTCATGCCCATTAGGATACCCACTATCAAAAAAAAAAAAAAATCGAATGCGTTGGCGGATGTGGAGGAGTTGGAACCTTTGTGTACTGTTGGTAGGAATGTAAAATGGTGCAGCTGCCGTGGAAAACAGTCTGGTGGTTGCTCAAAAACTTGGAGAATTACCATATGATCCAGCAATTCCACTTCTGGGTATATCCACAAAAGAACTGAAAGCAAGGTCTCAAAGAGATATCTGTACACTCATATTTATAACAGCATTACTCAAAGTAGCTAAAACTTGGAGGAAGAAAAAATAAAAAAAAACAAAACGAAAAAAACATGGAGGAAGCAACCTAATCGTCCATTGAAGGATGAACAGATAAGCAAAATGCAGTATATACATACAGTGGGATTTTTTTTTTTTTTTTCTTTTGGCAGCTGGCTGGTATGGGGAGGTACGAGGATCTGAACTCTTGACCTTGATATTATAACACTTTGCTCTATCCAACTGAGCTAACCAGCCAAGCTACAATGGGATATTATTCAGCCTCAAAAAGGAAGGAAATTCAGACACATGTTACATACAACATGGATGAAACTTGAGGACATTATGCTAGGTGAAATAAGCCAGCCACAAAAAAGATAAATACTGTATGATTCTATTTTAATGAGGAAGTCAAATTTATAGATTCATAAAGTAGAATGGTGGTTGTCAGGGGCTCGGGGGAGGGGAAGTTAGTGTTTAATGGGTACAGACTTTCACTTTTGCAAGATGAAAATAGTTCTGGAGATGGATGGTTGCACAACAATGTAATGTACTTAATGCCACTGAAATGTACACTTAAAAATGGTTAAGATGGTAAATTTTATGTTAAGTGTATTTTACTAAAATTAAAACTTTAAAAAGGTGAACAAAGGACAGCAAACAAAAGTTACAAAGGACTTTAAGATAATAATTTTAAGAAAATAAGTGTAAATTTGGGAAAGACTTTATGAACAAAGATATCCATTGCTCCAGACTGGAAAACACAAATGTCTAACAATAAAGGAATGGCTAAATAAAGTATAGTACATCTATAGTTTTATTTTTTAATAATGTTTATTTTCCTGAGCTTTAAAATAATACAGGTTCATTGGAGAAAATATGATAAACAATTATAAAGATAAAAATTAAAACTATCCAAAATCCTAACATGTAGAAAGATAATCATTGTTAACATTTGGTCTCCTTCCTTTCAGGAATATTTATACGTGAGGGTACTTCAAAAAGTTCATGGTAAAATGGAATTGAAAGATAATATGAATCTTTCCATAAACTTTTTGAAGACCCTTCACATTTGTACAAAATTGGGTATGTATTTTCTATTTAGATTTGTATCCTGTTTGCTTAAACCTTCTGTTGTATGTAACAATGTATATGCATGTAAAAAGAGAGAACACTTATTTACGTTTTACTATATATAAAGAACTGTGCTAAACGCTTTTCTTTTCGTGAATTATCTTATTTAAATATCACAGAGGATGGCTGGTTAGCTCATGGTTAGTTAAAGCATGGTGTTATAACACCAAGATCAAGGGTTCTGATCCCCATACCAGCCAGTCACACATACTCAAAAAAAATCTAGGACCCTTTGAGGTTTTATCATCCCCATTTACAGATGAGGAAATTGAGGATTAAGGAAGTAATTTGCTGAAAGTCACATATCTACTAAATGATCTGTAGTCCCTTGTTGGGAAAATAGAATAGTTTGATCAGGCCCCCTTGCCTCAGGTCGAGTTGTGTGTGGTGCAGCACATTCTTTGTAAACAAATTGTGGGGGGGGTAGAGTTAGTATGCATGCATGCCAATGTATCTTTTTAGTTTTGTTGCTATTCTGGTGTGTTCTTCAGAGTTGTGTGGAGCAGCAGCCCTGAACCACTGGCCAGCAGAGACCTTGTGTCTAAAAATAGAGCGTGTTTACTTTGCAGGCAGCTGCTCAGTTTTTCTTTGGACTTTGACAGTAGCAGTTGAGTTTCTTTTCTTTTTTCTTTTTAAAGATGACTGGTAAGGGGATCTTAACCCTTGGCTTGGTGTTGTCAGCACCATGCTCAGCCAATGAGCGAACCAGCCATCCCTATATAGGAGCTGAACCCGTGGCCTTGGTGTTACCAGCACCGCACCCTCCCGAGTGAGCCACGGGCCGGCCCTACCAGTTGAGTTTCTGAGTTTCTCTTTGGACTGCCTAGCTCTGAGACGTGTGTGTGCAGAAATAAAGACTACTCTTTCTTCAACCAAGGCTCTGAGGACCTTTTTTCTGGTTACCTAGCTTGTAGACCTGCATGTGAAGGGTTTGTGACCCAGTCTGGACAATGGGCTCGAGGGGTCTGTGAGCTCCAGACCCAGTCCTAGCTCTACATCCCTGACTACAGGATTGAAATGTTCTGGCTTCACAACCTTCACTCTGAACCAAAGTATTCTACATCCCATGTCATTAAACATTCCTTGAAAACATGATTTTAAAGGCTGCTGCATAAGATCCACTAATATAAATACACCAAACCTTAATTCATTTAACCCTTCTCCTAGTATTGAAGAATTAGTTTGTTTCAATGTCTTGCTTTTTATTTTTATTTATTTATTTTTTGACAGCTGGCCGGTATGGGGCTCAGAACCCTTGATCTTGGTGTTATAGTACCACACTTTAACCAACTGAGCTAACTGGCCATCCCCCAAAATATAATACTTAAAAGAACATCTTTGTGCATAAATTTTGTCTTATAATGAATGAGTATCTTATTATTTCATTACAGTATATACCTGGATGTGAAATTTCAGGGTCAAAATAGCTAAAATATAATGGAGTCGCTGAAAATGACATTTATAAAAAGTTTATTTTAAAAAAGGGGTTTGTAACATGGCACGTTTACTGGGCATCTTTTTGCCTGTAATTAGGCAAGCCATCAGGAAACAGTTCAAACGCTGACTCTGCCAACTGCTAGCTGTGTGGCCTGTAGGTCACTCTCTCTGAGCCTCATTTGCCTTACCTGAAAAATGAAACTCACGGTGGTTGGGTGAGTCAAATGAGCACCAGCTCCTGATACATTACCTGGTGCTTTGTATCCTGTAGATGGTAGTTGCCACCTAGCGGGCTAGTGACTAGGACAAAGCTTTGCAGACTATCAAGTGCTCTTCAGATTGGAGGGAAAATGGACATCCGGCTCCAAGTGTTGGAGTGGCACCCTGAGTTCCCTGGCCCTTGAGAGAGGACTGGGTTTGGGGGCCAGGGTAGGGGTGGGAGGGGCCCCTCATCCGGGGAAACGGCTCCGTGGTGGAGCAGCTGAGGTGCAGCTGGGCCTGTGGCCTGGGAGGCAGGCTTGTGGGTGCCTCATCCCCCAGCCCACACCTCAGGTCTGCAGCTGGGTCCTGCCTCCTTTCGGGTGGGTCATGGCTGGGACATGGCTGCTGCTTCTCCTCGCCCTTGGGTGTCCAGCCCTGCCTACAGGTGAGCCCCCTCTTTGCATCCCTTTCTGTCCCCCATTAGTCTTCCCAAGGCTATTCCCACACTCTGGACCTCTCTGGGTTGGGGTAGGATGCGAGGAGGCAGGACAGGAGCCACTTATGGGCCCCGAGGGAGGGTCTTACCAGAAGCCCATTGTCCCCTTCCATTGTACTCTACCTCCCAACTCCCAAGTCCTCCCGCCCTGGGGTCCCTATTGTTGGTAGGGAAGGCAGCGCCTCTGGTATAGAGAAATAAAAGCAAACTGGATGGGCATCCATAGAAGCTGGGGGTTAGGGTAGCCAGGGTTGTGTTATGTGATATGGAGTGAGGGGACCTGGGCAACATTGTGAAGTCCTGTCCTATCCCTACTGCCCTTAGGGTGCCTTATTCCAACAGGGCTGAGGGTTTCTCAGGTATACTCCCACTCCACATTATCAGTGGGATCAGGAGAGTTCCCAAGGCCTCAGTAACTTCCCAGAGTATTTACCCCTGTCCCTCCAAAGATCAAGGTTGGAGCCAAAGGACTCATGTCTTGAGAGGAGAATCCCCGCTTCATCTAAAAGCAGGTGCGGCTGGCAGTTAGCTCAACTGGTTAGCATGCAGCCTTATAACACCAAGGTCATGGGTTTGGATCCCCATAATGCCAAGCTGCCAAAAAGTAAAATAATAAAACTTAAAAAGGAAAACAAAACGCATATGTATGTTTGCATGTGTGTGGTGGGGGATGGTCCCTTAACCTCTGAGTCAGGGAGACTCCTTGATCTAAAGCTGAAACTGGCCCCCAGTATGTCATAGACACTCCCTCACTAGGGACATAAACCACACCCATGTGAAGTAGAGACAGTCCATGGCAGGAGGCCTGAGCTCTGGGAAGGAAGCAGCCAGGGTGAGGAGGAACAATCCTGGGAGGCTTCATGGAGTAGGTGGAAGCAGAACTCAACTCAGGGAGAGTCTCCATCTGTGCAACTGAAAAGGCTCAGGAGGTTGAGGGTCCTGGAGCTCACTCCCAGCCTTCTCTACTCTTTTTATTTGCAATACCTTATATTAATAATAATACTAATACTTGTCTGCCAGGGCATTGCCAGGGCATTTTACAATGATCTTTACTCTTCACAACAATTTCACTGGGCTGGTGTTATTAACCAGACAGAACAATTGAGATTCAGTATATAAAGTGGACAAGTCAGGAATCAACACCAGCTCTGTCTGAGGCACATCCTAGGCTTGGTTCACTATGTGGCAAAATCTTAGTCATCCTTCAAAGTGAGGTGTTCTATGTGATTTGGAGTTACGGGGACCTGAGTTCAAATGCTGACTGGGCAACATAGCATCCATGTGCTCTGAGACCAGTTATTTGAGCTCCGAGAAATCTTTCCTGAGTGCTCTTCACTCCTGCCTCCCCACAAGATTCTCTGGCATTCTTCCCTGCACTTGGGCATTTCTTTAGCCTGGCTACACTTAACTCATGGTATGAATTTTTAGGTTTTAACATTTAAGATTTTATCTATATGAAAAAATATCTAAATATCAAAATATGCAAATATAAAAATAACATTTTGTTACATATTAACAAATCATCTTTACTGAAAAGAATAAGATTGTGGAAAATCAGGACTATTCTGGAAAATATAGGACAAATGTCTGCAGTACCCATATGACTTAATTTTTTAATTATGTAATAATAGGCTGGCCAACTAGCTCAGTTGATTAGAGTGTGTTGTTATAACACTAAGATCAGGGTTCAGATACCCATACTGGCCAGGCACTGAGGGAAAAAAAATAAATAATAATAACCTATACTTTAGATAGGTGAATTATATGGTATATAAATCATGTCTTTATTAGCACCACACTCTAACCGACTAAGCTAACAGGCTGCTGTAAATCATGTCTTTAAAAAGCTGTTAAAAACATAAAAACAAACAAAAAACCTGCAGACCTACAGAAAAGAACTGGGAATAACACAACAAACACCCATGCATACTTTACCCAGATAGCAGATGGTTAACATTTTGCCATATTTGAATCAGATCTTTTTTCAAAGAAACAAAAAGTTAAAGATATACTTGAAGCCCACTTTGATCTCATTCCAGGTCCTATGTCCTTCCCTTCCTCCCCAGAGGTAACCACTCTCATGAGGCTGGCACAACATGGTACAGTATTACAAGTATTTGTTTATGCATCTGCATTGTTTATGGCACTGAGTTCCTTGAGAGCAGAGAAAATGTCTTACTCAGTTTTGTATCCCCAGTGCCTGGCACAGAAAGGTGCTCAGATATGATAGACAGGTGGACAGAAGGATGGATGGATAGACGGATGGACAGACATACAGGTAGAAGGTAGAAAGAAAAGATGGAGGGTTGATGGATAATGGAAGAAAGGACAGATGAATATATGGGCAAATGAATGGATGGATGGATGGAGGGAAGGCAGGGTGGTCAGCTGGGTAGATGCAAGGAGGAAGGGATGGATGAGTGGATAGAAAGGTAGGCAGATGGATGGTGATGGTGATGATGGAAGGATGAAAGGAAAGAGAGAAACCCAGAGCTCTATCCTACAATTAAATGCTGGCCTGGGAGGGCACAGACTTGACTAGCCCCTACAGGTGCATGCTCTCTTGCAGGTGTGGATGGCACGCCCTTCCCTTCTCTGGCCCCACCAATCACGCTGCTGGTGGATGGGAAGCAGCAGACGCTGGTGGTCTGCCTGGTCCTCAATGTCTCACCCCCTGGCCTTGACAGTCCCATCTGGTTCTCAGCTGGCAATGGCAGTGCACTGAACGCCTTCACCTATGGCCCTTCCCCAGCAACGGATGGCACCTGGACTAGCTTGGCCCAGCTCTCCCTGCCCTCAGAGGAGCTGGCAACCTGGGAGCCCTTGGTCTGCCACACTGGGCCTGGGGCTGGGGGCCACAGCTGGAGCACACAGCCCCTACAGTTGTCAGGTGGGGATAGAGACTGTCCCCCATGCATGCTCCCTGTCCCTTTTCACACACCCTGGAAACAGGCTATGGCAGGAGGGAGGGCAGGCTTCAGACCATGAAGGCATGAAGTGTGTCCAAGTGCAGACCGTCCAGGTGAGGTGATGCCTGGGCTCAGGGCAGAGTGGCCTCAAGGCCATGAATCCTGGGATTTGCAACTGTGATACCTGGTTCAAATCCAGGCTCTTCTGCATGACTTCCAAGAGATAAAAATTCTTCCTCCTTCCTAGTGTTGATTTTATATATATATGATATGATATTTATATATATATATGAAAATATATAAAATAATATAAATAAAAATATATTTATATATTTATGCATGTTAATATATTGATATATCACCCTATATATATACAATTCTATAAGGACCAAACAATAATTAAATAATAAATCACTATCACTTATTGAGTTGTGCCAGGCACTGTTCCAAACACTTTACATTTATAAGGTAGATCATATTATCCCCCCAATTACAGGCACAAGGCAGTTGTTCATGTTCAAAGGCAGCTGTTACTTATTATTACTGACCAGATGATTTACTTCCTGTTTCTGGATTAACTCAGTTTTTTTTCATCTTCCAAATGGGAATGTTTGCTGAATAAATGCCCTGTCTTCCACAGAATGCTGCTAAGAGGATGGGTTCCTTGTCTGAAAGTGCTGAGGCACCTAGGCCTCCTTGGGGGCATGCAGCAGGAAATGGTGGGGAGTGAGGGAGATCAGGGCCCCTCAGATGATTTGCAGAAAATTGGCTCAGGGCTTCTAACTGCTGGCTCATTTGTCCATTTATCCAACATGCCCTAAAGGCCACTCTGTGCCAGGGCCCAGGCATAGCACTGGGGATGTGGGACATAGCAGCCTGGCCCTTCTCTCCAGAGTGCATGGCCTATCCCAAAGGACTCACTCCCTTCTCCTTGGCTGGCAGGAAAGGCTTCCACAGTCAGGACCTGCCTGCAGGAGCCTCTTAGCGGTGAGTACTTGGAAGTGGGGACTGGAGTGGACTGGAAATAAGAGGTTGGGGACCAGGATCTTGGGCCTGGAGGGTGGGGCATTCAGCTGTGACCTGATGGGTCCCACCAGAGGGGTTGGCAGGTGTTTCATGAATAGGATGCCTTGCTAAGTTGGGGCACTGGTTGGCCTGGGCCTCAATCTACCCTAGGATGAGATGGGGGTGGATCCTCTGACCCCAGCCTAATTCGTGGACATCAATTGAGAAACACAGGTGAGAGGGTGCTTGAAGCACTCCTCAGGCAGCCCAGGTGTAGGATGGTCTCAGCATTGGAGCCTGTGTCAACCGGAGACTGTCCAGGGTGGTGGAAAGAGCACTGGACAGAGTGTCCTGAAGTCGGCTTCCGGGCTAGCTCTGCTTCCTGACCAAAGAGAAAAGTTTGAGCTGGTTACTCTCCTCTGCATTCACTGCTAATTCCCCCTGGCCTACCCCGCCCTCTGATGTTGGGGAATAAAATAAAATGAAGGCTAGTAAGGTACTTGTTATTATTACTAGTAAGAACTGAGGTGAGACACCAGAAAGGACTTTCCCTGGAGGCGAGGACGGAGGCGAGGACAAGGTCCCCCCCCTCTGGTGACAGTCTCCTCTAGGTGGGGCCGAGGGCTCCTCCCAGCTCCTCACGGGCCCTTCTCGCGCAGGGACTCCGGGCCAGGCCCTGCGGCTGGGGGCGCTGCGGCTACTGCTCTTCAAGCTGCTGCTCTTCGACGTGCTCCTGACCTGCAGCCGCCTCCGCGCCCGCCAGCCCAGCGCGCGGACCCTCTCGGCCCCGCGGCCCATCGCCGCGCCTTCCCGTAGCCGCCGCCCGCACGCGAGCCCTCGGCTCCCACCGACCGCAGGTGGCCGCGGCGACGGAGCGACGACAGGCCGCCGGCTGCACAGCCGCTGTCTGGGTCAGGAGCCCCGGAGCCCAGTCTGGGAGGAGGGGACGTTCTCTACCGACCGAGCTTGGGCCTGGTGCTCGTGACCCGCCCTCAGGATTCCTGCCTCGAGTCTGGGAGCACTTTTGTGTATCACTTGCCTCCCCCTGCGCACGGAGCTTCCTGGGGACCGGGCTCTGCCTCCCCCTTAGGCTGAGGCTTTCTAAGGAAGAACGCTGCGTCTGTCCCATCAGACTGGGAGCAGGTCCAGGGTGGTGATCCGCCCAGACACTGGGGCATCTGAGGCGCAGGTAACAGGGAACAATTAAAGAAGAACTTAAATGACACAAGCAAATGAAAGATATTTTAATTCATGTCTGCCCAGGAGGAGGGAATTTGGCAGAGTTGGAGGAAGCAGGAACCTGGGAAGTCTCCCTGGAGGAAAAGGGCTTCCTGAGAGTGAGAACCTGGGAACCGCAGGCAGAGTGCGGCTAGGGGCTGGGGAGGAAGCTGGCCCAACTTTATCCCCTTCCCCCACAGCCAGGACTAGGCAAGAACCCTTCTCTGTTTCTTCACCTGGACAACCTCTGTAAGCGGTCAGGATAGGGAGCCCAGGAACCCAGGAAGGTGGGTGCTGGGCCTGAAGTCCTGTACAGACTCTCCGGAAGTGAACAGGGCTAGGAAACAAGATCACGTCCAATGCCAAGAGCCCGAGATGGTAATTCCAAACTTACACATTATCAGTTAAGGGTCATTATTCATTTGACAAATATTCATTCAGCATCAACTCTGAGTCAGGAACTAAAGAGGTTTGGCTTTTTTTGGTTTTGGTTTTGTTTTAGTCCATTTCTGTTGCTTATAACAAAATACTCAGAACTGGATATTTTATAAAGAAAATGAAATTTATTGCTTACAGTTTCAGAGGCTGGAAGTCCAAACTCAGGGAACAAAGCTGGTGAAGGTCTTCTTTGATGGTGACTTCAATGACAGCAGGGTATCTGAAAGGAAAAAACCCCGGCCCAAGCGCAAAAGAAACACACCAGGAGACAGGGACTCAACCAAAGCGTATTAGGCAGGCAAAATGAACAAGCAGGCTGCCCTCTGGAGAGTGGGAGCAGCCGAAGGGAGAGTCGGGGTGGGCCTTTTATATCCAGTTAGGCTGAGCTGGACTGTTCCTATTGGCTAAGAAGGAAGGGGAGGGAAGCGAGGGGGGGGTGGTAAGCTGAGTTGGGATTTTTCTATAGGTGGAGAAATTCGCATGTGAGGGAAGGGGATGTGGTGGTGAAGAAGGGGGAGGGGTTTTTTGTGATTCTCAGAAAACGTGCTGTTCTAGGGACGTGTAACTCTCTGCAGCCATTTTGGGTGTTCCTCCCATCCACCTGCCACCATCTTAGACATCGGCTAAAACATAATTGCCTAACATTTCCCCCTCTTTGGTTTAGAGAGGAAAACGGGTGTTGCCATCATCTCTGGCTACTTCCTGCTGAATGGGGGGCATCGTAGGGGTTGTCGGAAGTGGGCACGCAGGAGTAGGAGTGGAGCAGAAGCTGGTTGACGGATACCCTAGACACCTCTCAAATTCGTTCCCGAGGATTGGGGAAGGTAAGGGATGTGGAGTTTCCAGGTGATGTTCAGACTTTTGGAGACCTGCTGGGTGACACTGGAGGTGAAGGCTGGGCCGTTGTCATGTGGGTGAAATCAAGCTGCCCGTCCTCCCCCAGTTGATGGCCTCAGAGTCGATGGTTAGGTCCCACTCTGCGAATTCCCCCTTGAGAGTTAACAGCAGAACATGTGTTGCAAGACTGATAAACCTCCTCAATGAGCTTTCAGAGGTGTGGGTTATGGAAAAGGGGTTCTAGGAACCGGTATAAAGCCCTTGGGCCAATGTGGAGGGATTGGTGGACATCTGTAACGATGCTGCGGACTAGATGGCCTGGGAGGGCGACCTTATCTTGGATAAAAATCCAACCCTTGTCCCCGATAATTCCCCCCAACCGCTTGTGGGTCTGAGTTTCTTCTTTGGGGGAATGGGGTGTGTTGAGGAAAAGGAGAGGAGCTGGGGCGGAGCCTAGAGCTGTAGCCTGGGCTGTGGAATCGGCTTTGTTGTTGCCTTTAGATATAGGGTCTTTAGAGGACTGGTGGCCATGGCAGTGAATGATAGCCACCTCAGTTGGGAGACTAAGGGCCTCGAGTAGCTTTGGGATGAGGGGGCCCATTGATTACTGCGGTCCCTTTAGTAGTGAGGAATCCTCATTCTTGCCAGAGGACAGAATGAGTATGAGTGTTGAGAAAAGCATATCTGGAATCTGTGTATATGGTGACCCGTTGTCCCTTGGACAAGGTGGAAGGTCCGAGTGAGGGCTATTAGCTCCACCTTTGAGACGTAATTCTGAGGGGAAGGGGTACAGCCTCTAAGGCAGCGTCTAGAATAATGACAGCAGAGGCTGCATGCCTTTGGCCGTCCGCGGCAATGAAAGAACTACCATTTACGAAAAGCCCATGGTCAGGATTTGATAGGGGCTGGTCAGAGAGCCCTGGATGTGAGGGAATAAAGTCCTCTAAAAGTTGAGGACAGGAATGTAAAGGGTCGGGAGTAGCGGAGGGAGTAAGCAGAAGGGTTGTGGGGTTTATGCGGGGGGAGGTGGATAAAGAAATCTGGGGATTTTTGACGAAAAGGAGGTGGTACAGTTGGATTCTGGAAGGAGTCGAATGGGCGAGGGATTTGTGGCTGAGCAGGTCCTCCAAGCGATGGGAAGAAAAGACAGTGAGGGGTTGGCCCAGAGTAAGCTTGAGAGCTTCCTTGGTCAAGGAGGCAGCAGCTGCTAATGCCCTGAGACATGGCTGCCATCCCTGGACCATGACATCTAGCTGTTTTGATAGGTATGCCCCTGCCCAATAGGCCGGTCCTGCAGGCTGGGCCCGGAGGCCGGTAGCCAAGCCAGAACGCTCATCCGTAAGTAGATGAAAGAGCTTTGAAGGGTCCGGGAGAGCCAGAGTGGGTCCTGCAGTGAGACAATTCCATAGCCTGGACAAAAGGTGTTTAACAGTGGTAGGGTCAGTTAATGGTCCCTGTGGGGTGTCCTTAGCTGCCTTGTATAAGGGTCGCACTAGGAGGGCGAAGTTGGGGATCCATCGTCGTAAGAAACCCACAAGGACCAGAAAGGAGAGGATGTCATCGGCACTCTGGGGAGGTTGGAGATCCCAGAGGAGGTGGATACGGTCCCCTGTAAGAGACTGGGAAGTGGGGGTTAGGGATATGCCTAGGTAAGTAACTATGTGGGTGCAAAGTTGAGACTTGGAAGGAGTGACCCGATAACCCCTAGACCCAGGGAAATTGAGAAAGGTGGCAGTATTCTCTTGGGAAGAGGATCATGAGGGGCTGCAAGGAAGGAGGTCATCCACATATTGGAGGAGGGTGCTGTACTTTAAAGTGCAGAGACTAAAATTTTTGGCTAAAGCCTAGCCGAAAAGATGGGGACTATCTCAAAAGCCTTGTGTCAAAACAGTTCAGGTAAGTTGTTGCGAAGTATGTGTGTCAGGGTCCTCCCAAATGAAGGCAAAAAGGAAATAAGAGTCTGGATGAAGGGGGACGGGGCAGAAGGGAATTATTAGGAAAGAATGAGAGAAGGGAAATTCATCCAGGCTACGGGAAGGGGGTGGGGTGGTCCGTGGATTAAAAGAGGTGCCATGAATTCCCATGACCGCCACTGGGGAGGGGAAGCTGGTGCCCGAGTAGGAAGGCAGAACAGAGTAGGTAGCCCCCCCCCCCCCGTGTTCAACAGGAAGGAAATGGACTTACCCGCTACCTGCATGACCCTGGGCTCAGCATGGGTGAGAGGGGTTTCCGAGTTTAGCCCTGTCAGTCATCATCCAGGCCAAGGAGCTGGAAGGAGGGACTTACCGGCTCGGGGCTTCTTCTGCGTGGAGGCGCCGGGGACCCTCTGGTGCCGGGGCAGTCAGACCTCCAGTGGCGCATCCTCTGGCATTGAGGACAAGGGCACATTGGTTCCTTTGGATTTGGACACTGGTGGGCCCAGTGTCTGTCAGCGCCACACTTGAAGCAGGCCCCCCGGGGGGTGCAGGGTTACCCCTCTCCATTGGCTCCCGGAGCCGGCTGGCCGCAGGGCTGCTACCAAGGCTGGGGTTTGGAGTCGGACATTCTTCTGGACCCGGGCTTGTCTTTTAAGTTCAGCCATTTCCTCCCGGGCATTAAAAACTTTATATGCCATTCTCACCAGATTGGGAATGGGAGTTTGAGGACGGGAATGATTGAAAAAGAAAATGGGGGGCTAGGAGAATAGTTTCTGCCGGGGTAGAGGGTTCGAAAATTTAGGGGCATTTAGGGCCGATGGAGCCAATATGAAAAGAAGAGGGGCGTCCGAGTAAGGGGGACTTTGACATGGGTGGGTAGGACGGTTGGCAATGGCAGGGCAGATGGGTGGGGCCGATAGGGGAAGGGACGTGAGCACACCGGGAGCAAGGCGCCATATCAGAGACAAGTGGGAAGTCAGAGAAGCAGGTAGAGGGCCGGGAGGAACAGGTCAAACAGACAGGAAATCAAAGTTGGGCTCCAGGAGCTCAAAGGAGGAGGAGGAAGTTAAGGTTGAATTCAGAAAGGAGAAGCCAGTTAATTCAAAATGAAACCCGGTCCGGTTCCAAAGTGGAAGTAAAAAAGGGTCAGGAGCTTAACTATGGCTGTAGAAGTTGGAGGGAGAAGAAGCAGACAAGAAGTTAAGGTTGAGCTCCAGGAGCTCGGAAACGTGAGCGGGAGTCCAGGAGTTCAAGGAGAGGCCAGTCCACTTAAAATGAATTTAGATTGGGCAGTTCCCATAATTCCTGCCAGGCAGCCCCGGAAAAAAAGGCTCAAAACAGGTAAAGCTAAGGGGAAATAACCGTGGATCCTGGCTAAGACAAAGAAGAAGAGAGAAAGGGAAAAAGAAAGTAAAAAATTCGGTCCAATCCAGGCGGGGAACTTAAAAGACAAGAGCAGGGGAGAAACCAGTGAGCACATGTAAAATGGGTAAAGGGAGCTCCAGGTGCTCCGGAGATGGGGACAAAATAGTTACAGCAAACCAAAAGTAAAACAGTTAATGGATAAAGGGAGCTACAGGAGCTCTGGAGACAAGGACAGAGCAGTTACAGTTGACCGAAGGCAGAACAGGCAGTGAGTAAAAAGGGGGTCACAGGGAGTGGATAAAGGGAGCTCCAGGAGCTCCAGAAAAAAGAATGAAGCAGTTACAATTGACAAAAAACAAGGCTAAACAGGGGAAAGGGACCTCGGGTGCCAGGAGTGGAGCAGCCACAACTGAGCTAAGAACCCGGAAGACAGAGGGTACAGGAAAAAGGGGCGAGAGGGGGAAAAAGAGTTGCTGGCCCCCGAGCCAGCGGGCTGGCCAGGTTTTCAGGGGGTTCGGACAGAGGAGAAGGGGGGAAGGATTCAGGGGTTTTTGGAGCAGATGGAGCCTGTGTGGTTTGAGTGAGAAAGTCTGGTTCCAAAATGAAAGTAAAAAGGACTAAGAGCCTAACAATGGCTGTAAAAATGGAGGGAAGAAAAGAAGCAGATGAAAAGGTAAAATTGGGATTAACACTTGTTCATCTGGTGTTATAGTTGCCTGTGGCTGGTAAGAAAAGCTTGGGTATAAGGAATTTTGGCCCATTTTCCCAATTGCTCGCAGAAATTATATAGATCCCGCAAGATGTCGGGGTTGAGCGACCCAAAAGGGGGCCACTTGTTTTGGTTATCTAAACGATAATTTGGCCATTCCTGAGTGGAAAGTCAAATAAGCTGTTTGTGTTTTAAATCTGGAGTTAAGGGCCGACCCCGTGGCTCACTAGGGAGAGTGCGGCGCTGGGAGCGCAGCGGCGCTCCCTCCACGGGTTCGGATCCTATATAGGGATGGCCAGTGCACTCATTGGCTGAGCGCTGTGCGTGCGAATACCGGTCACAAAAAATAAATAAATAAATAAATATATATATAAATCTGGAGTTAAGCCTAGTGTATGTAGATGTCGTAACAAGCACTTCAGGGGAGAGTCAGCTGGGAGAGAGGGAGCAGCCCCCATAAGGGACGTAGATGGTGCAACTAGCACCTATAAGGGACAGTTACCAGAACCGAAGGGGCATCCCCACTTTGGCTGAGGAACTGAGAAGCCTCAGATCACTGAAAACAGTCATCACTGGTTTCCGATGATTGAGGGGACCCCAGTGGGTCCGACAGCCTTGGGGCACCCGGCGCCAGGGCTTTTGAAGTGCCACAAGGGCAGGAGAGAAACCTGGTTTCCCGGAACCCCGCGGCTGTAGAGGAGAAGGCGGAACTCCCGCACAATCTAGCTGAGTGTCTACCTGAGAGATAAAAGGCTGGCACCAACCAAAGGCACCAATAAGGGATAACTCACCAAATTGGAGATCGGTGTTGGATGTGCTGGTGGCGATCGGAAGCAAGGCCGGGTTGAGAGTTGTCACTGGTGTGGGCTCAGGGCCATGGGCAGAGAGGCAGATGGGGTCCCATTGGAGGCAGGGAAGCACATCCGAGTCACGGCACCAATGAAAGGAAAAAACCCAGGCCCGAGCACAAAAGAAACACACCAGGAGACAGGGACTCAACCAAAGCGTATTAGGCAGGCAAAGGAACAAGCGGGCTGCCCTCTGGAGAGTGGGAGCAGCCGCAGGGAGAGTCGGGCTGGGCCTTTTATATCCAGTTAGGCTGAGCTGGACAGTTCCTATTGGCTAAGAAGGAAGGGGAGGGAAGCGAGTGGGGGTTAAGCTGAGTTGGGATTTTTCTATAGATGGAGAAATTCGCACGCGAAGGAAGGGGATGTGGTGGTGAAGAAGGGGGAGGGGGTTTTTGTGATTCTCCAAAAACGTGCTGTTCTAGGGACCTGAAACTCTCTGCAGACATTTTCGGTGTTCCTCCCATCCACCCGCTGCCATCTTAGACATCAGCTAAAACATAATTGCCTAACAGTATCACACTGCAAAAATGGCAGAGCAGAGAGAGTAGAGAGAGACAGTTCCTCACGCACTCTCCTTTTAAGGCCCTCAGAACCATGACCCTGACGACCATTTTTAATCCATTTGATACTGCAGGGTCCTACAATCTAGTCACCTATTCAAAGCTCCACCTTTCAATTACCGTAATAGGATTTCCCACCCTCTTAACAGTAACAGTGGGGGCTAAGTTTCTAATATATAAAACGGGGGGGACACAATTCAAGCTTCAGTGAGTTTTGGGGGGACATAATTCAATCCACTACAGTTTTGTTTCGTAAAGAGGATTTTTGTACTGCTGGAGTATGAGGCTCTGACAATGAGGTGTAACCCTGTGTGTCCTGTTTCCCCAGCGCTGGAAGGAAATCCAGCCTTTCCTGAGAGTTCATCTCCAGTAATCACCTCAAGAAGTCTGGGTGCTCTCTTGTGAATCCAGGTGTCCCCTGGACACCACAGGACAGTAGATTGGATCAATGGCATTACTTTAGTCTTTCTTCCCTTAAGGTGGGGGTGGGGAACTATGCCCCAACACCCTCCCACACACATGTTGTCAATGACACCCCAGCTTCCCTGAGCCTCTGCGTTGTTCTCAGCTGCTGTTCCGTGAAACTCTGCCTCTTCCCCTGCTCATCTCTCACCAGCCTGTAAGGAGATTCTCCCACTTCTTTTTGGGATTCTTCAAGGAACGGGTCCTACAGCTTCAAGGGATGAATCTGTTCACCATCCCCACAGGGCCTGCTCCTTCCCTTACACACAGACCAAGGGACATGTGGGCTGGGTCCAGGGAGGGGTCCAACAATAGGCTCAAACTTTTTCCAGCCACTGTCCTTTCCCAGGTCTCAGCCCAGATGCTGAGCCCAGGCCTCCTGCCCAACTATTTCTCACCTCTGGAAATGTCCTCTTTTGTCCATTCCAGAAGCAGTGCTTCCCTCAGCTTCAACTCCTCTGCCCATCTTGTCCCAATTCCCCAAGCCTGCCCTGCCCCAGCCTCTCAATCCCCACTGTGGCTGGCTTAGCGTTATTTTCCAGGAGGGCTTCTGGGCCTAGGTAAATCAAGGGCCATGGCCAGGCTCTGAGCCTCCCCAAGTCTCATCAAGCCCAGAGCACAAGGAGGAGCTCAGGAGGGGATGTCCTGATCCTGTATACTGTGGAATTCCACATACCACACCCCTGCATATCCAAAGTGCCTTGTTACTAACACAATTGTTTTCTGCAAGAAGCTAAGGTAAGAAAATGAAACTCAAAGGCCTGGGCCTCAGTTCTTCGGAATCTCCATAAAATGGCATAAATATCCAACCTCTAGAAAGGAAACATAAGGGACTGAGGAACAGAGCTTTATAGGCAAAAATGCAATTTGCAGACAACTTTCCAGAGAAGCAGCCATAGGACACTGAACTTAGGGGTAGCCTGAAGCAGCCCGGAAGACCCAGAGACTCCTCCTCTTCATGACATGTCAGATGGGGGTCTTCCTGAGTATTTCTTTGTGTCAGGCACTCTTCGTTGCTGGGGAGGTGGATGGGATAGACAAACGCCCATCAGCCAAATTCCTGCTTTCTGGGAGCTCAGAATCCAAATAATAATAGGGCCGTAAAAGGGACTGAAACTACATACTAAAAAGAAAATTGATGTCTGAACTTTTTACACTCTGCTCGATAAGTTTTAATTTTATCCCGACAACAGGCACGCTTCGCACAGGTTCGGAGAGGATGATTTGTTCTAGTTCTCACTAGGAGAAATCTAGGGTTACTGGGCACTAAGAAAATTTGAAGGCTGGAGACAGTTTGAGTCCTTCTGCTCTCACTCTAAGCGCCTCCTAGAATGACTGGCAATAATACCACCACAAGAAATAATGATACAACTTAAAAGCAGGTGCTCAGCGCTTGCGGCAGGACGACGACCCCAGGAGGGAACTGACATTCGGGGAGGTGGCAGAGCCGCCAAGCCGGCTTCCTCAGGGCTTCCAGGATCAGCGCGCCGAGCCGCTCTCACACAGGCCCAGGCCGGCTTCGCCTCTCCGGGTCCTGGTCCTCCACCTCTCCCAGGGCCTCCGTTAGCGGGTGGGACAAGATGTTGCCATAGGTCGCCGAGGCCACCATCCGCCCTCTTATAGGTCAAGGCCGAAAACATGTCGTCCTCCCATTCGCTAGAGGGCCACCCCGGAGAAAGCCATCGGCTGCGTCGTCCGCGGGCCTCCGTCCGCTTTGAGGGCGGGCCGAGGCTGCAGGAGGGGCGGGCGGGCCCGGGGCTCGCTGCTGCGGCGCTTCCGCGGAGGCGTGTGCGGCCCGGGAGCGGCCCGCGGAAGCTGCTTAACGCGGCTACGGGAGGGAGTGCGTCCACTCCGCTCGGGTCGGTCGGGCCGGGCCATGGAGTCGTTGCCTGAGCCCGCGTGCCGCTGTCTTCTGCTCCTCCCCTCGCTGCTGCTGTTGCTGCTCCTCCCGGCCCCGAGGCTGGGACCGAGCCAGGCCCGAGCCGAGGAGAACGACTGGGTTCGACTGCCCAGCAAATGCGAAGGTGAGGGGCGGGCCCGGCGCATCTTGCCGGCGGGAAGGGGACGGCGCTGGCACCGGAGGGTCGAGGCGTGGGGTCCTGGGCTCTGGAGCGAGTCTCTTGGTTCATTGAACCTACAGAGCGCTTGGCACTGTGCTGGGCGCTGGGGACCCCGCGGTGGGCGAGGGATGCGATCTCGGTGCACGTGGAGCTAACCCAGGGTCGTAGATGCCTCGATGTCGTGGTAGGGGAGGTGCAGGGTTTTGGGGCCGGTGAGTAGCATCTCATCTCGCCCGGAGGTGGAGGAAGGCTGGGTGTAGAGGGGAGACAGGAAAAGCTTCATAGAGGAAGCCTGAAGAGTAATTAGGAGTTAGGCAGGTGAAGAGCAGTGGAAAAGAGGGGCCCACTCAGGAAACTGCAGACGCAGAGGCCTGCAGGCTGAGAAGCAAAGGCGAGTTTGAGGAACCGAAAAGGTCCGTATGACTCGTCTTGGGGGAAGGAGAACCTGGGACTCTCCTTTGTGCCCTCACTACAACCTAACCTGTGTAGTTGTCTGTTGCCCCACTAACAGCTCCCAAGGACAGGGATTTTGTCTCAGATGTTTATTCACAGAGTATCCGGTAGGTGCCCCATAAATGTTCTGGGAATAAATATGATTAGATGGGGGAGGCGTATGGGTGTGTGTGGAGGAAGGTGTCTGAGGCCTAAAGGATCACTTTGGAGGAAGAGTAGAACCTGGTGGGAACTTGGTGAGGGAGGAAGGCTCTAGGAATATGGAGAAAGGGTGAGTCCCAAAGACGTAGGGGTGGAGGCAAGAAACCTCAGACACACAGAGAGAGAGCATACCTGCAATCTCACCACTGATCCAGGACTATGAAGGGCCTACCTCTTTTTCCTCCCCTCCATTTCTCAGTTTTCTCCTTAGACCTTTAACGTCACTCCTTCCTTCCTACCTCCCTAAACCCAGGCCCCCCAGAAAGTTGGCGATAGATCTCTGATAGATCTCTTTTATCTGAGTTTAAAGCCTACATGGGACCACATGTTTCCTAAACGTTGGGAAGTGGGGGTGTGGTGATTTGGGACACATAATCCTTCCATTTGAGAGATTAAAAATGAGATTCTCCAGAGATAAGCTGACTTCACTGGTAGGGAACCCAGTATGGGTTTTAGCCTATGCCTTCTCCCTTACTCCCTTAAGTAGATAGTCACAGGATTATGATGCTTTCCTTTCACTAGTCCTAATTGACATCCTTTGGGAGTTTCACTTCCTCTTCTCTTTGTTTCGTATCTTACTCTGATACCAAAGAGCTCCTACTGTTTCTCATTATTTTCACAGTCTAAGAAGCTCATATTTCTTTTCCTTAGGAGACATTCACAGACTCATAGAAGATAGAGTTGGCAAAGATCTTAGAGATCATTGTAGCCTAAACTCATTTTGTAATTGATAAAGATTAATTTAAAAGAGATTTTTAGTCACAGGATGGTTTGGCAAACTGCAACCCCTAGGCTCCTCTTAATATTGTATATATTTTTGTTTTTGTTATTACATCTTTGTTATTAAATGCTGCCTGTGTCTGGCCCACACAGCCTGACTCTTGGCTCAGTAGCTTGGATGGAACAGACCTTGGCATAGAGGAAGGAGAACCTGCCCAGAAAAAGAGTGGGTGGATGTTGGTGAAGGCCTGGGGTCTGTGCCATGAGTCTCCTCCAAGTCTGGTTCTGGGTAGCATTCCCCAGAGGAGGTCTAAGAGGTAATGTCTGGAAGAGTTGGGAAGTGAGGTTGTGGTTGATGGGTAGAAAAGAGAAAGAATGTTCCAAACCTCCCATTTCTCTTCTCCTGGAATACTACTTGTTGAGGGCATGGGAGGAAGGGGGCAAAGGAGCCAGAAAAATGATGAGCTTGCACAGAGTACAGGACAGAAGACGGGAGGGAGCCCAGGTAGTCCTGGGCAGAGAGCCAGGGAGGTAAGATATCCTCAATTCATTGCGGACTCTGAGATCACCAACTTATAATTTAGAATCTTTGTGTGCTCCACAATCCAGCAATTAACGTATATGTTATAAAATTTCACCAAACAAGCCTCCACGGGAGATATTTATTTTTGTGGTAAATTGGTTTTCTACCAAACCCTGCTGTCAATGTTATAACAGTGCTGACAGCATTTAGCCTGCAGACTGCATTCCATTCAGAGGCATCAGAAGCTGCTAGGCCACAAACACAGTCTCTATCAGCAATATTTATCAAGCATTTAACACTTACAGTCTCAGACTAGGGAAATACAGAAAAAATCCAACATATGACGCACACTTTGAGGACCCTTGTAGTCTAGATGGAGATAACATGAGATGAATGAAGGCCCTTAGGGAGAGCTTGGATCCTGCAGAGGCCAAAAATGAAATCAAGAGCAGGTGGGGTTAGTCCAGAACTGACTCCTGAGGGAGGAGACTTAATGTGAGGTTGAGAGAATGGACAGAGAAGCCCACAGAGGGCATTAAGCACTTTCCTAGGGCCTCAGGCACTTCACACCCCTTTTGCAGTGGTAATTATTTGTTTACACCTTTGTCTGCTCCATTGAACTGAGTGTCTGGAAGAGAGGAACCTTGTTTTCATCTCTGCATCTCCAAGCAGTATCTGATATAGGATTTGCTTAATAACTGTTTCAGAAAGAGTAAGGGGAAATGAGAAAATAAATGTCCAGAAACAGTAGGAACAAGGCCTCTGGGGAGGTGATATAGCAAATTAGCTTGGCAGGAATAGAGAGCTGGTGTTGTAACACATATGAAATCAAGTGATAAGACAGCCATAAAAGACATTTTGGGGACCATTAGGAAAACTTGAATATGGACTATTAGATGATGTTAGAATTATTGTTAATTTTCTGAGTGTTGTAATTGTTTTATAGTTATATAGGAAAAGGTCCTTGTTCTCAAGAGATAAATGGTGACATATCTAGGGTTGAAGGTCGTATTTGCCACTGACTTTCAAGATGGTTTAGCAAAAACAATGTATATATTGTTGAGATTTATTATATTTTACATATTGGAGAAAGATTGGGGCAGATTTTTAGCAATTGTTGCATATAAGTGGAAGGTATATAGTTATTCATTCTACTCTTTCAGCTTTTCTGTATGTATAAAAAATTTTTAAATATAGTGATGGAGGTGGGAGCAGGGTGATGGGCAGCCAATAAAGTCAGTAGGATAAAGGCGAAGTGTGGACATGGGGCAATGGATCTTGGCACCACAGTTTCACATAGTCATCTCCATTTGGTGGTCTGATACTAGCTCCTTTCGTGCCTTGAGTATTGACTTGACCCAATCTAAGAAAGGACACCTACATGTGCATATTTTTCTGGGATCTGTCCTCCCATCAGAGACTCACGTACATTCAGTCACTGGCTGTGCTGTGTCTCCCTCTCCCAGTGTGCAAATATGTTGCTGTGGAGCTGAAGTCAGCCTTTGAGGAAACTGGCAAGACCAAGGAGGTGATTGACACAGGCTATGGCATCCTGGACCGGAAGGCCTCTGGAGTCAAATACACAAAGTCGTAAGTGAATGGGGACTCACTGGCCTGGACTGCTTTGTTCCTGGAGGCTTTGGGGACTTGAATTTCCCTTCTCCCTTCTAGCTAGGCAAACCCACCACAAGGGAGTCAGCCCTAAAACCCAAGTTTGCCCACCGGTTCTGCCCCCAACTAATTGTGTGACCTTCATAAATCCTTTAACTTCTCTGGGATTCAGATTCCTCAGCTGTGAAAGCAAGACTGTTGGATTGTATCAGTGATTCCCAGACTCTTGGATTTTTTGGACCAATGCAATTTTTAAAAATATTGGTAACATAGGATTGCCAAGTATAAATATTAACAACCACCCCCCCCCAAAATTATGTCTACTACTGTCATCCTTTCAAAATGAAATGATATTTTACCCTCAAAATTTAATACATTTGCTTTATAAAAAAATCTAAAACTGAATCATTTAGCTTCATAAAAAATTCCTTCCCTTAGAGCTGTTAAAATGTTGTCTCTCTGGTCTGTGTTCCAGCATTTCAGAGCCCCCAGACCAGATGACCTATCTTCCTTCCAGCTCTGACTTCCCGTTGGTGAGATGTGCAGGTGTTGGGGCAGCAGGGCTGGAGGGACGGACCACTAACCCACTGGGCCTAGGAAGGGAACTCAGTTCCTCTCATGCTGCTGTCTCGGCAGGGACTTACGGTTAATTGAAGTCACTGAGACCATTTGCAAGAGGCTCCTGGACTATAGTCTGCACAAGGAGAGGACTGGGAGTAACCGGTTTGCCAAGGTTGGATTTGTGCTTGTCCTTCATTCCCCTCTGGGGCCAGACCTGCATGTACCTAAGTGTGCCTGCTGCTGTGAGTGTGATTTGAAGGTCATATCCTGGGAGCTTCCTTCCTTGCCTCTTTCCATTCTTTGATTGCCATTTGCACTCTACTCCTCCTGAGTGGCCTGACTTTTCAGTAGCAGTAGGCACACTCATAATGGCCTGGACCTGCTCTTCAGGGTCCTGCCTCCGTCCCAGACACAGGCAGAAATGCTCCACGGTGGCAGCCCCCATGGGGACCTGAGACACTCGAGCAGGGAAAATTCAGCAAGGTCCTGGATGTGCAGAATTGTGGGGGTTTAGGAGAGATGCCAGAAGACAATCACCGGAAAAGTGATTGCCTATTTCCTCCTCTGAGCCCACACACCACCTCCCTAGAACCCTACTAGGGTGCCTGTGGGACACCGAATGCGCTCACCGTGTGCACGAATGCTTCTCTCCCTGGAAAATGAGCTGCTTACAACAAGGCCCATATTTCTATGTGTTGACATCTCCAGTGTCTGGCACATAGTAAGACACGTGCTGCCCACGTTTTTCCACCTAAGTTCCCATCTAGCAAAGGAGATCAGTCATAAACACCTGGGACACCTAAGGGTATCATGTCAAATAGCATAAGTCTTAGGTTTTATCTTTAAAATTTGCATGAATTTTGCTCTGTACTCGGTAGTAAATCCATGTTTGCTTTAATAAAAAGTGTTTAGCAAAAAAATTAGAAACAGTCTCACTATCCACCAGTAGGGGAGTTGTTAAATACATTGATATGGCCATTCAATGGACTATTTTGTTTGTTTTTTTGGTGGCTGGCTGGTATGGGTATCCAAACCCTAGACCTTGCTGTTACCAGCACCACTCTCTAACCAGCTGAGCGAACCAGCCAGCTCTTGGTGGACTGTTATATAACTGTAAAACAAAGAATGAGATAGCTCTTTATGAACTAAATTAAACTGATCTCCAAGGTATATTATTAAAGTAAAAACGGCAAGGTGGAAGATAGTGTATATGATACACTACTGCTTGTGTAAAAAGCGGGGATGGGGGAGATAAAATATTTGTATGTTTGTATTTGTATGAATTATCTCTGGGAAGATAGAGGAAATGGATAGTATGTTGTCTTTGGGGTAAGAGATAGATGGCAGAGATGGTTTTTTACAGAATAAAGAGCCCTTCCTGCCTCAGCTGTGCCTTCTTGTCACCAAGGGAAGACACAAGTCAGGAAGAACCTGCAGCAGGAAGTAGGTCTGGATATAGGGGGCCGAGTGTGCCCATCCACAGTGAGGGAAAAGAGCCAAAACCAGAGTATTTCCTGGAATAGGAGTATAAGTTTAGAGGGCCTGAGGGCAACAACAGATCTTTTTGAAAGGGTGAGGTGTGGGGAGGCAGGTCAGGGTGTGTGTGTGTGTGTGTGTGCAGGGGTTGTGGGAAGGAGGCCTAAAAGAGAGGACAGGAAGGTAAGGTCAAGGGTGAGAAGCCTTAAAAGGTCTTGACTTCTCAGAGTAGGTCCTCAGATACCACTGGGAGAGGAGGGCGGGACATAGAAAATGTGGCTCTGCCTCCCGTGTCTGTCACCTCTTACAGGGCATGTCAGAGACCTTTGAGACGCTACACAACCTGGTACACAAAGGAGTCAAGGTGGTGATGGACATCCCCTATGAGCTGTGGAACGAGACCTCTGCAGAGGTGGCTGACCTCAAGAAGCAGGTACAGGGGACTGGCTGGGTAGCTCAGTTGGTTAGAGTGCAGCCTTATAACCCCAAGGTCATGACTTCAGATCCCCGTACTGGCCAGCCACCAAAAAAAAAGTGGGTACAGGCCCCTTCAGCCATCGGAGGCTGCTGTGCCCCAGTTAGGGGCTGGAGGGATTGGGTCTGCTCTAAGAAGGGCCACCAAGAGCTGGGCGACTTTGGTCAAGTCATCTTGCCTTTCTGGCTTCAGTTTCCGTAGGTGAATCACAGCCACCTGCCTATCTTGTGGTGGGTCATGAGGCTTGGCTGAGCTCCTCTAGGAGCGAGCCAGGAGCTGGGGCTCTGCCAATATGAGCTGGTATGATTAACAGTGCGACGTGCTGGTGGAAGAGTTCGAGGAGGTGATCGAGGACTGGTACAGAAACCACCAGGAGGAGGACCTGACCGAATTCCTCTGTGCCAACCATGTGCTGAAGGGAAAGGACACCAGTGAGTCTGACGGGAGGGAGAAGGAAGGGTGGGTTGGCTCTTGATGATTTTATTGTTTGCTCTCCCTCAGGGGGTGGGGGTAGGAGAGGACAGAAAAGAAGCAGAGGGCATGTAAGAGGCAACTAGAGCAGGTGCAGAACAACATGCAGATAATGCAGATGCCCCCAGAGGGGCCTGGGGCCATAGTGAGGTGGGAGGTAGTGATGCTGATGTAGCCACCAATTCTAGTCGCTACTCCCAGGGGCTCCCCAGTCAGTGCTCCTCACCCAGCAAACTGGTTTCAGGCACCTCTGTTGAGGGTGTCTCTCCTCCTCACCCCAGGTTGCCTGACAGAGCGGTGGTCTGGCAAGAAGGGGGACACAGCCACCCTGGGAGGGAAGAAGTCCAAGAAGAAGAGCAGCAAGGCCAAGGCATCAGGTGTCCAGAGCAGCAGCAGCAGCAAGCAGAGGAAGGAGCTGCATGGCCTTGAGGGAGACCCCAGCCCCGAGGAGGACGAGGGCATCCAGAAGGCATCCCCACTTACACACAGCCCCCCTGATGAGCTTTGAGCCTAACCCAGTGTCCCCTGTACGGAGACTCCTGTTCTCAAAGCTGAAGCATCTAGGGCCTGGCTCTGGCGGGCACAGATGGCTTTCCCAGCTTCAGGGCCTCGCTGCCTCACCTGTGCCCTCTTCCCACCAAGGAAAGGCACAAGCTCCAGGAAGAATTCAGAGCAGCCATGGGCAGCCTGCACCAGCCTTTCCCTCCACCAAGCATTTCTCTCCTGACACAGGCTTGGGGCAGGCCATGCCATTTCAGGATTGCAAGGACTCCAGCGTGAACTCAGGAGGGGCAGGTGTCAGAGCTGGGCACCAGGACTGGAGCCCATGAGGAGGGCATGCCCGGCCTTCACTCCTCCCCTCACTCCTGCCCCCACGGGGAAGCAAGACTGCAGCACCCCACAGCTGCCCCTCTCTGCCCACCGCTCCTGTGGACACCTTCACTCTGCCTGGCCCTCCTCCAGGGCTCACAGAGTAAAAGCCTTTTGGCCTTTTGGTTCTGATTTCTGAGTCCTCTTCAGACGTCAGGAAGGTGCCCGGAGCCGCTGTTGCTCTTTCCTGCCCGTCACCTTCCAGCCTTGGGGACTGAGGATGGGGAGGCTGCTCCCATCTTCCCGCTGTTGAGGCTGAACCTGCCAGCTCTTGGGAAGACCACGTGCAAGGAGGGCCCAGGGTTGTTTTGGGGTGAGGTTAGGTGTGGGCATGGGGCGAGGCTGACCCCGTCTCTCAACTGCCCTTGCTCTCCATGAGTTCCCAGGCCCTGCCCACCCTGCTCCGGGGCCCAGCTGCTCACCTGTGTCCTGGGCACCTGGCTGCCCTCATTCCTCCCTCTCTCCTGCCTCTCCTTCCACAGGACCTTCGCACTTGTGTGAAGTGTTTTCTAGTTACCCCACCAGCTCCTGTCCCTCCCTCCTGCCCGCCTCCATCTGGCGCTTCCTGTTGGTCTTGAACCTTATTCCCTGATGACCACACTTGGTCACTGTGCTCTTCCTGGCTGTTGTATCTGGATCCCGGAGGGAGGACACCCTAGTACCTCAACAACACATCACACCATGTTCCCCGGGGCCAGGGGAGGAACAGGAAGGCTGGCCTCTAGGGAGAAGGGGTGGGAGGTTCAGGCGCCTCCCAGTCTGTCCTGAGGGCAGTTGGTAGCAATAGTGATGACAATGACACCTATTCACAGTGCTTTAACTTTCACCCTTCCAAGGCACTTGTGCAGTGGGTGCTGTTAGCTCCATTTTGTAGAAGAGAAACTAGGCTCAAGTCATGTGGCGCGCCCAGGGTCCTGCTGTTAAGGAGTGGTGCAGCCGGGACGTGGACTCTGGTTTTCAGATTCCAAGTCCGTCGTATTTCCTCCCTTCACAGCTGCCAGGCCTTTCCCCCAACACTTGGCACCGACAGTGTAACTCATATTGAACTGGTTTGGTTTTTTGGCCTTAACCACAAGCACAAGCCTCTTAAAAGGAGAATAGGAAGCAGCTGTTGCTTCTTGGAAGGAGAGAATGTGGAGGATCCTGTCAGAGTCATGCCCTCACCAGGTGCCCTGGGAGAGCCCCAGTGAGACTCCACCTCACACCATTCTGGGCTAGGCCCAGTGGGCAGGAGGAGACACACCGCTGAAGGCTCCATGGGTCTAGGGCAGACTCGGGTCCATGCTCCTGGGAGTGCGGAGCCTGCTCCTAGCCTGGGCTCAGCCTGTCTTCCCCTCCCCAGGTTAGTGCAGCCAAGGCCAGAGAGGGGAACACAGTGGAAGCTTTTCCTCTCCTGCCTGTTGAGGCTTAAAATGGGCCCTTGGGGGATGATACTTTTTTGCCTTAGCCCCCACGTCCACTTCTCCAGGACAGATGTTCCCCTGTTAAAGGGGCCAGTAGTGAGATTTTAGTCTAGAATTGGGTCCTCTCCTGGGCTTTGTTCTGAGCATAGGAGATGGCTGGGCGTGGGGTGGGGGGCTGGGACCCAGGGCTGGGGATTTGCAGCCACCTGGACTATCTAGGATTTGGAGGACAGTCTCTGATTGCCCCATGTCACCAACCACCAGCACTTCAGTGCCCATCTTACCTCTGTCACCAGAACTCCATTGATTTTTAAAGTAGGATGAGGCAAAGACTTGTCCCCTTACTGGGTTGTTGTTGGCCCAGTGGTGTAATCCAAGGCCCAGACCTGAGGACAGGCAGCACTGTGACAGCTTTGCTCTTTGACCTGTGGCCCTGCATGACAGCCCTTCCCTGCCCCCCAAAGGCCAGGTTTGTTGCTCACTCACTAGCTCTCCACCAGCTCACCCCTGCAGGCAGTTTCTCCTGGCCCAGTCCAGAAAAGGCAGAAGGCAGGGTCTGGCTTCCTAGGTTTTTCTTTTCGTCTCCCCACCACACACATAATAAGCCTTTTTGGGTTTTTGTTTGTTTTGTGGCTGGCTAGTCCAGGTACCTGAACCCTTGACCTTCAAGCCTTTTTGAACTTGAGGGTTGCCTCTGCTTTCCCACACCCCTTCCCATCCGTAAAGTTAAGGGACTGCCTGAGCTCAAGTTAACCTGATTCAGTCCGTTTATAGGAAGCCCTATTAGAACAATTCCCTAAACTCACCTGGATATGAGAGTCACCTGGAATGCTTGTTAAACATACAGATGTCGGCCGACCTCGGACCTGCTGGTGTGGGCCCTAGAAGTGTGCATACTTAACAAACATCTCTCATGGTTCTGAAGATGAGGCCAACTGGAACCCACTTCACCAAGAGAAAGCTAGGGTGTCCTAAGAGAGCAGGACTTCGGTGAAGTCACATTGGGGCAGGGTCTTGTCAAGATCTGCACAGTAAATCTTCTGAAAAGTGAAGCAGGTTTGAGATTTTTAAGAGGTTTTTTAGCTCTCAAGAGGGGCAGTGTCTGCGATTGGCATTAAATTCAAATCTAGATAACTGCATGAAATGGAAACCCTAGAACAGGATGTAAATAGCCAAGAACTTTCAGAAACATGACTTGTCGACCTCAGTTTGGATCCGTCTCTCTGCTGGAAACTTCTATCAACCAGAACCGCAAGGACTTGTGGACAAACCACAAGGTCACTTTATTAAGTTCAGTGATCAAAAGAAACACAGGCCCTGATACTGAAATCTCAGGGGTTGACTCAGAGGTGGGCCTATGTGTTCATTTTAAAAGCAGCTCCTAGAAGGCAGGAGTCCTGTCCTTATTTCCAAGTTCTTAGGTGGTATTTCCATACGATATCTTTGTGTCAGTTAGAAAAAGAGACTCTTCACATTTGACTTCCATTTATCAGAAAGTTGTTTTAATGTAAGTTTTGCTAGAATGAGGTAACTGGATACCTGCCAGAAAATTATAATAAATATACAAACCCATGAAATTGGTGATATGAATGGCAGCCCCTTAAGTGCGGAGCCTCATGCTGTCCAAATGTGCACAGCAGCCTGCATCACTATAGTTCCCAAGCACAAATAAAATTCCCCATCTGTTTTGATCTTAAAAGAAAGTCCATTTTGCATGACAGATGTATGGTCCATGCCTAACTGATTTATGGAAGGACTCTACAAATCCAAGGGGGCAGAGCCAGCAGAAACTGTCCTTGAACATCCCTGATGGTCCAGTTTACTTTGTTTCACTGGAATAATAGTAGTAGCCACTATTTTTTGAATGCTTACTATATGGCAAGCACCCCTAAGTGTCTTACATGATTAATTTTTACGGCAACTCAGTGGGGCTGTAATCTCCTTAAAGACAGGGATTTAAACATTTTATTTAAGTATGATACACATTCAGGAAAATGCACATATTATAAGTGTGTAGCTTAGACTGGAGTTTGGAATTTGGCATCCATACTCTAAAAAATGAATTTCTACCTGTTCTGAATCAAAACAAAACAGTCAGGATGTCTCACATTTGTAGTTACTATATTTAATTCACAATTCCAGGACTTTTCTTTCTGCCTGGAGGGTTGGAGGGCAGCTGGCCAGTACAAGGATCAGAACCCATGACCTTGGTGTTGTAAGGCTGAGCTCTAACCAACTGAGCTAACTGGCCAGCTCTTGTCTTCCCTTCTCCCCACCCCACAATTCCAGGATTTTAATGTGCACTGAAATAGGATTGCTTTGGAGTTTGTCCACTTACAGCTGCCTTCCTAAGGTGGTCTCTTTGCAAACATGTCACACATTTGGGGATGAAGAATTTAGTCTTTTCAGCCAATTCCAAATAATGTGTTCCATATTTAAAATATCACCTATTCTTATTTTCAGTTAAGTCAAGCTGTAAGTTGATTTACATTGTGTCTTTCTCATCCAGGGCCCACAGGCTCAGATTTGGGTTATCTAAAATTTACAGAGACTAAGTAAAATAAAAGGCAGTTTCAATATATTTCAGTGGACAGAGGACATGGACAGTTTAGAGATGTGGGATGCCAATTATTTGGTAAGTTTTGGTACTAATTAAAGAAAATTACAACAATTCAAGGGGCTGGCCAGTTAGCTCAGTTGATTAAACTGAACATGGTGCTGATAACAACAAAGTCCTGGGTTCAATCCAGCCAGCCTTCAAAAAAAAAAAAAAAAAAATTCAATGAAATTTTCTACCTAATGAATAACATTTTCGTGTAGAGAAGAGTTGAAACAAACATTTGTTTTTGGTGACAGCATCAATTAATAGAAAACTTTCATTTAGAAAAAGATTTGATCATAATCATCAATGTGTTCACTCTTTCGAAAAATTGTAGCAGCATTTAATTTTGGGGGGGGGGGTGGGTTAAAACAACAGAAATGTATTCTCTCACAGTTGTGAAGTCTAGAATCTGACACTGAGGCAGGGCCACGCGCCGTCTCCTAGCTCATGGTAGTTGCTGGCAATCGTTGATGTTCTTGGACTGCAGCTGCGTAACTCCAGTCTCTACTTGTGTATGTCTGTGACTTCGAGTGGTGGTCTCCTCTCTGTCTCTGTAACAGCATGCTGCATGTTCAGAAAGTGAGGATTAGGGACTGGCAGTTTAGCTCAGTTGGTTAGAGTACAGCCTTGTGACACCAAGGTCATGAGTTTGGATCCCCAAACCGGCCATACCCCCCCCAAAAAAAAAAAACAAAAAAAAGAATGAAAGAAAGTGGGGATTAGCTCAGTTGGTGAGAGCGCAGTGTTGTAACACCAAGGTCAAGGGTTTGGATCCATACCAGCCTGCTGCCAAAAACCAAAAACTACATGCAACATACCCACTCAATGTAGCCATTAATTTTTTTCTCTCTTTGTCATATTTAAAGGTTTTATCAATGTACCCATGAAGAAGGCTAAGCAATTTATGGTCAATAGAAAAAAATATGCTTTTGGTGGTTAAAAGTAAAAAAAAATAAAATGAAATAAAATTCCTGGAATATCTTAAAGCTTTAAAGAAAAAAAAAAGGGTAAAAAAAGAAAGAAAAGAGTCCATGAAATTTCCTATGCACTGTGATCTAGACATTTTAAAAAATGCCTCTGGATGAGAAATAAATAATTATCAACTTAGGACCAAAAATGTTATCTTTGAAATGGAAAGTACATTTAGATCCATAATTTTTTTTAATCCAAATTTACTACCAGCATTCATATTATTTTTTTAAATTATACTATGGTTCTGTGGGTAAAATTCTATGTTTCTCAAAAATCTTAAGTATCATCTCCATACTGGCCAGCTGCCCCCCCTCCAAAAAATTCATAAGCATCAATATTTAAATAGAAACCAAATGTTTCAATCAATTTCTGTATAAGAATGAAGAGTGTGGCCTTTAAACTTCTAAATACAATACTTTTTTTGTTTGTTTTGTATTTTGGCAGCAGCTGGTACAGGAGTTGAACCTTGGACCTTGGTGTTATCAGTACCACGCTCTAAATGACTGAGCTAACTGGCCAGTCCTGATTTAGGATAAAATAAATAACAAGTTTGTTTTAAGTAAAAAATGCATTTTCCTACCCAAGGAAGGAACTAATTTTCTTGGAGATGCCTCATACTTTAAAAAAGGAAGAAGAGAAAAAAGAAAAGCTGACTCCGTAGAGTGAGGTGGTTACGTACTAATGCCGTGATGCGAGGACACAGCAGAACAGTACACAGAGTTCCGCCCACAACTGAGAGGATAATTCTTTTAACATCAGTTTTTTAAAAAGTCTAGGTGTGGCGGAGTGAATTTCCCCAAGAACACTCTGATAAAAGGATGACTCTGGGTCTATTTGCAGTTCTTCAGTGCAGTGCCTCTCTAAGCCTGTTGCCACAGACCTGTCTGCAGGGTCAGCGTGAGCACCAGGCTCCATGACTTGGGCATGGATAGGCCCATTTGAGGCAGCCCATGAGCTAAAAATAGAAAGTTAAGAATGATTATGTCATCTTTGGGGTTCCTCTAGCTCTGACATTCTACAGACAATAAAAGTGTTAAAGGAGGGGAGGCTCCTTTGTCTAAATTCCATGACTCCTTTCTGAAGGCAGAACAAAGATGGGGAAGGCTGTTCTCCATGTCTTGCGCTTTGCTGGGTGGCATCTTTCTGAGTCCACCTCAGTCCAGAGTCTTGTCATGCAAGAGAAATATGGAAAACTGCTCTAGGGAGGAAGGGTGGATGTACATGAATCAAACCAAATGACCAATTTATGAAGTGACAATGAGCACTATAACAGCAAGGGCACCAAGCACTCCCACTCCTGACCCTGGACTTTCCTCCCAGTGGGTCCCTCTTTAGAAGAGGGCTCAGTGGGCCGGGATTGGAAGGAAGGACCAGACTCCAACTTGGGAGGCTCCGGGAAAAGCCTGATGCATCCGTACACGACAGAGGCGCACCTTTTGCCCCTGGACTTGGATGGACAGAGCAACATTATCCCCAGAGACTCCCCATGTCCTTCCTTCCCTGACTGACTAGGACCCCCTTCAGCTGCACGTTCCTTCTTTAGATAGACCGATACCTTCTTTCCTCCCTGGGGACGGTCCAGTCCAGCCCGCCTGGCACTCAGCTCTGTGAGGATTTTGAAGTTTTCTTCCCTTTACTTCCAATTTGGGTGGGGGTGGAGCGGACAATCTCACTGCTACCTCCTCTGCAGAGGGCTTGGAGGGTCGGAGGGTCCTCTCGCGCCTTGAGATTGCACAGAGGGCTCGGTCCTCAGGCGTCCAGGAAGGGCCCGGTCCAGGAATGCGAGGAGGCGGCGCCCTCCCGGGGGCTGGAGCAGCCGCGGGCGCCGGGCGCAGAGCCCAGCAGGGGCGCGTCTCCGCGCTCACCTGCCATTGGCCAGGTGGGGCCACCCTCCCGCTGGTGGCGGCCGCTCTATAAGTGCGGCGCCGGTGGCTACGGGGCCAGGAGCGGCGCAGGATGGTGGACAGTGTGTATCGGACCCGCTCCCTGGGGGTGGCGGCCGAAGGGCTCCCGGACCAGTACGCCGACGGGGAGGCGGCGCGCGTGTGGCAGCTCTACATCGGGGACACCCGCAGCCGCACGTCCGAGTACAAGGCCTGGCTGCTCGGGCTGCTGCGCCAGCATGGCTGCCGGCGGGTACTCGACGTAGCCTGTGGCACCGGGTGAGCTCGGACGAGGGCTGGGGAGTGGGGCCAGGGCGCCGGACCGCAGGACCACGGCCGGGCACGTCGGGGCAGTCTTCGCCCGCCCGGCGCCGGAGCCGGGTGGGGGCGGGACACCAGGGCCGAGAACCGATGCCCGCCCAGGCAGAACGGGCACGCCGAGGGCACGGGCGAGGCCGGTGGGAGGAAGGGCCCGAGGAGACCGAGAATGAGAGTGAGGGCAGAAAAGTGAGGCTGCATGAGGCAGAGCAAGAGCAGGATCCCGACTCCAGCACTGTTCCTCCTGCGATGGCCTTGGACAGCGTTAACAGTTAACATTCGTTCAACATTTGCCGTGCCAAGCGCTGTGCCAGGGCTTTTGATACATCCGTTTCCCAAACCCTCACAAAACCCCACGAGGTAAGTAGTAATATTCCCCATTTACTACTGGGGAAATCAGGCCTCAGAGAAGTAAAAGTCCCCTATCCAGTGGAGAGGAGATACAGACCCAGGGTAGTTAGGGTCTGGACCGTGCTTTAAACCACCATGCACTACTGCCTCCTGTGCACAAGTTATTTAACTTCCAGGAGCCTCGGTTTGCCTATTACTCAAATGGAATAACATCATCTACCTCACATTGCCATGAGGATTGATGCACACTTGTAGAGTGCCTGAATCTGAACAGGTGCTTTTTTAAAAAAAGTTGTTACCTGGTGATAAACAGATTTGCAGGTCAGTTCAGGTCAGTAGACAGGGCTTGGGTAGAGGAAGCAGAGGAATGGACTCAAGGGCTGAGACAGAAGTGTCCCACACAGGGCCTTCTCCTTGCCCTCCCAGGCTCCACTGATTGACCCTCTCTGCCTCTCATCCCTGTCCCTGCCCAGGGTGGACTCCATCATGCTGGTGGAAGAGGGCTTCAGCGTGATGAGCGTGGATGCCAGTGACAAGATGCTGAAGTATGCGCTTAAAGAGCGCTGGAAGCGGCGGCACGAGCCTGCCTTTGACAAATGGGGTATGCAGGTCCAGCCAGGCCCTCCCAGCCAGCTGCTCCAGCCCAGCCACCAGGAACACTGTTCTCTCTCCCCTAGGCTCCTGTAGGTGGGGTGGGGTGATTTGTATTCCTCTGGGGGAGCAAAATTATTGTCATTTCCCTGAAAAGGGAAGCTTAGGCACCAGAATAAGGTACTAGGAGTGAAGAGCTAGTTTTAACTGTGTTTATATTATCCTGTCTCTCCCCCAAATAAAAAACCATAAGTGCAGAGCCCTCTTTCCTAACCAGGGCTCCCTCTTCCCTTCTCATCCTCAATGATCTCCCACCTACTAACTGGATTGGGAGTCCCTGTGTGTGCCCTGGAGACTGAGGTAGGACTGCATTGGTGGAGGTGTGTGCTACTGGTATGGTGCCACCCTGATTTCTCTTCCTCTTCCTGGCCCTCAGTCATTGAAGAAGCCAACTGGATGACCCTGGACAAAGATGTGCCTCAGTCAGCAAGGGGTAACTTTGATGCCGTCATCTGCCTTGGAAACAGTTTCGCCCACTTGCCAGATTGCAAAGGTGAGAGAGGGTGTAGCCTAAGCATGGCCCTTGTCTTCAGCTATACCCCTTTCCACAGATCCCTGGGTGCCTGAGCTCTATCCCTGTGGAGGGGAGAGATGGGAGGGAGACTGGTGCTGGGGGCCCTGAGCAGACAGAGCCTTTCTGCTTCTGCCTGGCGCTCAGGGGACCAGAGTGAGCACCGGCTGGCGCTGAAGAACATTGCTAGCATGGTGCGGTCAGGGGGCCTGCTGGTCATCGATCATCGCAACTATGACCACATCCTCAGCACAGGCCGTGCACCCCCAGGGAAGAACATCTACTATAAGGTGGGGCCCACCAGGGGAGGGAGGGTCCAGCGTGGGAGGTGTGATCCAGGGGGCCAGCAGGTTAGAAGCTAAAGCAGCCTGCACCGCCTACAGAGTGACTTGACCAAGGATGTCACGACATCAGTGCTGACAGTGAACAACAAAGCCCACATGGTGACCCTGGACTACACAGTGCAGGTGCCGGGGGCTGGCCAGGATGGTTCTCCTGGCTTGAGGTACCACTTGGCTCAGTGGGGGTGAGGTGGTGGTGTGGGGGGGAGCTGAGGCCACCAGGCTTATGGTTGGCTGGGGGCACTGTTGCAGTAAGTTCCGGCTCTCCTACTACCCACACTGTCTGGCGCCTTTCACGGAGTTGCTCCAAGCAGCCTTTGGGGGCAAGTGCCAGCACAGCATCCTGGGCGACTTCAAGCCTTACCAGCCAGGCCAAGCCTACATTCCCTGCTACTTCATCCACGTGCTCAAGAAGACTGACTGAGTGTGGCCTCAACTCCCATACCCTCTGCCCAGATGCTGCCAGGCTCTGTCTGGGGAGGTGGGGACAGGCAAACAGAAGGGTTAACAATATAGTTGGTGCCTTTTTCAGTTCCTACGTGGCTGTGTTTATGTCAGAAGGATCAGGATCCCATGGTGCCCACCCAAGACCTTCCCTAGGGCTTATTCCCACAACCTTGTTCTTCCCCACTCCAGCCTTTCATGCCACAACACCAGCAGGGGGTGGCGTACACTTTATTTTCAGCCTCAGAACTGGCCCTCCCAGGGCCCAATCCGCAGAATCCCAAGCCTGGGCCCTCCTCCTGAGCAGATGTGCCTTATTGTTAGAGCTGGCCTGGAATGAGGGGCAAGGAGGCAGGAGATCCTCTTGAGCTCTCACTGGAGCTCCCAGGACCACTCTGCACCCAGGAGAACTCCTAGAGGGAGGCAGCTTTCAGGTGGGTCAGCAGCAGCCTAGGAAGAGCATTTTCCTCTTAGGTCTTCTTGTGGGGCTATCTAGTTACCTCCAGCTATTGTGGGCAGGGTCATCGACTGCAGGAGGTTCCTAGCAGGCAGCAAACTTGCGCTGAATGCGCTTGTACCGGAGCAGCTCCTGCTCGCTGACCGAGGGCTGCAGCCGAGCAGCAGCCTGCAACAGGTCTTCCATGGTGAGCACCAGTGCTGAGCTCCCTGACTCCAGCCCTGGGGTAGGGTAACAAGAGGGATGTAAGGCCAGGATCTTCATTCCATCTGGGGAACAGAGGCTATGGTGGTCTATGCCCAGACTGGGGAGAGCCCTGGGGGAGGTATCTTCCTGCTCAGAGTCTCCCAGATGTCAACAGTCCCTCCTCTCAAATCCAGAACTGGGCTTGTCTCCTACTAGCTTTTTGGTTGACCTCTGGAGCTGGTGAGTGGCTCACCTTCCTCCAGGTCATGAACCTTGCGTTTGAGGGCAGCTGTCATGGCATCAGAGCAGAGAGAGTAGAGGTCTGCGCCTGTCAGCTGGGGAGGGCAGCAATCCAGCACATTTACCAGGCTCACAGAGGGCTCTAACTTGAATCTGTGGTGGGGATATGGGAGAGAAACAGTTACAGCTGGCATCCCCTCCTCCCTTGAAAGCCATTACTGACCAGCTTCTCCTGCATGTTGCATACATCTCCAGCCATCCCAAGGCCCAAGCACTTTGGAAGTCTTCCTCTAACAGGGCGTACTTGCGTGTGATGGCACTCAGAACACGTAGCTGGGAGGCCCGGTCCTCGCTCGCTCCCACAAACACCAGCTTGTCAAATCTTTAGGGAGACAGGCGGGTAAAAGTATCAGGGAGCCCAGCCATAAGAGGTGAAGGAAGTTCAGAATGGGGGTAGAGGGACAAGCCCAAATGAGCTTGGTGGTAGTGAGAGGTGCAGGGTGCCCACCTGCCAGGCCGCAGAAGGGCAGGGTCCAGGAGATCTGGTCTATTGGTGGCACCAATCACAAACACATCCTGAGTGCTGTGAAGCCCATCCAGCTCGGCAAGGAGCTGAGACACCACCCTGTAGAGCAGGAAGCAAAGGCGAGAGTCCTAGATCCACATTTGGACTCTGTCCCTGCCCATGGTGCCTCTGCTTGCAGGCTGTCTCAATGGGGCCCTCTACTCAGCAGTGCCCTGTGTACCCCTCCATGCACTCCCCCATTTCCTCAATGTCCCATGCCCAACTCCACGGCACCTTTTAGCTCCCATTATACTATCTCATAACTGGAAGGGCGGGAACTTCTACCTTTGGGCTCTCATCTAAAAACTGCTATGACCTGTCTCACATCCCTCCCACCTTGAACCCCAGACTCCATTCCCACTCACACCCCCACCTGTCCATCACTCCTCCAGAGTCTCCACTTCGCCCTCGGCTTGGGGCCAAGGAGTCCAGTTCATCAAAGAAGATAATGCATGGAGCCGCAGCCCTGGCCCTAGCGAACACTGAGGAGAGAGGGGCCCACAGGAGGGGCAAGCTCAGGGGGTTTGCAGTTGGGGTGAAAGGGGGAATGAAACCAGTGTCTGACAATTCAGCACTGGCACTCCAGGTACCAGACCCAGCTGGGCAGGAATCTGACTTGTAGAAATGGGGACTAGCAATGACCCTGAGCAGCCTGGGGTGGGGGTGGCTCATGGGCCATCAGGCTTTGGGAAGGGCCGAAAGCCCTGCCCCTCCCTGCTCACTCACTTTCCCGCACATTCTGTTCACTCTGGCCCACGTACATGTTGATGAGCTCAGGCCCCTTCACGCTGTGTGAGAAGATGTGAGAGGGTCAGACACACACGATTGATCTCTGGGGCAGCTCCTCCTGCTCCCCAGCCTGCCGCAGCCCAAGCCACCCAGCATCCCTCGCAGGCCCCTGGCCACCTGAGGAAGGTGAGGCTGCACTCAGTGGCCACTGCCTTGGCCAGGAGGGTCTTGCCAGTGCCAGGGGGCCCATGGAGCAGAAGGCCCGAGCGTCTCAGGCCTAAGCTTAGCAGCTCAGGGTGCTCCAGGGGGAGCTGAATGGTCTCCAGAATCTCCTTCTTCACCTCTTGCAGCCCGCCCACATCATGCCAGGACACTGAGGGGATCTAGAGATGGAAAGTACGTAGTTGGGGATGTGCTGGTGGAGGGAGCTCCTGTCCCACCTCCAAGGGCCTGGTGTCTTCACCTTGGGGGCCCCGACAGCCTGGGAATGAGCTGTCTGCAGTTGCTCTAGTGCCTGCCCAAAGTCCTCAGCCAGGAGGGGAAAGCCAGCAGCACACAGCTCCCCTTCATCCTCCTCGCTCAAGCTGCCTGCCAAACTGAAAAGAGAAACATAGGGAAGCCTCCTCCCATCAGGGTTCCATTCCCTTCTCCCTTCCTCACCAGCCCTCACCCACCTCCATTTCCTCTTGCTGTCTTTCCCCTCCTGTGTCTGACTGCCCTTACCCTGAGTTCTTGATCCTGGTGCAGGCTGCCCGACTGCTGTGGGTCAGAAGGGCATAAAGATCCCCTACCACAAAGCCCTAGGGAATCACAGGAAAGGATGCATGAGCAGGGCACAGTAGGAGGGAACTCTTGGAGGGCTGGTGCCCCAGCTGAAGCAGAGGCCCAATGTGGATGACTTGGAGTTTTCTACCTTCACTTGCAGGGTCACAGGCCTGAGTTCTTGTAACAAAGGTCCTGTGACCTCCCAGGGAGTTCTGGCACCCCTCCTTGATACTCACTGCACATCGCCGCGCCAGCTGTGCCAGGTTCACTTCTTGGCCCAGGGGAAGATGGGCAGTGAGGGTCTGCAGGATGCTGAGCCGCTGCCCCTCTGTCAGCACAGGTACCTCCAGCTCGTGAGGAAACGCTGTCTGCACATCAGCAGGCAGGTCCCGGGCCCGGCTTGTGGTGGCCACAACCATCAGGGGAGGGCAGCTGCAGACAGGGGAGTAGGCACTAAGGGCAAGAATGTGACTGGCAGCTGCTAAGCTCTGCCTTGTCCTGAGGCTATGCAGAGGGCAGGGGAGGTGAGGGGTGCTGGGATGGGATAGGGAGATGAACACCCATCCCGGTTCCTGGATGGGGTCCATGGGACCTGTTTCCCCCTCACATGGAGAGCTCACCAAGGGCAGAGGCTGTGCTTTTTCTTCAACCTAGTGTTCCCCAAGAAATACTAGACCACATCCTCTTCCCTCTGGACACCCCTAGAATCCTCAGCTCAGGGCTGTCTAGAGGGCAGCCAAATGGGCAATAGGTGTCTGAGAAGCCACTGAGGGGTGAGAGGAAGAGAAGCTGAAGCGGAGAATGGTTGGGCCTCGTCCCTTTAACAGCTATAAATACCTGCCGAGGGGGTCATTGTTGAGGAGGAGGTGACGCAGCATGGCCACCACACGGGCATCTTCACCCAGCCCATCATGGTCCCGGCCTAGAAGGTCCAGGGCTGTCAGCAACAGGACCACAGGTCGGCAGCGGCGGGCCCGGGAGAAGGTGGCCTGCAGCTTTGTCTCCACGGCCCCACTACTGTCTGCACAGAGGCTGGAGCAGGGCACCTGGGAAGAGGGTCCGATTGGAGCAAGTGGCAGGAGAATTGGGGGGGAAGGACTCAGAAGACGCATACCATCTTTTTCTTTAGAGAGCAGGGATGGGGGAAGAAGGTACACTGGCCAAGTCCTACCTCTTCTTTACCCTACCCCATTCCCTGGACTGTCACCAAAATCTTGAAACTCCTTCCTTGCAAGTACTGTTAGTAGCTGAGCATGATGGGAATATGCCTGACTCACTGGCCCACTGGGGCCCACTAGTAGACAGAGGCAGGAGGAGACAGGAGGAGGGAGAGAGGGAGAATCTGGACTGGGGAGGGGAAGTAGTTGGGGTTGTACTCTTCAGAGACCCTCACCTTCATTAAGTGTAGCCCAAGGCGACTGCAGGCAGCAGTGACTGCTGTGGTCTTCCCACTGCCCGGGGGACCCCATAGCAGGACACTTCCAGTTCCTGTCAGCAGAGCACCCCTGCAACCAGAGTACAGACCCTTGGCTCTTCCATTCTCCCCAAACTTCAGAGTCCTCAGTAACACAGGGATCTTTGGGTCTAGAAAGTATATATCCTGTTTCTCTCTCCTTGAGCTTCCTTCCCCCCAAGCCCAGGGCTGTCTCCACATGGTGAGGCCATATCTCCCACATGACCTATGGTGCTCTAGCAGGATATGGCACTTATCTAGCAGCCAGAGACTAATTCCCCTTTGTCATGACTGTGCTTTCAGTAAAGCTTTGACTGTTATGTCCGGTCTGGACTGTATTGAGAGGCATTAGGGAGAGATCTGTGTCTACACTTAGGCCACTGGTATGGGGAATTGTGTCTTTCAAAGCCAGGGTGGTGAAGGCCAGGATGGTCAGTGGGCTCCCTAAGGGAAAAGGCAGTCTCAGGGACAGCTGCCCCTGGTGGAGACTGTTCCTCCACAGTGGACCTTGGAAGATGGAGGTTATCCCCAGAGAAGAGCCTGGGAATTTGTATACAGAAAGGAGTGGGCTGGTAGCCTGGATTGGGCCTACTGGTTTGAGGAAGGTCCTCCCAATCCCACTCTGACCAGAGCATTAAGAACTACCTGATAGCTGCTGCCACTCCAGGGATATTCTGAGTAGGCTTTTCACATACCCTGGGCTGTGGACTCACTCACCCTGGCTGGAGGTGAGGCTTCAGGGTGGCACAGAGCTTAGTCACCAAGGCCTCCAGACCTGGAGGAGACAAGCTGCTCCAGGGAGTGGATTCTCCTGAAGAAAGCCTTGGAATAGGGCTCAGAGTAGAACCCACCTATAAAAGGTAGGAGGAAGCTTTAGTTTCTAAAAACTGTTTTGGCCCTCTTCACCAGGTCAACTCCCACTCCTGAGGCCTCACCATGTACAAGGAGGTATGGGTGGTGTCAACCAAGTAGGCACTGGTTGGCCCATCCGGAGCTTCCCCAACTGTTTTCTTCACTTTAAAAAACATCTCCCGCCACCTGCAAGAAAGAGGCCCAATGAACCCCAGATCCAGAGCCCTCATATCCCCCTCCCTCAAGGACAAGATGGCTTTCTCAACAATAGAAGATAAATTAAGAGCAGCACAAATAAGTGCCCAAGATATGACAGGCGGTAGAGGGGTGGGGGAAAGGAATGCAGATGATCCTTCTTATCTTGCTGACTGAATCACACACACTTTGAGGGCAGGAGCTACGCCTGTCCCTTCCTATCCCCCATGACAACCCATCAGAGATCCTTGGGGGTGTATTTGTCCAGGCACATGGCCTACCCACCCAGTCCAATGGGAGAAGCTGAGACTACACTGAGCAATGGATCATCTAATCACTCCCTTTGACTTCAGAATACAATGTCTCCCTCAATTACATGATCATCAAGGCCACCAAGGCCTCTGAGGGAAGGGTTCCTTGGCTCTTATTCAACAATCCACAAAATCTAATTGTAGGCAGATTCCTTAGTAATGACGTTTAATGACTAACGATTCTCTATTCTGGCTGCACATTAAAATTACCTGTGAAACTTTAAAAAATAAACTTTTCTAACATATTATATGATTTCATTCAGTAGATTAATGGTAGCCAGGGGCTAGGGGAGGGACGGAACAGTGAATAACTGCTAATGGGTGCAGGGTTTCTTCTGGGATGATAAAAATATTCTGGAATTAGATAGTGATGTTGGTTGTACAACCTTATGAGTATAATAAAAACCATTGAACTATATACTTTAAAAGTGTGGGGAGGAAAAAGAGAAAAAACAAACAAACAAAAAGTATGGGGCTGGCCAGTTAGCTCACTTAGAGATTTGTACTGATAATACCAAGATCAAGAATTTGGATCCCGGTACCAGCCAGCCATCAAAAAAAAAAAAAGAAAAGAAAAAAAAGAATTTTATGGTATGTGAATTATATCTCAATTTAAAAATTAACACTTCTCCTTCAGGGAGGAGGAGAAAAGGACTGCGTAGGCCCCACCCTCACCATGATTCTGCTCCAATAGGTCTGGGGTGGGGCTTAGGCATCTGTATTTCTTGAAAGCTCCCCCAGCAATTCTGATGCATAACCAGGACTGAACTGTCACTGGCTAGTGTCATAGTGAGTTAGGATTATTCAATCTACTAACAGGGAAGAAGGTGGGTAGCAGATAGCAGCTACTAACCCAATTTTCCAGATAAAGAACTGATGAACTACTCCCCTTTAATTCTCAGGCAGGGCTGGCAGTTTAGCTCAGCTCAGCTGGTTAGACTGCAGTGTTATAACACCATGGTCAAGGATTCAGATCTTCTTACCGGCCAGCTCCCAAAAAAAAAAAAAAAAAAACCCCAAAACCCAAATAAACAACAAAAGAAAAACTCAGGTAGCAAGGCAATGGCAGAGCCAGACTATAACCTGGGCCCCTTTGAGGTCCAATCAGGGTGCAAATTCCTTTGCTCACACTGTCCCACAGTAGCAAAGCTGCTCCTTCTGGCAGCAAAGTGGGGTGGAAGTACCTCAAGGTCGGGGGGGTGGGGGGAAGCATACCAGGTTAGTATTATGAAACTCTTTAAGTATTACAGTTGGCAGTGATTGTGGTAAAAACTAACACACAAGGAAAACTATATCTTACTGTAATTAATTATAAATAAGTGATAGGTGGGTCTATAACCTAGAATTTCAATCAGGCTGAACATCTTGAGCCAGAGTACATATGGCAAGCATATGTATTCCACTGCAGAGAAAGGTGATGAGGGACAGACTGTGGGGGTTTAGAGAGAGACCACCTTTTTTGGTGGAGGGTGGTTGGATTACCTCAGTGAGTAGAAAGGCCAGAGTTGTGGAACCTATTTGGACAATGCTGAGGAACACTGGCTCATGTTCCAGAGAGCCAGATGGGTAACAGTGGAGCTGGCTCCTGTGCAGCCTGGCTTGGGGGTAGAGTGCAGGGAAGTGGCCAAAGAGGCTACACTAACAATGGTGAAATTCCTTTCCCATCACAGGAACCTCTGCAGGGCTTCCCTTACCAAGCCCAGAGTTTTTTTTTTTTTTTTTTTTGCTTCAGGCTGGTATGAGGATCTGAACAGGGCCGGCCCGTGGCTCACTTGGGAGAGTGCGGCACTGGGAGCGCCGAGGCTGTGGGTTTGTATCCTACATAGGGATGGCTGGTGCACTCACTGGCTGAGCGTGGTGCGGACTACAGGAAGCCGAGGGTTGCGATCCCCTTACCGATCAAAAAAAAAAAAAAAAGAGGATCTGAATGCATGACGGTTATAACACTGTGCTCTAACCAGCTGAGCTAACCAGCCAGCCCTAAAGCACTCATCTTTGTCTATCCTTGGATTCACCTGTCTGTCCACCCCAGCCCTGCTTTCCTTGGGACCTGCTCAGGAAGAAAAACTATATGCTCAGCACCCAGGAGGAAGGTAGGTTTCCACAGGGATGGGACAGCAGAAATCAAGGAACAGAACTAGCTGCTAGTCTATCTTGGGAGGTTCTTTTGAAAGTACAAAGGGTGAGCAATCTACAGTTTTCCTACAGAAAGCTAGCATATAAGAATTCGCAAAATTTAAGATGGGACACAGAGGTGGGAAGTGACTGATTAAGTGCCAGCCTGGCATTTTCCACCAGACTCCAGTTGTGGACTTAATCTGGTGCCATGAAACCTAAACGGGATTACACAGGGCACTACCAAGCCTTTTTTCTTTCTTTTTTTTTTTTTTTTTTGTCTTTTTGTGACTGGCGTACCCGGCTCAGCCAGTGAGTGCACCGGCCATCCCTATATAGGATCCGAACCCGCGGCAAGAGCACTGCTGTGCTCCCAGCGCCACACTCTCCCGAGTGCGCCACGGGGTCAGCCCGCAAGCCTTTTTTCTTGACACCACTGCCCAGAGGTTGGGGGTACTGAGCACTAGGCAGAATCAAGCTCTGGATATTGACCAAGGGTGAATCAGGCACTCCAGAAAAGGCATCTCTCTCAGCAGAGAACCCAGGCTGAAGACCTTAGACATGACCGCTCTTAATTTTAGGCTAGTGCGTCTATCAGTTGTGCTCTCCTTCTAGTAAATTGCTACAGGAAATCAGTCCAGAATAGAGGGACTTCCTGGGGTACACAGCTATACATTTTCTTTCCTTCACATAAGGCCAAAGCAGTTTCTTAATTCTTTGCCTCACCATTTTACATGGAACCTCTATGGTCAGAGTCAAAAGCAGGAGGAGAAAAGCTGGATTTGTTTTGGGTCTTGGCTCAGTTATGCTCTATTTCTCATTCCCTGTTGGGGATAGAAAAGAAAGTAGGCCTCTCAAGGAAAGCAGCAATCCCTCTCTCCCCCATTTTCAGAGATATGATGGACAAGCAATATATGCACACTCTATCACTTAGGGCAGAAATCAGAGCCCATGTATTCTTATATTCTTATTCTTATGTGTATTCTTATGTTGAGATATGGGAGGTATGGCCTGAGTCCTAGTCCAAAGAACACTGTGGTTGAGGATGGAAAGGAAGGAATCCCACCTTGGTGTAGGCCATTAAACATTCTTATTGCTTTACTTTACCTAAGGCTGCCAATCAGTTTGAGGATAAACACCTCCCAAAGCCTGCAGGCACTGGTTCTTAACCTTTCTTCAGTCATGCACCTGTTTGGGAAACCTGAAGAAGGGATGAATCTTCTTTCCAGGAAAACATGCATGACAAAATACTTTTACGTATAAAATCATTACATACAATTTTGGGAAGAGGATCATAGAAATCCTGCACCCAGGTTACAAATCCCAGCTGTAGGATAAGAGGCAGCTGCATACCTGGGTAGTTTCTCTGGACTTCCTTCCAGGATCTCTACTTGCCCAACTGTTGGCACACACAGAACATCCCCTTCCTGGACTACCCTGCAACATAGCAGTGGCCCTGGTCAGCTCACAGTGGGAGTCATGAGTACGTGCCTAACACTTCTCCCCATGCCCACCCCCAACATGCAAACTAGTTCTACTGCCCACCCAGAGATCCTAAGCAGTTCTCCAGGGAACAAGTCAGACCTAGAATAAACTGAGAGAAAATGGTGGAGAGACTAGAAAGGGGGATCAGAGACTGGTGAGGGGCAGAGTAGGAGCCTGGCTTTTTTGGAGCCCTCTTTGACCAAAGAAGTTTCTCAGTTTAGAATGTCCAAATTCACTCATATAATTCCTCATGGTTCAGATTTCTCTTCTGTTGTCTGCCTGACACAACAAGAGGTTCCTAGCCATAATCTTGCCTAAAACGTTGCTTCTTTCAGCCAGAGGCTCTGGTACCTGGATCTCAGGCATAAGATGAGATGTTACCTTCCTTAAAGGGGTAGGCAGCTAACCTGGGTGTCTGAAAGTGCTGGTAAAGAACATGGTCATAATTTCCATTAGTGCTGTAGTGGGGAGAGGACACAATTTCGATGTATAACTCTCTGGCAAATGGAGGCCCAGGCAACAATGAGCAGCTTCCTTTGTCTTCAGGGGCGATGGAGCCTTCCAGGTATCTCTATTAGAGAAATAACCATCACCTTATAACCTTCTCCTTAGGACCTTTTGTCTCTTAGCAACCAATATATCTACTTCCATCCTCTATCCTTCCCATAACCACAAGGTTTGTGGGAGGTGGGGTCTGAGGTAGCAGAGCTGAATACCTCTCTTCCCTAAAAACCAAAACTTCTCCCTCTAATGGACACCAGGAAGAGATGTCACCTCCTTTCCTGACTCTGGCTCCAAAAAGTTCCCTAGTAAAAATAACCTTACAGGCGGCCCATGGCTCACTTGGGAGAGCGTGGTGCTGATAACACCAAGTCAAGGGTTAAGATCCCCTTACTGGTCATCTTTTAAAAAAAAAAAATTTTTTTTTTTAAGGCTAGTCAAGTAAAGCAATGGGAGTGGAGAAGGGACAAAGAAACCTGTAACTGGTTTGACCCATTAGTTGTAAACACCACTGCAGTCAGACCTGCCAGATTGTTTTAATTAATTTAAATTTAAAGAGCCACAAAATGGCTAGTGGCTTCCATACTGGACAGCACCAGTCTAAACCATACATCTAGGTGCTTAATTAAACATTAGACTGACTGGCCAGCCACCAAAAAACAAACAAACAAACATTAGACTATATTTGTCCCCCCAAACACAACTGTCTTCTTGAAGTAAAGGCAGAAACCAAAAACTTCTCTTGGATGTATTTAATAAAATGTTAAAATTAAATACCAGGCACCAAAGATAATAAAGGACCCTTTCCTTCAAGGAATTTACAATACTGTATATAATTGGAATAGATTGATTAGACTGATTACATAATCATAAAAAGTAGAATAAAACAAATGCCCTAAGAAAGGTCCAAAATACTATAGAAGGAGGAAAACATGTTAAATTTGTGGTGGCGGGGTTAAGAAAGGCTTTGTGAGGAAGGTGGCATCTTTAGATGCCTTGAAGGAAAGGATGGCAGGATTTTAACAGATGAGGCTAGAAGAATAGAAAGGAATTTGAAGTCAAGGATAAGCATGAGCAAAAGCACTGGGACATCATCTTCCATACTATCCAGCATAATACTGTATACACTGTAGCAATTCAACAACTGATTACATTGAGCAGATTAATATACACACCGGGTAATGACTGTGAACCTCACCTTTCAGCCGAACAGATTAAAGTCTTTCCTATGTACCATTACACTATGGAGGCTTATGAAGTTTTGATTGTAGAGAAAGGATAAATAAGGCTGAGAGGCACTAAGTGAAAAGTCCAAGATTGTAAAGAGTAAGGAACCTAAACTCTACAGCTCTAGTCCTCCAATTCAGTTAAGACAGAGAAGAGGGCATAAGAAAGAGGAAACATTCCTGATCTCAGTCCTGTATCCTACCTGAATTCTGAGGTCTCCTACTTCCAGGGGGTCACAGCCAAGATTAAAAGCCAGAGTGGCAGGCACGAGCGCCAGTCCCTCAGCGAGGGGCTCTCGAAGCTGCCCAGAGCCGGGTCCCAGCCTCTCAGAGAGATCCCAGCGAGGCTCTAGGACCTGCACCTTGGCCAAGTGCGGCTGGGAAGTGTTCGATGACTCTCCGGCCCGGGCGACCCACACCCATTCGCCCTGGAAAAGGCCGAGGCCACGGAGACAGCTCCGGCTCACCCCCAGTGAATCTCCAGGCCCTCCCAAAACTCCTTGGAGTCGTCGGACTGTGCCGGAAACCGCGAAGGAGGACACGACGGGAGGGAGTGGGAGCCGCCTGCTGTCCCCAGTCTCCGGACACACTCTGGCTCGCCCGCGGAGCTCAGTCACAGCCAGCCGCGTCCCTGGGCCCAGCAGCCCTTGCAGCGCCGGCCGCGTCTCCAGCACCCGCGGTCCAGGCACTGGCAGGGTCTCCCCTCGCCTCACCAGCAGCGGCCCCACTCGCGGTCCAAGCCCGAGCCCCGGCGAGGTGCCAAGCAGCGCCCAGCCCAGCGCCGGGGGCCGCCGCACAGGCCGCGCCCGCACCCGTGCCCCGGAGCCCAGTGCCAGGAGCCGGAGCAGCGCGCGGCTAACCAGCAGCTGCGGGAGCCCCGGACCTTGCTCGTCGGTCCCCGCGCCCGGCCCCTCCAGGGCCGCCACTAGCAGAGCCGGCCCCGCCGGGCTCTCCCCTGCAGGCCGCAGGGCCAGCACCAGGCCCAGACCCGCCGCAGGCCACGGGCCCCCGGGTGGCAGCAGTACTGCCAACGGGGGTGTCTCGGTCGGGAAAGGTTCCAGGACCCGCAAAACAGCCAGCGCCATGGTGATGAGAAACCAACGAGGAGGGTGTTTGGGGAGCGGCTTCCGCAGACAGCGAGCTGGACGACTATGCGGCGCGAGCGCCGTTTCCGCTTCCGTCAGGGAAGGTGTGAGGTGGATGGGAGGGGCGCCGGAGGCAGTGAGCATGCTCTGAGAGGGTGCGCTGCGCCTTGGATCGATTAGGACAGTGCCTTGATGGCAGCAACCTTAATCACTGCGGTTGCGTAGCCTTTACGCATGCGCCCTTTGACCTTGTGTTTACAGGGATTTGCCTTGCCTTCTAGGAGAGTAACGTCCTCTCAACCATCATGCTCCGTAGCATGTACTTATCAGTTGACTGATAAATGAACAGCGTCACCGGACCGACACTGCCCAGTACTGGGAGCTGTAGGTGGAATGTTTAGGAAGGAGTCCACTCCTCTGTGGAACCCCATAGTTTCTCTTGTGGAAGTGTAGGCACTGAGGTTTGGGGGTTGCAGGGAAGGTTGCGGGAGCAAGTGGTAGGATTATAAAACCGTCTCAAATGTGCTTATGGGTATGTAGTGGCTGCTGGCTGAATTACTACATGTGATTCATGTAGCCCTGGAGTGCTTGGTGCTGCCACACCTGTTCTAACACATCCTGCACAAAACCCGTGTTCCAGCACTTCTTGTCCTGTTCATTGTCCTATTTGTGCTACTCCCACCAAATGTGAATCGAAGACAAAGCAGAGGGCTGGCTGCTTAGCTCAATTAGAGAGTGGTGTTATAACACCAAGGTGAAGAGTTCAGATCCCCATACAGGCCAGCTACCAAAAAAAAAAGACACAAAGCAGCTTCCCTCTTTCATTGCTTCCCAAAGCCAGTTGTTCTCCTCCACCAATCCTTGCAGACTGGAGATCCATTCACTGTCTTTATCCTAGAGAGGGGCAGGCAGCAGAGCATGCAGAAGGGAGGGATTTAAGACTTCTGTCATGAGCACGGAGCCAACAGCCTGCTTCCCACCTGTGCTGTTATTTAGATTCCACCCTTGTCTCTACCTCCACTGCTCTGCACAAGACAGTTAGATAGTGGTAGGCCACATATCCAATTATTAACAATTATTTTCACTAACAATCAATGGATTGGATGGTGGCAATCTTCTCTTTCTGGACCTTACATTCTCTTCCAGCTACTGCCCAGCATTCTCCTTTCCCTCACAGCTGAGAATCTTGAGGCAGTCTTCTAGTTTGTACATTATACATTCCTGAAAATCTAAAGTCAAATACCTGAAAGTTGAATATTAGATTTACAAGTTATAAGGTATTTCTATCCCCAGAGAAACAAGAAGATATTTTTTAAATGTCTGATTATAGTTCCTGGAGGTACCTCCAGTCCTAAACCTGAAATTGTCCAGTCCCACATCTTTAAAACAGCATGCAATAATGTACTAGGTACCTGGATTCACATGGATGAAAGTTCCCATTTGGCAGTTCTACTATATGTGGCCATGTCCCCTTGGTCAGAGGGACCAAGGACTGCATAGATAGTGGGGTGGGCCTAAAGAGGATATGCCTGCTTTACACAGTAGCAGGCAAGCTCTAGGTCTAAGGACTACGGTGCTCCTTGAGGCCTTGGGATAAGGTAAATCTATCTAGTATCCTGCATGGATCAGCACTTACATAGACACACATACTCATTCAAAAACAAATCTCCTTTCCTCTCAGGCTTTTCCCCCAGCAAATAATGGTTGGCATGCAGTTCACTTTGTATTACCTTGACATTGTCATTAGTCATTGAAAGCCAAATATTACTTCTGTAAGATAGCCAGGATCCTGCATGTGCTTTCTTCACTTCCTTACCTCCTGCTCACTCTTCAACCCACTATAAGCTTTCTTCCACTCTGAAACTTCTCTGGCAAAGTTACCTGTAACCTCTTAATTGCAGAATCAAGGTTATGGTGTTGGATCTTTATCTTACTCAATCTTTCTCTGGAATCTGACACTACTGACCAATCCTCTTTTATTTCCTTTGCTGTTATGACACTACTTTTCCTCCTACATCTCTGACCACTTCCAAGTCATCCTCAACTCCTCCCTTTCTGTTACTATGCCTCCACAATCTAATGAGTCATCAAATCCTGTTGATTTTACACATTTCTCAATTCTGTCTTCTCTTCTCCATCCCCATGGCCACTGTCTTGTAACATTGCTCTCCTGGGCAAGGACCACAGGCTTATTCTTGATGAATCTTCTCCAGTTTCTTCATGTAGTCAATCTGCTACTGGAGTAGCCTCTCTGAACATATTACCCCACGACACCTCTAAGTTTGTGTAATTTATTGCATTGCACTTTAATCATCTGCTTATACACGTCTGTGAACTTCACCAGACTGCAAACTCCTTGGGGGCAGGACCTGAGTCTTATCCATTAGAACACTGGCTTGGGCAGGGTGGCGATTAAGGGATGGACTTCTCATTGTGAGATACTCAACAATGAGGTTGCTTTTCCATTGCGTTCCCAAAGGCTCAAATCTAGCTGGCTCCCCAATCCCGGGACACTTACAGTAGGAACGGGGATCCTCTTCCTAAAGTTGCAATAAACTAGAGATTCTCGTCTCATTTCACCCAGTTCCGGGCCCTGTTGGGCTTCCCCTTTGCTTTTCTGCAACTCCTGTCTAGGGAGGCGGATGCGGTGGAGGGCTCTTAAGAGCTCTCTCCATCAATGTTGAGTCCGCAATTACTGCCACCTTACCCCAATGAAGAAAGGTGCCCTTCGTTTTAGGACTTCTTTCCTCCAATTCGGACTGGGCGGGATAGCCGAGTGGGGAAAGCCTAAGAGCCACTTCGGAAGGGAACGAGCAGAGCTCCATGGACTGCGAAGAATGGCAGAGACCGACGCACACCAGACGCTGGAGAGCAGCACTACTAGCGAAGCTTGGACTTCCCCTTACCTCCGCCTCCTTCGTTAAGCTCAACCCACTTTAGGGCGGGACCTCCCACTTCAGCCAATCCTGGGAACGGAACCCTGGCGGTTTGTACTCTTTCTTTCCAATGAGAAAAAAAGGAAGCAGCTTGGCTCCAATGACCAATCCGAGGAGGCGGTGCCTGGTTGTCAGGCAGGTTTGTAAGAGTTCGAGCCAATTGGAGGCGCAGACACTGCTCGACCCGGGCGCAGCGCGCAGGCGGTGGCAAAGAGACGCCAAGCGGGCCGAGTGCGGCCGAGCAAAGCCGGAGCCGGAGCGGGGCCGCAGGAGCCGGGCCGGGTCCGGGCGGGGAGAGATGCCCTATAAACTGAAGAAGGAGAAGGTGAGCGTGGCCCTTTTACCCGCGCCTCCGTCTTCGGGCCTGCGCGGAGCTCTGGGAGGGGCCCGAGCCAGGCCCGGGACAGCCTCAGACTGACCCTCTCGTCCGGCCCCCGCAGGACTCCCGGGGCTGGCCCTCCGCCCCTGTGGCTGTAGCACGCCCAGCCTGTGCCGCAGCTGGGACAGCTCCCTCACCTTGCTTCGGACAGATTCCCCCCACATACACCTCCCTTCCTTCCTCCCTCCTCCTACCCCTGGTTAACCTCCTCCCTCCAGACCTACCCCACTCCCAGGTAACTCCCTACTTTTCCTCCCCCTCGCCCCCTACCGTCCCTGATCTCCCACTGGTTTGGGACAGCCCCTCATTTGAGACTGCACCTCCCTCCAAAACTGTCCCCTCCCCCCGCCTTGCGCAGCCCCTTCCCTCCTCTTCTCACCCGCCTGGGACATCCTCTCCTTAGTCCCTTACAGCCCCTTCTCCCTCCACGCCAAGCCCCCTGACCTGGAACAGCGCTGCTTTCTATCTCCACCCAAAACTGGCCTAGGCCCCTCCCTCTAGTTGTTCCTTCATACATAAACTTGTAAGCCAGGACTGAGCCCTTCCTTCTGTTGATGGAATCTCAGAACGTCTGATTCGGAAGGGATCTCCGAATGCATGCAGTGCAATCCATAGTGGTACAGATGAAGAGACTGAGGCTCTGACAGGGTAAGGGACTTGTCCAAGGTCACACCGCCTGCTGGAGACCCAGCTGCAATATCAAGTCTCTTAAAGGCCTATTCTGGTCCAAAGCCCTTCTTCCAGGCATCAACTGGCTCCCAGGTTCATCCCAGGCCAGTCACCTTTCCTAATCTGAGCAGGCCCCTCCCCTTATTCCTAATCCTAGGATAACCTTTGCATCTTTCCTTTTTTTGCACCAGTGCTGGATTTCTGCCTTTCCTGGGCCAGACTATCCTCAAATTGGGAATCTGCCCTCACTGTCAGATTAGTTTTCCTTCTTACCCTGCAGGTCAGCCACCCCTGGACACCCATGCCTTTGTCATGATGTCCTGACATAGGCCATTTCTTGATGTTGCCTTCTTCACCTTCCACTTCTACCTCCATACCGCCTTCCCCTGTTCAATTCTCCCTGTCTTTTTCTACCCTCTGTTTCCTGCTGTTGCTGAGGTCTGACTCAGAGGTGTGGTTTCTTTGAGGTACAGATTCACACAGAGGATGCTAGGATACCAGTTCCAGCCTCCCCCAGCTTCTCCTGTCTTGGGGCTGGCCCCCTGTGGTGGGGGCTGTCTCTGGCTTGGTATTTTGGCCACTACTTGATGACCCCAGAAGTATATTACTTTCATTTGCCCTCTGACTGGCTAGGTTGCTGGGCTGCCATCTCTGACCTTATCAGTCAAACTCTTTATCCTAAGGCTGTTGGATATTTGCCATGCAGCCCTGATTGTAGGTTATCCCTATAACCTCTCAGGGCCTGAGGTTCTGAGTATAGGGTTGGTGATTGTGTACTAGGCACAGAATCTCTTGGGGTGGTGAGCTGGACACAATTGTGTGCCCCACCCAGGCCCTGTCTTTGGGGAGTGGGCATGTGGAGGTGGTTTGGGTAGCTTAGCTGTAGACGATGCACGCACAAGTCAGCCACATCAGGGGCAAAGAGGTGTGGAATTCACCTGGTGAGGTCTCCACCCATCTGTGGTTTTTAGTCTGATGGATCAGATACTGTCCCATTCGCAGAAAGCCTTTACCTACTAGATAAATGAGAAGAAGAAGAGAGGGGCCGGCCTGTGGCTCACTCGGGAGAGTGTGGTGCTGATAACGCTAAGGCCATGGGTTCGGATCCCATATAGGGATGGCCGGTTCACTCACTGGCTGAACGTGGTGCTGACAAGGGTTAAGGTCCCCTTACCGGTCATCTTTAAAAACAAAAGAGAGAGAGAAGAAGAGAAATTCTTAATTAGACTTGCTAGGACCGGGGGTGTAACTATTTGGTTGGGAAAGGGCATTGGGAGGATTGGGGTGCATGGAGCCAGGCATAACTCTAATTCCTCTGTAAGGATTAACTTTCTGCTTTTGATTTCAGTTGCATTTGGCCTCCTTCGATGGTTGGCAAGTTCTGAGGGGGAGTGGGGTGACAGTGTGACAGAGGCTTGCCTGGATGGGGTGGTGGCACAGAGGGGATGGGTAGGTGGAGGATCTTTATTGCTCATCCATCACCTGTCCCCTTTCTCCTTCATCTCTGCTGTTCCAATCCTGGCTATTCTTCATGGCCCTTCCCTGCAGCCTTTCATGAAACCTCAGTCAGGAGTGAGCTCTCCCTCCTCCCCTAAATTTGCAGAACACTTGGTAGGCCACTTATGGCCCTTTTGTGTTTGGCCTTGGACGGGAATTAATTGTGGACAGGCTTTTCTTCCTCCTTGAGATAACAACCAAGCTCCATTTTGGTTTGGCATCTCCCCTGTCCACAGTAGGTGCTTAGTGGATAGGTGCTGAGTCAATCTTTTGGGAGATTTGCATCCCTCCCCTTCCCTCATGTTTTGATCTAGGACTTAATCTGTTTTATGTTCCTGGGTGGCGTGTCCCTGCTCCCTCCCATTTTCTTCTTGTTCATAATAATGATAACATTGACTTTAGGGTTTTCATGTGCCAGACATTGTGCCAAGGGAAGTGGGTACTATGATTGTCATTGTTTAGTAGATAAAGAAACTGAGGCTCAGAGAGGCTAGTTAATTTACCCTTGATTATATAGCTACTCCTACAACAAGGCTGACTCCAAGACCATTCTTTTAACCATGGTGCTATGTAGTCCTCAACTGCTGGGCCAAGCTCAGGTGTGTACTTCACCTGTTCTGCAGAAGCCAGGGAACAAGGGTGGTGGGCATGGTTTCCCCAAGCCCACTTGCACCCATACACCAAGGCAGCTGGATTTCTTGTAGGCACATTCCCTGAGAGATATGTTTGAGGCATCGTGCTGAGTGCTGTAGGATGGGTGGAGGGGTACAAAAAAGAATAAGCAGCTTATGATCAAGTAGAGAGATCAGACATATACAAAGATGGGTCAGCTTTGTGTGAGGGGCCTGTGTCTGGAGTGTGTGCAGATGGTCATCTCAGTGTTGTGTCCTGTCTACACCCTCCCCATCTTTTTTCCCTCCACCCCACACTCTGAGCCACTGATGGGGCCTCAGTTTGGCCAGCCTGGTCAGTAGGCAGTGGGAGAGTGCTCAGCCCAAAGAAGGAACTCTTCTCCCCTTGTGCTACTGCATCAAGCTGCTCCACACCCAAGAAAGGCTTTCTTCTTCCCTGCCCCCCAAGAAGCCTTCCCCCTACTCCAGCCCACACAGAGCTCTCTTCTCCCTGAAATCCTTTTGCCCCCATAGTCACAATCACTTGATTTAAGACTTCTTGCTGAAGGGGTTTTGCTGCTATTGAACTGCAGAATCTCAGAGCTAGAAGTGATTTCCAAGATCCTCCAACCCAGTCCTCATTAAAGGCTGGAATCCCTTTTGCAACACGCCTTAGAGGAAGTCACCCAGCCACTGCTTGAATGCTCTCAGGGTTGGGGTGCTTTCAGCTTCACTAGGTAGCCAGTTTGTGTGCACCTGCTCTGCGAGAAAATTCTTCCTGGTTTGGAGCCTTGGCCTGTCCTCCTGCAACTTCAGTCCATTGCCCTTGTGCCTCTGGGTCCATATGGACAAGTTGCATCTTTAGTCGACAGGGCAGCCCTTTGTTTAAGATCCATCTTGCTCTCCTAGCTCCCATGACTCCTCCCTTCCATTATTAACTACCCAGTTCCTGCAGCTGTTGCTCTCAGACAAGCTTTTGAATCCACTCCCAGTATGGGTTGCATTTCCCCTTAAGAAGAACTAGGATTTGGCATTGCCCTTCTCAGAGTCTGATACTCATGGACTGAACCAGATCCTCCAGGATGGCCCTGTCAGTCAGTGCCAAGCATTGAGCACAGGTCTGTTAACTGGATGGAAGATCACATGAGCTGCGGTGGCAGCCATGGCATACGGATGATTTGTGTTGAGCTTGCAATCAGACCTAAATCCCCAAGTCTTTTCACATTTTCCCATCCTGTCCCTTTGCAGTTGCTTTTTTTGGCCCGAAGCATAGGAAGAGATGCTGGGTAGGCCAGGGCTCTGAGCCAGCTGCTAGGTTCCCAAGGGAGACTTCAGACTAGTGGCCACTCTTTGTAACAATTCAGGGCTTTACCCCATCCCTGTCCCAGTGCTTGTGTGACTGAAGCGCTCTTGGCATTTGGGATGGGTCAATTTCTATACCTGTTAGCATCCCTGGGCCCTACTGATTAAATGCCAGTAGCACCCTCCTGTCTAGGTATTACCTGAACATCCCCAAAATGCCTCCCAGTCTTTTGAGATGGCCCTAAGGGGAGAGTAATGACTCCCTCCCCTCCAGCATGAAAGGCTCTGTCACCTATCTGACCACTTTAGCCAGAAGCCAGTCTGAGCATCTGTTCTCTGATGCTTTTCCCTTAAGCCTCCTTACCCTGGTTCTTACCTGACTGAAGGCCCTCCCAGACCTAACCCATGCATCAGCCTGGTGAGGTGAAAGATGAAAGAGCATCATCACGCTTAATTAGCATGTATTAGGGATGACTTCCTACCAGATTCTAAACTCCTTAGAGGGACTGAATCTCCCTTTGTGCATACCCTCGCCCTCTCATGGCTAGGCACAGGGTAAATTCTGATTGACTGCTTGATTGATTGATTGATTGATTGAATCGGACAGAATATAATTTTTTTTTTTTTAAAGATGACCAGTAAGGGGATCTTAACCCTTAACCTGGTGTTGTCAGCATTACGCTCTCCCATGTGAACTAGCCGGCCATCCCTATATAGGGATCCGAACCTGTGGCCTTGGTGTTATCAGCACCACACTCTCCAAGTGAGGCACGGGCCAGCCCTCGGACAGAATATAATTGTAATAGAGATCTAAGGGATACAGACAAAGCCTCTCCCTTCCCTTGGCATCTGCTAACCCTAACCCTACCAACATCTTCTCCCTTCAGGAGCTCCCCAAGCTTGCCAAAGGTACGGCCAAGCCCAGCAGCTCGAGCAAGGATGGTGGAGGCGAGAACGCTGAGGAGGTAATGAATGTAGTTACAGCCCTAGCTGTGGTACAAATGCCAGCTCCAACTCCTTGAAGGCTAGTAGGGTGAGGGATCCCATTGGGCCAGAAGTTACCCAGGCAGAAAGGAAGGAAGCTTCCACAGCCTGGGAGGGACCTGGACAGCCTCAGGCAGGATTTCCATTTGGCTGGTGTAGACCATGAGCTCTCTAGTTCTTCAATCCTCAGAGATTACTGTGAATGTCATTTCTCTGTCTACCAACTTTGAGTGTTGAGAATTCCCTGGGTTTTTTTTGGTTGCTGGCCAGTAGGGGGATCTGAACCCTTGTCCTTGGTGTCACAACACTGTGCTTTAACCAACTGAGCTAACCGGCTGGCAAGCACCTGAGAACTCCTTTTTTTTTTTTTTTTTTTAGGGCAAAAAGGCAGGTGGTATGGGGTCCTGGGGAGAAGGGGAAAAGTCCATGGGTTCTCAATGTGGTAACAAGTGACTGAAGCATGGCTCTGGGTGGTGCAGGAGGTTGGGAGTGGCTGGTGTCCCTGAGTTGGGCAGGGCTGGGCCCACTGCCCTTGGTCTCAATCGAATGGGAGCATGACTGAAGGACAGTCATGAGTAGAGGTCAGCGTAGCTCAGCAGTCTAGGGCTGTAAAGCAATAAACAGCAAGCTGAGAGAGCACCAGAGGATGGAGGGACTTAAGGAAGTCCAGAGTATGTCCATGAAAGTTCGGAGGTGTGCTCAGTGGGATGCTTTGGATGGTGAGTGATCCTGGAAGCCTGTGTGGCAAGCACCCATACGACCTGGAAGCTGGTGATCTTGCTTTCTCTGCTTCCTCCTTCCTGCTCTAAACCTTTGAGAGGGATGGAGGAGAACAGGAACCAGAGCTCTGTAGTTATGGGCAGGTCTTATGGTATTTTGGGGAAAAGAGATTGATTAACAAGTGTTTGGGGTTAACAGGGGATTTAGATTTTCTGGGTACTTCTGGTCCCTATCACCTCTAAAGAGATCCAAGCACTTTTCACTTCCTCACACGTGGAAGTTGAGGACCATAGGGAGATTACTCTTTCCTCTGCACTTACACAGTAATTTGAACTTGTCTCTAGAGTAGTCTTTATCACTGGGCCTTGTAACATTTGTTCCCATCTGCATCTTTTGCACCAGACAGTGAACTCTGACGGAAGGGGCTGTGTGTCCTGCGCATTGCTTCTTCCCCACACCTGTGTACTCATGGACGTGGTTCCTAGTGAATGCTTCTGGGGATACACCCTCTGGGCTCAGGCTCTCCTTCAGGAATGATGATGTTTATGGCACCCACCAGGAAGGTCGTTTGGAGTTGGTAACTGACATTCACAGCAGCAAGAGAGACTTAGAAACAGGTTTTAAAGGGAGAGAATAGAATAGTTAGGAGGCCATTCCCATCTTTTGCCTAACTCTTACTTCCTTAGGTATTAGATATATTGGATGTCATTTCCTTAAAGCAGCCATCTTTAACCACCCACTGCCATCCCCAGGATATGGTCAGGGCTCCTGTTAGTTGCTCTTTTGGTACCCAGTACCACCATAGCACCTGACCACAACTGTAATTAAATAATTCCTTGTGAATTCATTGTTTATCCGCTGTCTCCTGTGTTAGCTTGGGAGCTCTGTGAGGCTCGTTCACTGCCAAAGGGCCTGGCACAGCGGAGGCACCCAGCATTTGAATGCATTAGTGAGTGAATATGTGAATGAGTGAATATGTGAACGGGTGAATGAACAAACCATCTTCAAATTATTCTCATCTCATAGATGGGAAAACAAAGGCTTGAACAGGTTAAGACAGATGCTGAGACCAACTGCTATGATATCTCCCCTGCCTTTTGAGCAAATCTGCCCAAGGCAATGGGGTCTATTTCAAGCCCTCTGGAAAAGAAGGGTGTTGAGATCACCTTGGGCTCTGTTTTGTGAAACGCTGCTCAGGGCTCACCTGTATAAGCTACAGGAATTCTGCTCATGATTTTCCAGAACCGTAGCCAAGTATGGGATGGCAGGAGAATGCTGGAAAAGTTGGGACCAGGCTGTGAGACCATGATTTTCAAAAACTATTTTGCATAGTCCTTTCCTTGCCCTTTTTCTAGTCCAGAATTTTGGGCTCTTCAGCCAAATTCACACTGTGTCAAGCACTTGTCAGAGCCTGTCCAATTGATCCTAATAATTAAAGCAAGTAACATTAATTTTATTGAACAGTTACTTTGTTTTATTTGTTAGGGCAGCCATAACAAATGACCACAAACTCATGGATTAAAACAATGGAGATTTTTTCGTTCATAGTTCTGGAGGCCAGAAGTCTAATTACAAGGTGCTGGCAGAGCCATGTCCTTCTGAGGTTCTGGGAAAGAATCTGCTCCACACCCCTCTCCTAGCTTCTGGTGGCTTTCGACAATCCTTGGCATAGATGCATCACTTCAACCTCTGCCTCTGTCTTCACACAGCATTTTCCCGTGTGGCTCTATCTCTGTCCAAGTTTCCCTCTTATAAGACATTAGTCATATTGGATTTAGGGCTCCTCCTAATCCAATATGACCTCATTTCAACTTGATTGTATCTGCAAAGACCCTGTTTCCAAATAAGATCACATTCACAGGTTCTGGGTAGACATGAATTTGGGGGGGACAATGTTTAACCCCGTATGCTATATACCAGGCACTGTGCTAAGTACTTTGCATGCATTGTCTCATTTAACTTTCACAACACTCCCCTGAGGTCCTTCCGTTATTATCATCTCCATTTTACAGATGAAACTGAGGTTTAGAGATGTTAAATAGCTTTTACTCAGCCAGTAAACAGCAGAACCGGAATTCAACCCAGGTCTCTGTGGCTCTGGATTCAGTTCTCTTGTGGTCTTAATGAAGTGAAAGGCTGGCTCTAAGATTCTAGAAGAGAATCCTAGAATGAAAAGGAGCCTTAGGAGATCAGGGGAGACTCATTAAGACCTGCCTCTTTAGGTGAGGGTCTTTCCTGGCTGTCTTTGGAGAAAACAGTTCAATGGAGAAAACAGTTCAATGCCCTGGACTCTTCTATGTGCTATGCCCTGTTGTGAATTCTGGGAGCAGGGATAGAGGGAGGAAGAAATTATCCCAGTCTCCCCCACTTCAGCCTATCTTCTCAGAGGCCAGAGTCATTACCCTAAAAACCTTTTTGGTCTTATCAGTCATCTTAAAAACCCGTCTTGGCATCTCATTGCTCACAAGTTAAAATCCAAACGCCGTAGTGTGGCACCCTTGCCCCTTCTGAGCTGGCTCCACCTAATTCTAGCACCTATCCTGGCTTCTAGTCCCATCTAACTTCTCTTCTCATACAACAAGCCCTTTTATGACTCAGGATCCTCATAGGTGCAGCTCCTTTGGCTTGGACTGCTTAATCTCTCTCCTTTTTTGCCTACTAACCTCTTGTTTATCCATTAAGAGCCAAATCAGAGATTTGAGCTCTTTGAGGGCAAGGGCCATGTCAGTCACCTTTTAATCTAAATCTAAAATGCTTATTGCCAACTTTGGGTATATTATACCTACGTAAATATTTTTCACAGTTGAACCATGTGATTACATTTACTCCATAGCTTTCAGAAGCATTACTTTAACTCCATGATATTCCATTTACTTATTTTCTGATAATATGAGATGGACAAAGTTTTTGCCTACAAAGCTTTATTAAATTTAGAATTTTTAAAATAATCCTAAATTTAAATTTATTTATTTATTTATTTTCTTAATTTTATCAATATACAATGTGGTTGATTTTTGTGTCCCTTTACTAAATCCTCCCTCCCCGCTCCCTCTAAATTTAAATTTATTAAGCTAAGGGCCGGCCCCATGGCTCAGGCGCTGGTGGGACCGAGGCCACAGGTTCGGATCCTATATAGGGATGCCCAGTGTGCTCACTGGCTGAGCGTGGTGCGGACCACATCGTGCCAAGGGTTGCGATTCCCTTACCAGTCGGAAAGAAAAAAATAAATAAATAAAAATAAATAAATAAATAAATAAACAATTTATTTATTTATTTATTAAGCTAAATTTTTTTCTTTTCCTTTGGTGGCTGGCCCAATACAGAGATAGATCCCTGGAACTTAGTGTTATCAGCATCACACTCTAACCAACTGCACTAACCAGCCAGCCCTTTAAGCTCAGTTTCTAGTGCTTAAACTGCCGAGACTCAGGAATGAATTTTCTTTCTTTTACCTTTTTTTTTTTTTTTTTAAAGATGACCGGTAAGGGGATCTTAACCCCTCACTTGGTGGTGTCAGCACCATGCTCTCCCAAGTGAGCTAACCGGCCATCCCTATATAGGGATCCGAACCCGTGGCCTCGGTGTTATAAGCACCACACTCTCCCAAGTGAGCCATGGGCCGGCCCTTTTCTTTACCTTTTAATTGAAGAATGCCACACATTCACTAAAGTAATCCTAGGTACAATGCTCAGTGAATTTTTAGGTATTTATATGCGATACACCACCTCCACATCTAATCAAGATGTAGAATGTTTCCATTACTCAGAAGGTTCCTCATGTCTCTTCTCAATCAATACCCATACCTGCTCCCCCACCCCACTGCCACTCTTCCCCTGGCAAGATAACCACTTCTGACTTCTGTCAACATCAATCTATCAATTAGTTTTGCTTGTTTGTGAGCTGTAATGAATGTTTTGAAGGCTCTTGATGTATAGGCAGTGGGCTTCACTTTGGGAGACAGGACTTCTTGACTGCTCCCTTTCAGGGCTCCAACCATAGTGATTTCTGTGACCCTGGACTTCACTCCTTCAGGCAGAAGGCAGCTGCTTGCTGCTCAGGCTGACTGGGGTATGGAAGGTGGCCCGGGCCTGGGGTGGGAGGTGCATCTTAGAGAGTGGCCTTCAATGGGTTACTTGTTTGACCAGGCCCAGCCGCAGCCGCAACCCCAGCCGCAGCCCCAGCCCCAGCCTCAGCCCCAGCCTCAACCATCATCATCCAACAAGCGACCCAGCAATAGCACACCACCCCCCACACAGCTCAGCAAAATCAAGTACTCAGGGGGGCCCCAGATTGTCAAGAAGGAGAGACGGCAAAGCTCTTCCCGCTTCAACCTCAGCAAGAACCGGGAGCTGCAGAAGCTTCCTGCCCTAAAAGGTACTTGCACATGGTCAGGGGGGCTGTTGTACCAGGCTTAGGGAGCACTGGGAATTGACAGAATGGAGGTTTTGGAGTGTTTTGGGGGGAAGGGAGTTCTAGAGAATGTGAGAGGGAGTTCCGCTGGGTTAGGGGGTGCTAGGGAGCAGAATGGCAACAGGGCAGGGTCAGGGAAAGCCCTACAAGGCAAGTAGGGCATGGCAGTGAAGGACTGAGGAGGAGAACCTGACTGCTGGGGGTCCCCACAGATTCGCCAACCCAGGAGCGGGAAGAGCTGTTTATTCAGAAGCTACGCCAGTGCTGTGTCCTCTTTGACTTTGTGTCAGACCCACTCAGTGACCTCAAATTCAAGGAGGTGAAGCGCGCAGGACTCAACGAGATGGTGGAATACATCACCCATAGCCGCGATGTTGTCACCGAGGCCATTTATCCTGAAGCTGTCACCATGGTGGGCACAGGAAAAGGACACAGGGGGCAGGGGCCCTGGAGAAGGCTGGACAGAGTTCTAACCTGGACCCTACCCCTTAGTTTTCAGTGAACCTCTTCCGGACACTGCCACCTTCATCGAATCCCACTGGGGCTGAGTTTGATCCAGAGGAAGATGAGCCTACCCTGGAAGCTGCCTGGCCACATCTCCAGGTACCTAGGCAAGGGGACAGGTTGTCTCTGGCTGCAGGGAATGGGGGTACTGTGAGGCCAGCAGCAAGAGGGTATCTCCCAGTCCTTGGGGAATACCCCCCTCACTGGCTGCTCCTTTCCCCCCACAGCTTGTGTATGAGTTTTTCTTACGTTTTCTCGAGTCTCCTGATTTCCAGCCAAACATAGCCAAGAAGTACATTGACCAGAAGTTTGTCCTTGCTGTGAGTCCCTGAAGCTCCTGTCCTTCCCTTCTCTTTCATTCCATGAACTCTTGCCCCATGTCCTCTTCACCTGGGTCCCCGCAGCTCTTTATGCTTGCTCTGAATATGTTAGGTTTCAGCCAGTTATGTTTGGTACAAAGCAATTATGGGGGTTTAAAAAAAACCTATTTTGCCCTTAAGAAGCTTCCAGCATAACAGAAGGAAACAAAAAAGCAAAACAGTACCTTCCCCCCTCAATGGGGTATATAAACACTCATATCCAGACATTACTTTGGGTCAAGCAGTATCACAGAATCACTCTGCTTTCCATAGACTTGCCCCCACTCCACCTCTCCAGAGAACCTCTGGGCTTCTCCTGGCTAGGACCCCATGTCACCCAAGCCTGGCCTTCCCTGGCCACTGCCTCACTTGCTGCCTTTCCTCCCTCCTGCTCCCAGCTCCTGGATCTATTTGACAGTGAGGATCCTCGAGAGCGGGACTTCCTCAAGACCATTTTGCATCGCATCTATGGCAAGTTTTTGGGGCTCCGAGCTTATATCCGTAGGCAAATCAATCACATCTTCTACAGGTGAGGCCAGGAGCCCGGGCTTAGGAGCATGCCCCTGCTGAGGTGGGATGGGAACAGCGAGGTGGGGGGATTCTGCAGAATGCTGGAGGGACATCAGGGGTTGTCAGTAGAGCCTTTTTTCTTCCCTCAGGTTCATATATGAGACAGAGCATCACAATGGGATTGCTGAGCTCCTGGAGATCCTGGGCAGGTGAGAGGTGGGGTGGGGCACATTTTGCCTGAAAAAGGGTGAAGGGATCGATGCATTGAGCTTGATCTGGCCCTTTGGTACCAACACACCTCCCTTAACTCTTAGCATCATCAATGGCTTTGCCCTGCCCCTCAAGGAAGAGCACAAGATGTTCCTCATCCGTGTCCTGCTTCCGCTTCACAAGGTCAAATCCCTAAGTGTCTACCACCCTCAGGTGAGCTGCTTTCCTCTTGATGACCCCTAACACAGGAGAAAGAGAAGAGGAGGAGGGACAGGATTCCAGCTGGGAGAGGCTGCGGGTGGGATAATGCCGTCCGTCCGTATACCTCCCTTTCTGTTCTGGGATCTTGTTTCTGTCACTGACCTCTCTGAGGCCTTTGGAGACCTGCACCTCACCTCCTTTCTACCTCAACCTTTTGCAGTTGGCATACTGTGTGGTACAATTCTTGGAGAAGGAGAGCAGTCTGACTGAGCCGGTAATTCCCCTTCTGGGCCCCAGGGTCCACCTCTTACTGTCATCAGCATCACTTGCCAGTCTGTACCTATTTGAGCAGTGCTGTAAGCAGGTGCTCAGGAGGGCTGTGGCCTGACAGGTGACATGGTTTTCTCTCTGAGGGAGAAGTGGAACCTATATATACCTAGGAAAGAGATCCAAGCCAGAGAAACATAAGCAGATAGCTGAGGCCAACCAAGCTGTGCCCACTAGGGTGGGGGATAGTGGGCAGGAAGGCTTCCTGGAGAACCAGGCAGGTGTTGAGAATCTTATCCTCGTGTCCTTCTCTTCGCACAGGTGATTGTGGGACTTCTTAAGTTCTGGCCCAAGACCCACAGCCCCAAGGAGGTGATGTTCCTGAATGAGCTAGAGGAGATTCTGGATGTCATTGAACCTTCAGAATTCAGCAAAGTGATGGAACCACTCTTCCGCCAACTTGCCAAGTGTGTCTCCAGCCCCCATTTCCAGGTGAGACCCAGACCCAGCATATCCTAGTCCCTGTCTCCCAGAAACTGAGGAGGTCTTGAGCCAAGCGAGCCGTACCCCCACTGAGTCCCACCTCTCTCCACCAGGTGGCAGAGCGTGCACTCTATTACTGGAACAACGAGTACATCATGAGCCTGATAAGTGACAATGCTGCCCGAGTCCTCCCCATCATGTTCCCCGCACTCTACAGGAACTCCAAGAGCCACTGGAACAAGTAGGGCACTGGGGTGGGGCTGGGTAATAGGGATCTGGTTTTGGACCCTTTGAGGGTGTGGAAGAGCTAAGGAGCAAGAGGTCTCACTTGGTCACTCAGCAAGTGGGGCTGGTGCCCTTGCATATTGATAGGACCTTGAGTAAGAGACTGAGTGGAGAGAAAAGATGCCCATGTAAGAGAGCTCTGTGGTACCAAACAGCAGAGCAGTGGCCTGTATTTTATCGCTTCTTGGTGCCAGCTATTCCGCAGGTCAAAGCAGAACTTTGGAGACATGATTCTATGCTGTGAGAAGCTGATGTGATCCTCTTAAGAGAGTATGTGTAAAGAATCCCAGAGTTGTAAAAAGGCTTTCCTGCTAAAAGCAAGCACAGTGTGGTGCAGATGTGGTCCATCATGCTGCTGAGAGGCCATTAGTGGGGATTAGAGAGAGGGAAGTGGTGGGAAGAAGGCAGGCCGTGGTGCACGGGGTGGGGGAAGGATGGACAGGTGGACCAATATTTGTAAAGACTGTGAAAGGCCAGTCTGAAGTCACATGTTTTGGCCAGAGTACCTGCTTATGCTGTATCGAGGTTTGTGAAATAGGAGTAGTAAACAGGAAAGCTCTTAGCAGAGAAACCACCTAGGAGAAAGCAAATTGGAGTCTTGATGCTAAGAGCAGGCTCTGGCTCTTGTCCCTCATCTTTCTTCTGGTGGTAGGACAATCCATGGACTGATCTACAATGCCTTGAAGTTGTTCATGGAAATGAATCAGAAGCTATTTGATGACTGCACACAACAATATAAGGCAGAGAAGCAGAAGTGAGTCTCTCCCTCCCTGGAAGACTTTCATTTTCTACCACCAGCTCATTTTGCTTCTCTCAAACCCGACCCCAATCCTACTTTTGCTTCCTCAGGGGCCGTTTCCGAATGAAGGAAAGAGAAGAGATGTGGCAAAAAATTGAGGAGCTGGCCCGGCTTAATCCCCAGGTGAGGTTTTTCTGCCAGTGCCCTGAACTGAGAGGCCCATCTTGAGTGGGGAAGAGTATGTTGGAGGAGGAATATGAAGCAGACAGACCCACAGACCTCTGAAGTGGCTGTTACTTGTCCATGCCTCCTTTCCCTCTCAGTATCCCATGTTCCGAGCTCCTCCACCACTGCCCCCAGTGTACTCAATGGAGACAGAGACCCCAACAGCAGAGGACATCCAGCTTCTGAAGAGGACGGTGGAGACAGAGGCTGTGCAGGTGGGAGGGAGGGTATGGGGTACAGTGGAGCAGAAATGACAGCTCTGGGAGGGAGAGGAGAAAAGAGCAGCAGAGCCAAAGAATAAGGGGAGGAACAGCCAGATTCACTGAGAATTGGCCAACATTCCTCACTTTCTCCCTGTCCACACACAGATGTTAAAGGACATCAAGAAGGAGAAAGTGCTGCTTCGGAGGAAGTCGGAGCTGCCCCAGGACGTGTACACCATCAAGGCACTGGAGGCGCACAAGCGGGCAGAAGAGTTCCTAACTGCCAGCCAGGAGGCTCTCTGACCCCCTCACTTCCCACCACAGGGCCATAGCCCACTCAGCCCTGGGACACTGCCCTGGCCCTCCACCCTCTGCTCCCTACTGGCTTGGGGCAAGGCAGGGCCTCTCTAGCTACTCTAGGGAGGGGGATGCAGGCACTTGAAGTAGGGACACCCACAGTGGTCCCACTTGTCCTCAAAATGTGTTCATGCCTCCCTGTGGCTAGTACAGACAGGCTGAGCACTGAGATGCTCAGTGCTCAGACAACGTGGGGATGCCTGTCCCCTTCCTGCTCCTAACCCCACAGCTACCTGAGGCTGCTCTGAGAAACACACATACAGGATACATATGCTCCTTTCCTCTTCCCTTCTTCCTTATTTGAACTCCAGGTGTCTCTCCTCTTCTCTCTCCCCTGCAGAGGCATGTAGGAAGCAGCAGGAAATTATTCTCACCAAAGTTATGTCAAGCCTCATTGGCTCCTGGAGTGAGGAGCTGGAGAAGAGCCAACCCCAAACAGCACACAGGCAGATGGGGTGGTATTATTTCCTCTTTCACGCTGCCTGACCAAGACAACATGAGAGGTCAAAAGGAGAAAAGTATAGGCTACGGACAGTAGGTGATGAGTATAGGGCCCAGGTGGACAAAGCAGGGCAGGGATGAAAAAACACCCTACCCTGTGACCCCTCTGGTGAGCAGCAGCCCTGGGATCACAAACATGGAAGGGACCACCCTGGGGCTGGCTGCTTTCCTGTGCTGTTGGTTCCCAAAGCTAGAAAGGAAGCAGGGAGCAGTGCCCCAAGCATGGCTCCCTCAAACACCTATTTATTTCCTTGTTTGTGCTGATGCTGGGCAGGCCCTCATTTGTCCCTTTTAGGCTCCTTGGAAGGGCAAGGAGCTGAAAAGGGCTGGATCCAGGTTCCAGGGGCACAGGCAGTGCGGCTTTTGGCTGTGTACATAGGGTGCTTTATTCTCTACAAAGTGATACATGCTAAGGTGGGTTGGGCTTGGGCCGATGTCCCCATATGTACAGAATTGAATAAAGTGGGTCTCTGGAAGAAGTCTGATTTGCCTTGATGGGGAAAGAGATGGGGAGGATGGAAATGGACATTACAACCAGGGATGTGTTCAGTTCTTTGCTGGTTCTGGCCTGGAATGTAAGGAGATAAGGCAGCTCTCAGTGTGATCACTTCCAGGCAGGGGACGCCTGCCAGGCTTGGAGGGCTTTCTGTACCACATCTTCCCACTGGGCATCCGATATCTCCCGAGCCCAGGCAGGAACCCCTGGCGCAGGCAGGCTTACTCCAGCCATTGTCCTTTTCACCAGCTCTACGTGTTCTGAAATCAGCCAGGCACCAGTTAGGGGATGGAAACAATGGGACCAGCTCCCTTCCCCATTCCTTGAATCAACCCAGAGCCCTCGGGCTGGTAGGCTCACCAAATACATCTTGTTATTTCTAGGCAAGCCTGCTCCTCCCAAGTTTAGTAAAATAGTATTTCACATGCTATTCTGCAGTCTGCAGGATCTTAGTTTGCAAATCATATTTTTAGGAAGTTATAGTTCTTCCTATAACTTCCCTATATTGGCTCAGGCCAGTCCGTTTCCTTCATAATTATCCCAGGGTGAAAGAATGATCTTTTTACCTGGGTCCATGGGAATAGAGCTGTGGTTGCTCAATGCTGTAGCTCCCTCCTCATTTTCATCCTCACTCTCTAATGGCGGGTCTGGCAAATGAAGTCCCAGGGCCTGCAGAGCCAGAGAGAAGACAGTTTGGGTCCCGCCTTTCAGGGACTCCAGGTTCACCTCAAGTACAACCCCTTCACCATACCTGGATTCGATCCTGGATGTCAGCAACTACATCTCCATCCCCCACTGGCGCCAGCTCCACCTCCTCTTGTTCAGGATCCTGGTTCAGGGGCTGGTAGGAGTAGCCAGCTGGGCCTGCCCCCGTTTCCTCCTGCTCTTCCTCAGGCTCCTCACTGCTCCAGTCCCCAGTGCCTTCTGTAGAGCTCTGACGCGGCCCCAGTTCCTCAGTCTGATTGGGGAAGATACGCTCAGGGCCCATGGTGTCTCCCCCTAGAACTACTGCTGCCATCCGGGCAGGGGCTGCAAGAATAAGGAGACAGAGAGAGATTGAACGAAACCAGGCCCATCTTCATCCTCTCATCCAACTACTTGTGGTATCCTTCCGCGTCCACAAAACTAGCTCTTCTGCTCCAATTTTCCTGCATCCTTCTCCCCTCACCCCCCAACTCTAGTTCCTCCCCCTCTCAAGTCGGGGCTCTTATCTCGAAGCGGGCCCCACCCGCCCTGCTCCAATTCCTAAATAAACAGCCCAACTGGAGGCCCTGCCATCTTTCAAAAGACACCCACTTCCAGAACCCCAGCCCTCGCCACGCCCCCCCTTGGGAGCTTCGGCTCGCCAAACCAACCCCCAGACAGGGCGAACACGCCACCTTCTCCCCTCTCCTAGGGGTTCCCCTCTGTACCGCCTAACGCCTTCAGGTCCCAGGGGCTCCCCTCAAATAGGCCCAGCTGCGGCGACCCCCACCCGCCCACGGTGATTCTCGGCGCCGGTGTTTCCGCGCGCCTCACCCGCTCAGAGCCCGCAGCCGAACCCACACCTTCACTTCCGGTAGGACGAAGTGCTGGGGCGCCTAGTCCTCCAGCCCCGCCCCGTGCCCAAGATTGACGCCAGCGAGGACGAGAGGTCCGCCCCTTGCCCCGCCTCCGCTATCTCCGGCCCAGACACAAACGACTGCATTACCCAGTGACCCCCCACGGCCTCGACACATATCTGCACATGCGCACAATTTCTCCTTAGGCTCCTGCCTCTCCTCCGCTCTCACGTCAGTCGGGAAACCCGTGGACTACAAGTACCGGAGGGCCTCCTGTACTTAGCCCCGACTGCACATGCGCGCGCAGCTGCCCGCCGGAAGGACGGAGACTGGTAGTGTTTATCTCGTTGGCGACCGAAGTGTCGGTTGGCTCGCAACGGGTTCTAGGCTGTAGGCAGCGCGAAGACCCGCGGCCCCGCCCCGGCCCGGCCTGGCAGGTAGCCTGGGAGGGTTGAGGGGCAAGGAAGAATTGGGGGGGCTGGGACGCCCATGCCTAGAGCTGGAGTCGTGGAGGAGGGGAGGTAACTAGGGGGATGATGGGAAAGGAGAGTGTTAATGGGGAAAGAAGGGCTGGGGGAGGATGGAGAGAAGACGGGTGGGAGAGACTTGATGGCTGGAGGAGGCACTGAAGGAAACCGGAACGAAGATTGGGTTATGAGGAGAACCAGAAGTTGAGCATAAGGGGTGTGGGGGGGGTGTCTGGTGTGGTTGGGAGGGGAGACCGGGATGGCAGACATAGAGTCATACTCACGGAGGAATATCTGTGGCTGAAAGGAGTCAATGTATATTAGTTTTTCTTCCCTCAGGGGAGGTGGGAAAATGGAGGGCTGTCCATGGAGTGGTGGGAGAAAGAAAAATGAAAAGACTGCAAAGCTCTCAGGAGATCAAGAAGGTCCAGAAATGGAGAGTGAAAATTTCAAGAGGCCGGGGGTGGGGGGTAGATACATTAAGGGAAGCGAAGAAGCTTGGAAATGCTGTAGTGATAGAGGATCAGGGAGACCCATAGGTAAGAGGAGCCCCTGGAGGCTTATTCTTCTTGAGTTGGAGTTGTCCTGATGGAGAAGCTAAGATTCTTTCTCCACCTTTGGCTGGGATTGCTGATCTCTTCTGTGCATTTTTAATTTTACCTTGACATATCTAAAGGGGGGAGTAGAGGCTATGAGGTAAGATTAAGGACTTCCATTCCTAAGCCCTTCAACCTCCTAACTATCCCTCCAAGTCCATATCCAAGATATTTTGGATTGGAAGGAGTAATGAAGTGAGAGTAGCTTCCTGCTGGGGCTATTTCAAGTTGGGCAGGGTTGCTATTTAAAGCATGGGGTGTGGGGTTGGGGGAGGTTGGATGTGTAGGGCTGGCAAGCCAGCTGAAAGCCATGTCTCTTTCCTGCAAGGGGCCTCCCTTATTTGAGCTTTTTTCGTGCCTGAGGTTCTGCCTAGCTCTTCTTCCAGGGCTTCTTGTGCAGGGAGCAGATGAGCCACCCAAACCCAGCAGGTGTCTGCCAGCAAAGGCATTGCCAGTTGCAAGAAGATTTGCCTAAAAGAGCCCTCAAATATACCCATATCACTAGCTTGGCAAATTAAAAGACGATTATCTCTCATGCTTGGTTCTTTCTCTTGTCCTGTCCAAGAGCATTTTTGCTTCCCTTCCCCTTTCCAGTGCACACCCCTACCTGTGTCCACCTGTCAGCGACCCAGGCAGGGGAAGAGCTACTGGAAATGGCTTGTTCTCTACCACAGTGGCAGGACTGGGGAAGTGGCAGGAGGAGAAAACCCCTTCTCCCCACCCCCACCCCACCAATCCCGGCTTAAGTTCCAAGTCCTGGCAGCATACCAGGCATAGCTGTCAAAGGAACTCCCTGTGCCTGTGGGGGGTCCTGATGACAACAGCTCAGCTTGACAAGAGTCCTCTCTGAGGGGCTCACCAACCATGGTAACATGGAGGTCTCTATCCTGGATCAATGCCGCCCTGTCCTGGGTAGGAGGGCTGTTCCAGTATAAAAGCCTAAAAGCTTTTCTTCTTTGAAGTACCCATGCCAGGTTTCAATGGACTGTTTGGGGCTGGCTGGGCTATTAATAGCTGTGAGTATTTTGAGATCCCTTTCCCCACCGTAAAGAGCACAGAGATTCTTAGAGAGGTGGCTGTAAGCAGAACAGAATCAGGGACAAGAGAATACACCCAGCCTGGGAAGGGGGCTTAGAGCTCGTGCCAAGCTGGAACAGGGTGGAGCCTACATGAGTAGGGGCAACCATGATCAGCAGATTCTGAGCTGACAATCAGGTCGGAGTGGCCCCACCCTTTGCTGCTGGAGAACACAGGGCCAGGGCTAGTTCCCTGACCTCAGTAGCTCCCCTGGGGCAGAGCCAGCCACCTAAGCTGTGACTAGTGTCCCTGCAGAGGGGTGGTGTGGGAGGGCCACCAGGGTGACACTTGGAGGCAAAGGCTGGTCCTGGGCGGAGTCACGGTGAGTCTGGCAGAAGCCTTGCCTGAGGAGCTCGTGGCCCTGACTTGTGTGCAGGTAGCAGAGGCAGCAGGCCGTGCCGGGGGGGCATGTTGCTGTAACCAGTGGCCCAGGGGATGTTACGGTGGACAGTGCACCTGGAGGGCGGGCCCCGCAGGGTGAACCATGCTGCAGTGGCTGTTGGGCACCGGGTATACTCCTTCGGGGGTTACTGCTCTGGTGAAGACTATGAGACACTGCGCCAGATAGATGTGCATATTTTCAATGCAGGTAAGCCAATGCTGGGATCGTCCCTGGGTGCCCACATCAGGGAGGGAACGGGTGGCTGGATGAGGTTTCTGTGGTCTCTGTGGCCAGGGGGATTGGGGTTGAATATCTGGTTTGGGAAAATGTGGACAGCCTGGAGGGAAGTTCCCAGGGCTGAGTAGAGCTGTGCCCACAGTGTCCTTGCGTTGGACAAAGCTGCCCCCAGTGAGGCCTGCCATTCGTGGGCAGACTCCTTTGGTACCCTACATGCGGTATGGACACTCAACCGTCCTCATCGACGACACAGTCTTCCTTTGGGGCGGGCGGAATGACACCGAAGGGGCCTGCAATGTGCTCTATGCCTTTGATGTCAGTGAGTATGGGTCTCAGAGAGGCTGTGTTCTGCCAAATGGTGCCTCAGGGGCCTGGGAGAGGCATGGAGGGGCTGGGAGAGCTGGGGAATAGGGCACCCCAGGGTTTAGGAGAGAATGTCAGAGGTTGCTTACCTGGGCCATTCTCTTACTTCCTTCAGATACTCACAAGTGGTCCACACCCCGAGTGTCAGGAACAGTTCCTGGGGCCCGGGATGGACATTCGGCTTGTGTCCTGGGCAAGATCATGTACATTTTTGGGGGCTACGAGCAACTGGTAAGTCTGAGAAGAAACTAGAGGTTTAGGGTGGGAATGAGAAAGAGGAAGGGGAATTTAGAGTGGTTGAATGGGTGGCTTTAGCTTATTTTCAGGTTTTAAGGGGAGAGATGGAGGGTCAGAGAGTGACCATTGGTCCCCTCTTCCTTCCTATCTTTTTCCACTCAGGCAGACTGCTTTTCCAATGACATTCACAAGCTGGATACCAGCACCATGACATGGACCCTTATCTGTACGAAGGTCTGCCCTTTCTTCTTTCTCCCAAATCCCCACCATCCATTGAAGAAATCATAGGAAGTTCATTGAGAGCAGATCCCCTTCCAACTTTTGTGCTGATCCCTCCCCCCATCTCTCTACCCCTGCCCAGGGCAATCCAGCACGCTGGAGGGACTTCCACTCAGCCACAATGCTGGGCAGTCACATGTATGTCTTTGGGGGCCGTGCTGACCGCTTTGGGCCATTCCATTCTAACAATGAGATTTACTGCAACCGCATTCGCGTCTTTGACACCAGAACTGAGGCCTGGCTGGACTGTCCTCCCACTCCAGTGCTGCCCGAGGGGCGCCGAAGCCACTCAGCCTGTGAGTGTCTGTTGTTTCCCTGTGGAATCCCATCCTGCTCTCCTCACACTCTTGACATTCCTCTCTCCTTCCAGTTGGTTACAATGGGGAACTGTACATCTTTGGTGGCTATAATGCAAGGCTGAACCGGCACTTCCATGACCTCTGGAAGTTTAACCCTGGTAAAGAGCACTGCCTTTAGGGGAGAAACAAAGAGCAATTGAGGTGGGAGGAAAAGAAGAGAATAATCCTGAGTAGGTGAGGGGATGAGGGATGGAGAAGATATCTGGCCTGGGCAGGTATTGAACTTCTATATAAACTTCTCTTTAAGTGTCCTTTACCTGGAAAAAGATTGAACCGAAGGGGAAGGGGCCATGTCCCCGCCGGCGCCAGTGCTGCTGTATTGTTGGTGACAAGATTGTCCTCTTTGGGGGTACCAGGTTAGGAGGAAAGAGGGGAGGGCTCAGGGAAGGACCTAAGTTTGTGACGAAGAGGAGAGTGGGAGGTATTTGAGCAAGAGGGTCTTGTGGGTAGATTTTCCTCCTACATTCAACTCTTTTAATCCCTACAGTCCATCTCCTGAGGAAGGCCTGGGAGATGAATTTGACCTCATAGATCATTCTGATTTACACATTTTGGACTTTAGTAAGTACAGTTATTCTTGAAGTTTTCCTGACATCAGGGTCTCTGTCTTTGGGTGGTGATATCCAGGACTGGACCCTTTCTTTGGCTTTGATCATCTTCCCCAACTCTTCCTTTAAAGGCCCTAGTCTGAAGACTCTGTGCAAACTGGCCGTGATTCAGTATAACCTGGACCAGTCCTGTTTGCCCCATGATATCAGGTACAGGGAGTGGTTGTAAAAGAGAGATTGGTTGAGGGTGAGTGAGCACCACAGGCATGACCTTGGTCTCAGTATGGAGGAAATGGGTATTTTTGGTCTGCTGGAGATGTAGTGTACTTGTTGGGAGTGAGATGGAAGGAGGTGAAGTTACAGCCATCATATAAAACTGTTGTAGATCATATGAAAAAAAAAAAATCCAGTTTTTCAAAAGCCTGAGGTCTGAGCTTGCACAGTTGTTTTTAACATGCTGAGAATGCTTGATTAAATCTTAGAACCTAGCTGCAAAGTAAGGACAAATTTAGGAGCCTCTCAATCACATTAGTTCTGGAATAAAGGGAGGTCCTGGCCACTTTGCTTTGAATTCCTTTCTTAGGTTTAAATCAAGCACCACAAGTTACTTTGTGTATAATTTTGTCCTTCGGGGCCATTCTGAGACATACCGTCACCTTGTATTTATCGGTTCAGTTTAACTCTTACTTGCTGAGGGTCTGTGTGTTCAGCATTTGGTGACAAGAGTGTACAAGGCTGCACTGATAGATCCCAGACTGGCCCATGATTGTCACATGTGCAAAGTACCTAATACTAAGTTTAGGGTCTTCGCATGAGGAGGTACTTGGTAAATCTTTGTGGAATTAAAGAATTGTCGAAAAGAGAGAAATTTAGTTTTAATATGGTGGGATGGATGGGGAAGGCCTCAGGGAGGATAGGAGAGCTGAGTCCTTAAAAGGATGGGAATTGGGAGCAAAAATGGGCATTCTTGGTGGGGGTAAGATGGAGGAGCTGTCTGGTTGGATCTGAGCAGAGCAAGAAAGGGAGGTTGGGATGTTTACTGAGATGCGTACACAGATCCCAGGTGCTTGGACGCAAGAATATAAACATAAACAGGAAATCCACATGAGCTTGGAGGTGGAGGAGTGGGTAGTATTGGATTTGGTGGTGGGTGGGTTCTGATTGTTAAACCTAGTAGGGCTATAAGGAAGAGGTAGCTGTGGGTGGGTGAGCTTTAGGAAGTTGGAGGGATTGGTGTGTTCATACATTTGTGCAGACAATTCTGGGCTTGGGATGGGGGCTTCCCCTTCTGTCCTTCCTGTTATTTTTGGCCTTTCAGGTGGGAGCTGAATGCCATGACCACCAACAGCAATATCAGTCGCCCCATCGTCTCCTCCCATGGGTAGGAGCAAATTTCTGCTACTTCCCCTCCTGAGCCTGCTGTTGTCTTCACTGTCCCTGCCCATCTCTCACCTGCCTGCCCCTTTGGACCCTGAACTCCGTATACCTCCACGTGGAGTTGTTGGACTAGAGGTGTTTTCTGTGCTGTGAATTCAGTGGGGAGCTGTAGGGAGGGAGGGTGAGGTTCCTCCCCCCCTTGGGCCGAGGGCCCCTTCCCCTTGGTGCTCTGTCCCGATCCACCTCCTTCCGACTGCTCCTGGGCCTCTGTTCTGCCCCAGGCCAGCCAGGCTCTGCTGGGAAGGGAAGCGAATGGGGAGAAGGGAGAAGCAAGCAGTGTCTGAGCCTCAGGAGCTTCCCCCTACTCCTAAGCCCACCCCTCCCCCTGCTTGAGCCATGAGCCTTGGCTGGGAGCTGAGAGGAGTTGCAGCTGTTGGCGTGAAACCTCCTTCTCCCCGAGTGGGGAGGCGGGGACCAGCAGGTAATCCCGCCCTTCCCTGAGCTGTTGCTGTACCCTGAAGCTCAGCCAGCTCAGATTTTATAAAAATGAATTAAAACGTCCAAACGTGTGATGTGTTTTTGTGAAATGCGGTGGTGATAGCAAGAGTTTACGGTGGGGGCAGGGTGCTGGGGAGGCGCCCCTGAGGTTTTGGCTTCTCAGCCAAGAGTACTGGGAAACTAAATGCCAACAAGGCCTGGCCCCAGCTCCTCGGGCGCGGAGTACAGCGCCGTGCGACTCGTGCAGAGGCTGCGACGTTCTCCCCGGAGCGGGCTCTCCCTCGGGCAGCGCAGTCGGTGTTTTCTGCTCATTCACCATCATGTTGAAACTCGGCCTCCCGGGAACACCGGAAGAGGCGGGTCGGGAGCCGCCGCGAGCGGAAGTGGCGCCATTCGCCCTCGGATCGCTGTACTAGCGGATGCCGCGAAGGAACCGCCGTGCTGGGGTCGCGGCCCGACCCCCCCGTAGGGCCGGGGACGGCAGGGAAGACGACGGCGGCCCGGAACCCGGGGCCGCGGCCCGCGACCTGCCAAGGAATGAAGGCACGGGGCCGGGGGTCGGGAGGGGTGCTTCCAGGAGCTCGTCTCGCGGTCGGGTGAGACTGCCAAGTTCTCCTAAAGAGGCCAAGACTGGAGCACCCCTAGTGCTACGGAAGCGGGAATTGAGAGGGGTGCTTCCGGGATTAGGACAGCCGGATAGTTTCTTCAAAGTAGGGGGGTTTTCGGGAAAGGGAAACACATGAGTAATAGTACGGAGTCAGGCGAGCGCATGGGTTGCTGGGGAGAGCTTAGTAGGTCGGTATTCGACAGATCTTGCAGACTCATTGAGCATCTACTATGTGCAGGCACGATTCTGGGTTCTGGAGATACAGTAGTGAATAATGCAGGTAAAAACTCTTGTCCTCGGACCGAGCCCGTGGCGCACTCGGGAGAGTGCAGCACTGGGAGCGCAGCGACGCTCCCGCCGCGGGTTCGGATCCTATATAGGACTGGCCGGTGCACTCACTGGCTGAGTACTGGTCACGTAAAAGACAAAAAAAAATAAAAATTAAAAATTAATAAATAAATAAAATAAATTACCTCTGATAATATTAAAAAAAAAAAACTGTCCTCATGGAGCTTACCTTTTAGAAAGGTCAATTTTTAAAAAAAGACAAATAAGTATGTTACTACATTAAAAGACAATAAAACACCGAATTGTACATCTTAAAAGGGTGAATTTTATGTTATATTAGTTATATCTCAATTTTTTAAAAAGATAAGGGCTATGGAGAGAAATAAAGTAGGGTACGGGTTGCAGTTTTAAATAAGGTAGAGAAGGCCTTGCTGGGAATTTGACATTTGAGCAAAGGCTTGAAGAATATGAGGGAACAAGCAGTGCATACGAGGGTACCAAAAGGGTTATGGAAAGTTTCATATTATCTTTTCATTCTATTTTTCCATGAACTTTTTGAAGTACCCTTGTATATCTGGGAGAAGTGTACCAAGCAGAGACAACGTCAGGTGCAGAGGAACTGAGGCGGGAACATACCTTCCTGCTCAGGAACTAGTAAGAGGCCAGTGGACTTGAGAGGAGTGAGAAGGAGATTATCAGGAGATGAGATTAGAGATGTTTAAGGGGGCCAGGTCACATGGGTGTTTTCAGGCCGTTATGAGATGTATGGCTTTTACTCTGAACAAGCTGGAAGACACTGGAGAGTTTCAAGACAGGGATGACATCTGAAGTTTATGTGTGGAGTGATAAGATCAGATTTCATTTTCAGTGCCTCTCTCAGCAAAAGTAGGTAGCATGGGGCCAGCCTGTGGCTCACTCGGGAGAGTGTGGTGCTGATAACACCAAGGCCACGGGTTCGGATCCCATATAGGGATGGCCGGTTTGCTCACTGGGTGAGCTTGGTGCTGACAACACCAAGTCAAGGGTTAAGATCCCCTTACCGGTCATCTTTAAAAAAAAAAAAAAAAAAAAAGTAGGTAGCATGGCTTTGAGAGGTGTGAGAATGGAGGTTGGGAGACCAGTTAAAGAGGCAAGTGCACTGATAGAGGTGAGAGATGTTGGGAGTATGAACCAGCATGTTGGCGATGATAACCAAGCAAAGGAGACAAAGAGGCCCTTGTGGGGAAACCTGTGAAGGAATAATTTAAAAGAAAGGGTAAAAAAAGAAGGGACTATGGCTTGGTCCACCTCAGACCTTAACACCTTCCTTAGCAAGATGATGCCCCAGGTAGCTGAAACAGTTGGGGAGTTAGGTGTCAGCCTAGCACCATTACAACCTGTGCTGCCTGGGAGTTGTAGTGATGATTAGTCTGATGGGGATATTGGAAAAGATCAGCTCCCTGAGGAATGGGGATGGGATGATGTCTTTTCTGCAGTAGGAGGTGCCGAGCTGAGTTGTGTGTCCCTCCCACCTCCCGCAGACACATCTAACATGTCATTTGAGGAGCTGTTGGAATTGCAGAGCCAAGTGGGGATTAAGACATACAAACAATTGGTAGCTGGAAACAGCAATAAGAAGCAAGATTCTAGACCACCAGTCCAAAATGCATGTGTTGCAGATAAGCACAGGTGAGGAGCAAGGCCTGTCCTAGGAGTTGGAGGATACCTGAGACCTTGAATAGGTGTCTCTTTTGTTGGGCGGCAGGTGCAAAGCCTTTGACCAAGACTGGTCTCCTTGACTTGTCCTTTAATTTCTCCATAGGCCTCTGGAAATGTCAGCCAAGGCCCGAGTGCCATTTTTACGTCAGGTCGTCCCCATCAGTAAAAAGGTGAGGAAGAGGCAGGAAACACTTTCTCAGTGCAGGGAGACTGAACAGTTTTATATTTTCTGAACAGTTTTATATTCTCTCTGTTCTCTCAAAAGGTGGCCCGGGACCCCCGCTTTGATGATCTGTCAGGGGAATATAATCCTGAAGTGTTTGACAAAACGTATCAATTCTTGAATGACATCCGAGCCAAAGAGAAGGAGGTATGCCTTATGAAACTGGTCTGTGGGGACTTTTAGGGGATGGGAAACTAGGACACAGAGAGTTGGGCAGAGGGGAGCAGGAAGGTGGTGGCCATGTTTAACTTTCACTAATTTGGTTCTTATAATCAAATCCTGGCTCATCATTTTACTAGCTGTGTAATCATCTGCAAGTTATTTAATCTTTCTGCTTTAGTTTTCTTTTTTCTTTTTCTTTTTTTTTTTTTAAAGATGACCGGTAAAGGGATCTTAACCCTTGGCTTGGTATTGTCAGCACCACGCTCAGCCAGTGAGCTAAACAGCCATCCGTATATAGGATCCGAACCCGTGGCCTTGGTGTTATCAGCACCGCACTCTCCTGAGTGAGCCATGGGCTGGCCCTTGCTTTAGTTTTCTGACATAAAAAGGGTAATAATTTCTGTCTCATAGTGTTATCCAGTTCATATATGTGAATCTCTTAGAGTAATGTTTGGCACAAAATTTCAGCTAATATTTAGTGAATGCTAACCATCATATTCATTTTCGGTGTGGAGCTTGTGAAAAAACAGTTGAAGAAGCACCGTTCAGGGGAGGAGCATGAGAAACTGCAGCAGCTGCTTCAGCGAATGGTAAGTGGGTAATAATTGCAGGTGGGTGGTGAGCGCAGTTAAAGGCAGGAGGTGATTTACAGTCCCTCCAGTTCACCCATCTCATTCCATCTCGTCTTTGCTCCTCAGGAGCAGCAAGAAATGGCACAGCAAGAAAGAAAGCGGCAGCAGGAGCTGCGCCTGGCCCTGAAGCAGGAGCGGCGGGCTCAGGCCCAGCAGGGCCATCGGCCATACTTCTTGAAGAAATGTGAGTGGAGTGTAACTACTGCTGTCTGGTTACAGGGACAGGGGTGTGGAGGCCATAGTGGCAGTGTACTATGTTGGGGGTCCATGAGCTCCTTTAAGGAAAGTGTGAAGGCTGGACCCCATGGTAACTTAGAGGAAAGTAGAAATAGTAGGGAGATGTTATTTGCAACCAGTTTTGTATCCTTAATTAGATTATGGCAGGGATTGTCACTTCATGTCTGGGCGAAGCACATAGAAGGAGCTCACAGTTGAATTGAGTAAGACTGGGATCATATAAAAAGTCAGCTTGCTTGCACAAACCAGTGAGCTCTAAACAACTTATGTATCCCAGCATAATGTCTGGGAGTTACTGACCTTGGGAAAGGGAAAGAGGGGGGCTTCCTATTGCTCACCAGCTTTCTTTTGCCCTTTCATGTAGCTGAGCAGCGCCAGTTGGCCCTAGCTGAGAAGTTCAAGGAGCTGAAACGCAGCAAGAAGCTAGAGAGCTTCTTGAGTCGAAAGAGGCGCCGAAATGCAGGCAAGGACAGGAGACATCTTCCTTTGAGCAAAGAGTAATAAGGAACTGTCCTCTGTTCTGCCACCGCCCCAGGGAGACATGGATCTGTGGAAATAGAATTGGGCTTGGCCCGTTCTCCTGGTTCTTTCTTGTTCAAGGGCAAGGATCACAGTTGCCTTTGAACTATGTTGGCTCAGAGAAGACTAGAGGGCTCTTGGCTGGACAGAAGGAGCAGCTCAGCTTTCTGCCGTGCCACATTGCCTCTGCTTGGATATGGTTCATCATGTCCTCATTTTCTTTACCCATCTTGCGTTAAACGGATGATTCTGATACAGAAGAAAAGGGGCCAGTGAAGGCCATAGAGTCCGTTCATGGCTCCCAGGGCTGGGACTTTATGTAGGAGGCACTTCATAAACATTCTTTATACTCATTTTTATTATCCTGCTTTTTTTGTGGGATTTCTGGGTGGCCTAGAACTACTGTTTTAGTGGGCCACATATTGGGGGTAGGCAGCAAAGTCTAAAGCTTTCACAAAGTGGGAAGTCAGATCAAAGACCCCTCTTAAATCTGGGCCCCCAAAAGATGACACGATCATTTAAAGGATGAACCAGTCCCACAACTCACCTATTTGGCTTTGGTTTTGGATGCAAGGGGAGATTGGAGGTGGGGATATAAAGTTTCCTCTCTAATATGTAAGCTCAGCTGGCCCTCAATACTGTTTAGGACTGGACTTTATACTACCCATGTAGCTTGGAAAATCATTAAGTGAATAACTTAGTTTAAAGTGGTCTCAGAAAAAATAAAGTGGTCTCAGGTTGGTAGTGTCTGTAGGCACCTGGTAGAAGCAAATGCAGTTCTGTCTAGATGATTGTTCTTTAAACCTAGGCCTTGAGGAATTTTCAGATACAATTTCAAGGGATATGAGCTTACAATTAAAATACAAAGTACACAAGGAAAGAAACCACCATGAGCAAGGGTCATTAGGAACAATGGACATCAGAATCAGACATACAAAGACAGATGTTAGAAGTATAAAATGCAAAACATAAATGTTTTACTTATAAAGCATGATTAATGAATATCAAAAGGGACAAAACTGGTTTGATTAAAGAGTGAAAAAATACTATATTTCACTTTTAAATACACTTTTTTTTTCAAGTTAGTCAGAATTTATTTATTTATTTATTTTTTAAAATTTTATTTTTTTTATTTTTTTTTTTTTAGTCTTTCTTTTTTTTTTTTTTTTTTTTTTTGTTTAAATTTTATTTTGTCGATATACATTGTGGCTGATTATTGTTGCCCCTTACCAAAACCTCCCTCCCTCCTCCCTCTCCTCCCTCCCCCACAACAATGTCCTTTCTGTTTGCTTGTCGTGTCAACTTCAAGTAATTGTAGTTGTTATATCTTCTTCCCCCACCCCCGGTTTTTTTGTGTGTGTGTGTGTGTGAATTTATATATTAATTTTTAGTTCCCACCAATAAGTGAGAACATGTGGTATTTCTCTTTCTGTGCCTGACTCGTTTCACTTAATATAATTCTCTCAAGGTCTATCCATGTTGTTGCAAATGGCAGTATTTCATTCGTTTTTATAGCTGAGTAGTATTCCATTGTGTAGATGTACCACATTTTCCGTATCCACTCATCCGATGATGGACATTTGGGCTGGTTCCAACTCTTGGCTATTGTAAAGAGTGCTGCGATGAACATTGGGGAACAGGTATACCTTCGACTTGATGATTTCCATTCCTCTGGGTATATTCCCAGCAGTGGGATAGCTGGGTCGTATGGTAGATCTATCTGCAATTGTTTGAGGAACCTCCATACCATTTTCCATAGAGGCTGCACCATTTTGCAGTCCCACCAACAATGTATGAGAGTTCCTTTTTCTCCACAACCTCTCCTGCATTTATCGTTCAGAGTCTTTTGGATTTTAGCCATCCTAACTGGGGTTAGATGGTATCTCAGTGTGGTTTTGATTTGCATTTCCCAGATGCTGAGTGATGTTGAGCATTTTTCATATGTCTGTTGGCCATTTGTATATCTTCCTTAGAGAAATGCCTACTTAGCTCTTTTGCCCTTTTTTTTAATTGAGTTGCTTGTTTTTTTCTTGTAAAGTTGCAATAGCCACCAAAAAAATAAAATACTTAGGAATTGAGTTAACCAAGGATGTGAAAAATCTCTATAATGAGAACTACAAACCACTGCTGAGAGAAATTAGAGAGGATACAAGAAGATGGAAAGATATCCCATGCTCTTGGATTGGAAGAATCAACATAATGAAAATGTCCATACTACCCAAAGTGATATACAAATTCAGTGCAATCCCCATCAAAATTCCAAAGACATTTTTCTAAGAAATGGAAAGAACTATCCAGACATTTATATGGAATAATAAAAGACCACGCATAGCCAAAGCAATGCTCAGCAAAAAAAATAAAGCTGGAGGCATAACACTACCCGACCTTAAGCTATACTACAAAGCTATAATAACCAAAACAGTATGGTACTGGCATAAAAACAGACACTGACCAATGGAATAGAATAGAGAATCCAGAAATCAACCCACACACTTACTGCCATCTGATCTTTGACAAAGGCACCAAGCCTATTCACTGGGGAAGGGACTGCCTCTTTAGCAAGTGGTGCTGGGATAACTGGATATCCATATGCAGGATATCCATGAAACTAGACTCATACCTCTCACCATATACTAAAATCAACTCAAAATGGATTAAGGATTTAAATACACTTTTTTTTTTTTTTTTTTTTTTTTGTCGTTTTTTCGTGACCGGCACTCAGCCAATGAGTGCACTAGTCAGTCCTATATAGGATCCGAACCTGCGGCGGGAGCGTTGCTGCGCTCCCAGCGCAGCACTCTACCAAGTGCGCCACGGGCTCGGCCCTTTTTTTTTTTTTTTTTTTTTTTTTTAAAAGAGGACCGGTAAGGGGATCTTAACCCTTAACTTGGTGTTGTCAGCACCATGCTCACCCAATGAGCTAACCGGCCATCCCTATATGGGATCCGAACCCGTGGCCTTGGTGTTATCAGCACCGCACTCTCCCGAGTGAGCCACGGGCCGGCCCTAAATACACTTTTAAAAGTGAAAAAGTACTATACAAAGTTAGAAGCTTTATTGTTACACAGCCCATTAGACTTCTCCCTAAAGGGAGAATAACTGGAAGTAGATCTGAAGAAGTTAAACAGATGGAGCACAGAGATACAGAGAAAAGAAAACTAAGGAAAAGAGGTTATAAAACAGAAGGTAGAATGAGAAGGTTTGATATACATATCAGAATTACACAGGTTATCAGAACTTAACATTAGTGTCAATAAAGTTGATATACAATCCCCCCACTGGTAAATTTGGCTGGTTAAAAAAACAAAACTAGAAGGAGAGAATATTTTAGAGAGGCTGAGAATTTTGTAGAATTGATTAAGTTTATGAACCCTAAGAATCAGTAAGCTCAGTTAATCCCAAAAAGGATTAAAAAAAGAATTGGCTGGGGGAGGATAGATAAATCATAAGAAACTACAGAACATTAGAAAGTCTATCATCTTAGGGTCTGGCCGGTTACCTCAGTTGGTTAGAATGTGGTGTTATAACACCAAAAGTCAAGGGTTTGGGTGCCCCGTGCCCCTGACAAAAAGAAAGCCTAACATAAAGAAAAGAGAAGTAGAATTTGAAGCTACAACATGTATTGCTTGATGCTTCTGGGGTGGGTGAAAGATGTAGTTAGGACAGAAATGGAAGCTGCAGCATAAGGAAGATAAAGGATAAGATGCTCTTCCCCTGGTGATTGTAAGTGTAGAGCTATAGCTGCCTTGCCAGGATAGAGTGAGGAATCCAGGGCTACTGGGTCCCCAGTGATACGTGTGTCATCCTACTGTAAAGTCAAAGAATGGATTCTGCCTGAAAAAAAAACCTTATCTATTGGACCGAGAGTCACAATGAAGCTGGAGAGAAGGGGGTGGAATGTTGATATGAAGGTACCACACTGCCAACAAAATGTACTGTCCACTTTCTCTACTGCTTTGCTCTGATTAACCAAGCCTCCATCACATAGTTGAAGTGGGAGCGCTGAAAAGCCAGCATCTGGATTTTTGGGGTTTTTTTTTTTTTTTTTTTTTTTTCCTTTTTGGCAGCTGGCCAGTATGGGGATCTGAACCTCTGACCTTGGTGTTACAAGGCTGTCCTCTAACCAACTGAGCAACCTGGCCAGCTGCACATCTGGTCTTTTATATGGTGGGTGGTGGGCCCTGTCTTCTCTCTAGATTTGTGGGAGACAATCTCAAGTATTGGAAGGGCGTTCAGATAATGGGTGGTCAGAAAACATGAATGTCTGCTACAAGGCGGAATTGGCCAACCCAAGCCTTCAAACTGCTTCTTTTCCCTTTCAACAAGGACCCAGAGGAGATACTGGAAAGCTCTGAGCTTCAGCTCTGGGGTTTTGTTTTGTTTTGTTTTGGGTAGCAGCTTAATTGAGATATTCACACGCCATACTATCTACCCATTTAAAGTGCACAATATTTCAAAATATATTTACAGAATTATGCAACCTTTTTTTTTTTTCTTAAAATATGACTGGTAAGGGGATCCCAACTCTTGACTTGTTGTTGTCAGCACCACGCTCTCCCACGTGAGCTAACTGGCCATCCCTATATAGGGATCTGAACCCGTGGGCTTGGAGTTATCAGCACCACACTCTCCCCAGTGAGCCATGGGCTGGCCCAGAATTATGCAACCATTATTACAATTTTAGAACATTTTTGACACCCAAAAAGAAACCCTATACCTTTTAGCATCATCCTCCATTTTCTCCCAAACCCCCTAGCCCTAGGCAACCGCTAATCTGCTTTCTATTTCTATAGATTTGTCTATTTTGAGACATTTCATATAAATGAAATCAGTATGTGGTCTTTTGTGTGTGGTTTTTTTGGGGGGGGGATGGGGGGTGACTAGTTTTGAGCCAAGGTCCCAAACCAGCTGTAGGGATATAAGGAATTGTAGCTGTGAAGGTGGGCTCACAAGGGGGTCAGAGTAGCAAATTTCTGTCCCGAGTTGTCTTAGAAATGAAACCAGGCTGGCCAGTTACTTCACCTAGTTAGAGCATGGTGCTGATAACACCAAGGTCAAGGTATACCCTTGTTGGCCAGCCACCAAAAAGCAAACAGAAATGAAGCCAGCTGCCCTCTAGGAATGGAGGGTCCTGAGGGCAGAGAAAGAGGCTCAGGTCCTTTCTGGTGCTGGTGAAGAAGGGTGGTCTGTACCTGAAGTCAGAGCTGCTCACCTGGATTTGGGCAATAAACCAGGCCAGAGTCTGGGTGTCGGCTGAGATGTGTTGAGGGCAGGCAACACAGGAGCTGTGCTGCAGACAGGAACATGCAGCATTTTGGGGCCAAAACTGGTGTGTTCTTCCCTTAAGAATTGCTGGAGACTTCATCTGCTGCAGATGAACAGGGAGGTACCCTGTGGGAGGCTAAAGGGCAGGGTGACTGAATAGGATGCACAAGGGCTTGAGGAAGCACAGTGAGCTCAAGACATGGCCTACAGCTCAGCTCATGCAGAAGCCCATGGCGGCAGTAGTAGCACGGGGTGGCACAGTGCAAGAAAGCTTCATCCTTGGCCCCGACGTGGTGCATGTTGGCTAGGCTACTACAGCCCACAGCAAGGGGCATGAGAGCCCAAAGAAGGGCAAAAAGCTCTAGCAATTGACAGCTAGCTCAAGAATAAGAGCATGGCCTGGGCTAATAAAAAGTAGGTCATGATCTCTGGTACAAAGGTGGAGAGGCATCCAAGTGACAAACTGCAGCAGCCCCAGTGTGCCCTGGGCCCACAGCTGTCCCAGCCTGCTGCTGCCTGTCTGGACTCTGCCCCACAGGGTAGCCATGGGCCAACAGGCTGGTACATGCTCTGAGAGCCACCAATAACACCATGGAACCACTACTGCAAAAGCATGAGCCCTCTGTGCCCCCTGGAGATCCCTCTGCCCTCTGGTTTGTTGCCTCATCCTGAGCCCCAGACTTTGCCAGCCCTTGGCCTCTTTTTCCTTACAGACTATTCCAAGTGTCAGTCCCGAGAGGTACCCAGTTCCCTCTGTCTGGCCTCTGTACCCTCCCTTACCACCTGATTCTTCTATACCCTTCCTCCCCCTCCTTTCTTCTCCCTGTCACCTCTGGGCTGAGAAGAACCATGGACTTAGGATGCCTGGGTCATTCCTCCTTCCCTCCTCCCCAGTGGCCCTGCCAAGATGCAGAGCTCTATCCCCTGGCACTGGGTCCCCTAGTCTGACCTGCCCTGCCCCAGTGTGGGTGAAGCCAGAGAGCCAATCATAGCAGCATAAGCAAACCTCCTCCTTAGTGGCACTGGCTTGCCTATGCAACTAGTTAAGTGGTAGGAGTTTTGACATGCATTCAGCTCTGCAGAGCCAGAGGAGGGTAGAAGCAGAAGGGTAGAAGAGAGGGGCAACGTGGAGGAGCTTGTGAGAGGAAGTAAGAAAGGAGCTGCAGTTCCTTCTAGTTCTACTTCCCACCCAGATTCAGGTTGTTGGGTGCGTGTGGTGGCTGCAAGGGTCTTTTCTCACCTTTATCATGTCAGCCTTACTTAGGGAAGGCACCAGTGAATTGCATTCACTGCTGGGAGTGGTGACCAAAATAGGGACGCACTGGCAAAGCCTTCACTGTGTCAAGTGCTTCCACACCTGTTACTATTCTGATCCACTTAATCCCCCTGCCTAGAGAGGGGTATACCCTCCACCTTTGTCCCCAGTCTACCATCCTTACCCTAACAAGACTGCTGACATGTCACAAGACAGCCTCAGTGTCAGAGAGCTCCTTACATCTTTTGGCCAGGAAAGTGCCCTCCCCCCACCCTTCTCAGGTTTCTAGCTGTCACCAAACACACATGGGTCATGTAATCAAACTCCTGCATTTTATTTCTGTAGAAAGCCCCAGCTGTACCTACCCCAACCCCATCTCCAGGACTACCGGAAGGTAGAGAAGCTCTGAGTGCCAGTGCAGGATGCATAGGGCACACCCCGAGAGCGAATCTGCAGGGTGTGGAAGGTGAGGGGTGGGTTGGGGCCTGAGGAGCCTGGGTTCAGGGACTCAGTGTGAGGCTCCATCACAGTCACGGGGACTGCATAGGATAGCGTCTGGGGCCGGTCATCATGGCGTCTCAGTGTGCCCTTGCTCAGGAGGTGCAGGATGCAGGAGAGGACATCAGTGCTACTGCAGACAGACCCCCTACCAAGGCTGCTGACCAAACCCCTGGGGGGACAAGGGCCTTTCTGCCATGCCTCCAGCACCTGGTATGGGAGAGGAAAGGAGAAACAGTAGGTTAGAGACACCCAGCTTACCCCACCTCTAGCTTCCACTCCAACCACAAACTTCTAGGACAGGAAGCCCCAAGGACATCAGGTGCACCCCAGTCATACTCATACACTACAGGCTGCACAGTGAACAAGATGTTTCAAACATGGACCCACCTCCTCCTGTGGACTGTCCCCCCAACCCCCACAAAACTCCCTCACCCACTGTGCCCACCCCACTACCAGACAGACAAGCTGATCAATGTGCAGCCCTTCATCCCCGTGGGCCTTGAGGATTCGGACAATGAGGCAGTTCAGAAGATTCCGTCTCTTCTCCAAGTTCCGGCCTTCTTCATCCTCAGCTTTCAGGTATGTCTGAGGTGGGATGAGCCACACGTTTCCTCTCCTTGGCCTAGGTTCCTCGCTGCCATCTCGAACCTTGAGAAACCCTGACATAAATACTGGTCATTCAGTGAAGGGCCCATGAGGAGCCTGGCCCTGGCTTAGAGCAGAGGCCCCTCTGGCCTTAAGTACATACCTGCTGGTACATCCTTTTCCTCATGAAGGTCCAAGGGACCTCTTGAAGAGGTGAGAGGCCCAATCGCCTGATTCAGCACATCTAGAGAGAGCCCCGAGAGTGCCAGCAGACTCTCTACAGAGACCATCTTAAGAGAAGAGGTGGAAAGCATTCAGGGCTTCTCAAGGGGTGGAGAGGAAAGGATGGAGGGAAGGAGTCAACTTTAGGGAAGAAAGGTGAGGGACAAAATGGAAGAGAACAGGGAGGTGCAGAGGGGTGAGGCCACCTTCAGATCATTGAGATACAGCAACAACCACATCTGTATGGTGGACACATGCAGGGTCTGGTCCCCAAATTGCAGCTCAGCCCGGCCCAGCCATGTCCACTGCAGCCGCCTTTGTGGGCCTTGCTCTAGGATAGGATGGCTCTGACCTGGAGAAGTACCAGGGAGGAGGAGAGAGACAGAGCAGGGGAAAGGAGGGAGTTAGGGGTTGAAGTGATGGTACACCAGTGGTCAGCTTTGCCCCTGCTGACCTCTGCAGAGCACGTCGTCCCAGCATCTACAGACACTGTGGCTCCTGGTCTGAGCTTCCAGATGTCAGCCTTCTCTGTGCCCACCTCCCCGGAGAGCCTGAGGTATCTGGGAGCCACTCTGTGCCTAACCCTGTGCCAGGCAGGCTCCAATTAGTGCATTCAAGGAGTGCCCCATTTTTTTTAGGGAGACAAAGCCATGAAGTGAGGAAAGACCAAGGCTCTTATTAGACTAGAACATGTGAGAGAGGAAACAATGTCTCCCCCATTAGTCTGGGAGTTCTCTGAGGGCAAGGTTTGCATCTCTTTCCCTCCTTTGTTGCTGCCCAGCCCAGGGATACATACCCCATGGGGAGTTTAGGATTATGGGTGACTAGCCAGGAGGGAGCCAGACACCTACCCCCAAGGGAAGGCTCTTTTGGGGACCTCAGAGCCTCCCCCCTTCATCCTCCCTCCTACTCACAAAGAGATTCCTAGGACTTCTTTAAGGACAGAAAAGGCAACGATGTGGGGATCTGGTGTCTGACAGCACCTCCCACTCCCAGTTGTAATTCTTTTTTTTTTGTGGCTGGCTGGTTGGGGTGGGGTAGGAAGAAGCATGAGGAATCTGAACCCTTGACCTTGGTGATATAACATCGTGCTCTAACCAGCTGAGCTAACCAATCAGCCCTGCCTAAGGAATTCTTATCCCTAAAGACCATTTTGTTACACATTAAGGCTCCCTACCCCAGGGTCTGCCCGCAATCCGGGGTCCCTTCCCAGGACCCCACCCTCTCCCCAGACCCAAGTTCCCTCTGACTGGCTGCTCACTTTTGTTGTAGAAGTTGGAGTATCGGTTCAAAGTGCCCCTCAGGTAGGAGGGCAGGCAGGTTCTGGGGTTCAGCGTGTGGGAGATAGAGGCAACAGGCCAGCAGCGCGGGGACAGGACGAGCACAGATATCTCTGGCATCGCCCCTTCATAGTAGAGGTCCTCATCCTCCTTCTCTCCCTCCACCATGTCTGCTGCTGCAGCCGCCCCAGCTTCCTCTTTCTTCTCGCTCTTGTACTCTTTGCCACTAGCCTCATGGCCCACCTGAAGGGACACAGGGTTTGCAAATGCCGTGGGCCTCCTCCTGTCTGCTCTGTGCCTCTCTTCCTTCCTACCCTCCCATTTGCTCATCCCCTCCCTGGCACCCACCTGTATTTTCTTCTCTGTGTCTTCCAGCTTCAGGAGTTCCTGATCAAGCCGCTGGAGCTGGTAGACATGGAACTGGCGCTGCAGCTCCTCGGAGGTGCTCAGGCTCCGCAACATCTGCTGGGGGAGGCGGTTGGGGAAGCAGGATCCGATCTGCTCCAGCACAGCCCCCTCCAACCAGCTCGAGCCCACGCCCAGGAGACGGTCCGCCATGTAGTGTCTGCAGTACACACAGCCCAGGCCAACCCTCAGTGTGGGTGCCAGCTTCCCGCTCCAGGGCTCTGGCATGCTTGCATCCCAGATTCCCAGGCCCCGTGAGCTGGCCCTGCCCCCACATTCCCACTTCCTCCATCTCCCATCTCCTAGGTTCACACTCACTGGTAGTAATGCTCAAAGGTGGTGGCTATTTCCAGGCCAGAGAAAATCAGAGCGGTTTCCAGACATCGCTGCAGCTGCGCCAGCATCTCCATCCCTCGGGCTCCCCCAATCCGGCTTCCCTGGATCCGCTGGTCAATATGCCGGGCAAACTGCTCACTCACCTGGGTGTTGAAAGAGCACAGGAAAACCCTGAACGAGTAAGCCAGTGAGCAGGTGAGTGGGAGCAGTAAGGAGGGTCTGAAAAAATAGATGGGAATGGCTGGTGGCTTCATAAATTGGTCAACACTTCTATAAGGGTATTTTATGCAATCATTAACAATTGTGCAAATTAACAATATTAACAATTATGAAAAGTAGGGGCTGGCCAGTTAGCTCAGTTGGTTAGAGAATGGTGGTGCTGCTGACACCAACATCTAGGGCTGGTGTATTCCTACACCATCTAAGGACCTGTATTCCTGTACAGGTCAGTTGCCAAAAAAAAAGAAAAAGAAAAGTGTTTTAACACATTGTATCTAAAAATCAAACTAATAAAAATAATTTAAAATGAGGAAACAAGTTATGTGCACAAAGATAGTCCAACTGTCATGTTCCTATTAGATAAAACGGAATTGGAAGCAACTCAAGCAGCCATGGCTTCATGCTCCTGGCACTGAACCTTGCTTATCAGGGTGCTCACTGACTTTTGTTTCTCATTTGCTTAACATTGCATCTTCCCTAGAAGACTCTAACTTTGAGAAGGACTTTGTCTATCTTGCTCCCTACTCTATCTTCTGTGCTTATTAAATATTTATTGAAAGAATGGGAATGGTAAAGTAAATCATAGTACATCCAGGAGATGGTATTTTATGCAAAAATTGAAAATGAGGACAAAAAGTTGGCTCGATGGTTAGCTCAGTTGGTTAGAGAATGGTGCTGATAACTTAGCAAGGTCCAGGGTTCGATCCCTGTACCAGCCAGCCACAAAAAAAGAAAAAAAAGAGGACAAAAAGCAACACTGAAAAAGGCCCCTAATGTAATAGTGAAAAGAAAACAGGATAGAGCATTGTAACTACTTGTGAGTAAACTCTTTAGTAAATTATGCATACTAATAAAAGTATATCAAGATATACTAATGGATGGCATACTGTAGGTCATAATCTTTTTTTTCCATTTTTCAAATTGTTGATAACATGGTTATATACAAACATGTGTTCATCAAAGAATGGGAACAGAAGGGTGGGGCACTGTGAGGAGGTAGGGAAGGGAGAGCTTGTGGAGAGGCCGGGTGGGAGGCTTACGTGGGCAGCTTGGAGAAAAGGGAGCTTCAGCAAGGCACCGGCACAGCCATTCTGCAGTGCCAGCAAGAAGGCTGCCCGGGGCCCAAACAGCTCAGAGCTCGACTTCTGCAGATTGTGAAAGTGCTCACAATAGCGTGGTACAAAGTCATCATCCCGCCAGTATGAGGTCAGAAAATTGTTCACCTGCAAGGAAGGGGCAGGAGAGGCATGAAGAGGCAACCCAGTGTGCCACCATTACAGTGCCCCTCTCTCCCTGACACCTGCTCCTGCCCACCTGCTCCTCCACCACGACCCGCCAACAGCGGGTCAGGTTCCTCATGATGCTGCTGGGAAGGCCCCGGGTAGCCAAGGAGCTCCAGTCGTGGCTTCTGTTCCTGCCCTCTGTGGCGACAGAGGAAGTGGCAGGGGCAAGGAGGGGCAGCCCCCTGGCTCCCAGGTCCCTAGCCAAGGCTGAGCCCTGAGGCCTTTCCTGACATGCTATAAGATGAGCAGGCTGAGCACACAGGGAGGGGAAAGGGGAAGATAGATGGAATCCTGTGGTGTGGAGGGGGTGGTGGGCCCCAGGAAACCGTTCCTCACTAGAGCTCCCCACCTGGACCCTGGCACTCACTGGGCCGAGGAGTGGCCATCACCAGAGGGGATGTCCCACAGGGCTCAACATGCACCAGCAGGTGGGTGAGGCGGCGCACCCGCGAGGAAAAGGCTGCTGAGCGGCTCTGAGGGTTGTGGGCAGCCTCCCGACACTCCAGGTACTGGTCCAGCAGCCAGCCCAGGGGGCTGATGCCATCCTCATCTGGAGATCAAGGAAAACAAGCCATGGCCTGGCATGTCCCCAGCCAGGGAAGTGGGAGAGGCCGGGCTGGACAGGAGTGTAGAGAAAGCACAACTGGACTGAATCATATGGTGAGGGGTAGCAAGTCCCCTCCTGACCTCACGGTGTCAGCTGGCACTTGAGAACGGGAGCAGCCCCTGGGCTGTGAGCAGAGGGCACAGAGGTGATGAATGCAAGTACCAAAAAGGCAAAGAGCATAACCCAGGTGGTTCTAGGGTACAGCAGAAGGAGCTGCTGAGTGGGGCCTCACAATGGAATAGGAAAGGGGCCAGGTGTCAGGGTGGTTACCGGGTGAGGTGATGTTCTGCACCAGGGGGCTGACCAGGGCCTCCCAGCAGGTCTTGCCCAGTGCTTGGGCAGCCTCATCATCAGGGAGGAAGTGATCAGCAAAATTCTGCTCCTGGCGCAGAGCCTCATTGAGTCTGGAGATGAGATGGGGGAGGAAGGCGTCAGGGACCAACCCCCAGCACCCAGACTGAAGCTCCACTCAGTACTTCAGAACTACCCTCCAGGGCCGAGCCCGTGGTGCACTCGGGAGAGTGCGGCACTGGGAGCGCAGCGATGCTCCCGCCGCGGGTTTGGATCCTACATAGGAATGGCCGGTGCACTCACTGGCTGAGTGCCGGTCACGAAAAAGACAAAAAAAAAAGAACTACCCTCCACCAACTGGAATAGCCCATTCCCACCACAGAAATCCCTTGTCTTTATCCTTTCTTCTCCTCCCCACACCTCAGAACACTGGCACCCTTCCCAAGCAGATTAAACCTCCATCTTCTGCCTCCGGAGATGCCACCCACCAGCCATTTGCAACAACCTTACCTTTCACACAGACACAGGCACACACACACGCTCCCACATACCTAGAACTCAGGTGCAAGAGGCTCCTGCGGTCCTCCACGATGTCCTGACTCCAGGCCTGTGCCCGAACCATGTAGAAGAGGCGAGTGTGGCGACACAACTGCTCCCGGAACACTGGCCAGAACATAAGCTTGGGGCCCAGGACTTCTAACCCCCGAATGCGTGTGTCGATGCCGCCCTGCAATGCACACAGGCCTTTTTGCTTGCCCCACGCCCTCAAGCCTCACACTTGGAGCTGCCCAAGACCCACGCTAGAGTTCTGGCTCAAGATCTGCAACAGTTCCAAGGCTCAGAGCCCCCTATCCAGGGCCACACCCCACACTCCCTGTACTACCTGCTGGCAGCGCTTTATGCGGATCTGGATGATGGGCCAGAAGTGGTTCAGGTTCTCCAGGAGGATCACCCGGCTAGCACAGGGCATCACATTCACCTGGCAGGGGGCAGAGAGGGCTGTCACCTCCACACCTGTGGATGAGAGTGCTGAGAGCACCCAAGTCAGCTCCAGTCTCTTCACTGTGTCCCTTGCTTCCCCAGGCCCGGGATACGTGGGGTCCTGACAAAGGGGTCCTAATGCCACTCCCTCTGCTCAGGGCCTGATGCCTTCATGTAGGCACAGGGATAAAGGACTCTACTTTCTGTGTGGCTCAAGACAGGGAGGAGTTTAGGAGTCGATTTATTTATTTATTTATTTATTTTTTAAAGATGACAGGTAAGGGGATTTTAACCCTTGACTTGGTGTTGTCAGCACCACACTCTCCCAAGTGAGCTAACTGGCCATCCGTATATGGGATCTGAACCCATGGCCTTGGTGTTATCAGCACCACACTCTCCCGAGTGAGCCACGGGTCGGCCCTAGGAGTTTAGAGTCTGGGCAGGAGGGCGGATTCTATGAGGGGTGGGCCTATGGCACAGGGGCCCCTACCGAGTTGAGTTCCGTGTTAAGAGAGCTGGTGCTGTCACCCCCATACACCACCACCCGGGCTGGCATGTAGCTCGAGTCCTCGCTGGCCACCAGCAGAGTCAGCTGCCTGGGTATAGGGAGGAGGAACCAGTTGGAATGAGAACCTGTCATATCCCTTCAGACAGAGCCCAGACAAGCACTTTGGCCAAGTGCTTGGGGGTGGGGGGTGTTTCACCCAAGACAAATATGGTGAAGTCACGAGAAAGCATGGGTATGTGGCTAAGCATATGCACGGGAGCATGTTACCTGACCAGGATGCCCTGATGCATGTGCAAGGTGATGTAGTGGGATCCAGCACTGCCACTGGACTCCCAGTAGGTCTTGGGGTTGCGGTCCGTCAGCTTGCTGGCCCGGTGTGGGTTGGAGGACACCTCCACCTTCTCCCAGCACCTGTCCTCCTTCACTTCTACACTGGAGCCTAGGGACAAGTGGGAAGGGGTGGAGGTCACAGCCTGGTAGGGAGTGGAGGGGACACAGGTGTGGGGATGTGGAATAATGGGGGAAAGGCACGAACCCTGGCACAGATATCTGAGGAAAACATCAAAGAAAGGGATATTGATGGGCCGGTGGGTTCGTCTGTGGTCTTCAATCTGGCCTAGCACCATCTGCAGGCGGAATATCAGAGGGAAGGGGAGAGGGAGGAATGTGGAAAGACACACGGAAAAATGTATGGGGAAAAGAGCAGGTGGGACTTTCTCCACAACACTGGCAGAGCAGGGCAGGGAACAAATGCCCCCAGGTTCACTAGTCACCTGCTGTTCTGATTCAGGAACATGTCCCCTTCCCTGCTACTGCTCAGGCTTCATATTCATATGCAGCTCAGAACCCACAAGCTTCCCTCTGCCCTTCCTCCTGACCTGGATGCAGCCTCCCAGGATGTTGGTAGTGAGTTTCCGGTAGAGGTGGGCATGCTTCTCACACTTGAACACCATGTCTCGCAGCTCCTGAGCCAGCTCCAGCTTTCCCAGGTGCTTCTCCAGGGCCTTGGAGATAGCATCTCGGGCTCCCAGCTGATTCAGCACCACAGCATAGTCCCTGCTTGCAGAGGTCAGGCGGTGCAGGAAGAAGATCAGTTCCTGGAGCACCTGGGATGAGGACATGAATGGGGAGGTGAATAAAGGAGACAGGGCACATGCCACAAGGGCATTTGCAGTAGTATATACCCATGGTGTGCTGGGCACTGGGGATGCTGCAGTGAACAAGACATAGTGAGAAAGTAAGACAGGGATGTGGGAGACATGAAAATCAGGTGGAGTTAGAGAACCAAAGACAAACCAAA